>NC_057886.1:16682534-16990943 GCF_019740435.1 Gambusia affinis
GTCTGTTTGAGTTTGAAAACCATAAAATGCGGCCGATTTAAAACAATTCAGCAAAGAAGAGATCAAACATCCTTGATAGCAACGTCAAAGTCTGATTGGCAGTTAGCCCAAGTGCTTGATGGTAGTTATTAAGGCTAAGTAACCAAAATATGTACTTTTTATATATATATGTTGGTTTGGATTGTTTTGTTATTTTTAGCTTTTGATAAACAAAATCTGTAGAACTGTTGTTTTTGTTTTATTTACTCAGATAACTGCTGATTTAAAAAATGAGTGTTGATCTGAAATATTCAACTCAGATGAAAAAATAAAACCCAAAATCCACAAGAGGGCAAACTTTTTATTTTTGGCAATGCAGGAAATTGATGGGCAGTCTGTGATAACGGAGTTAATTGTGATGGTTCAGTACTATTAGTTGGATAAAAAAAATAAAATAAAGGTTTTACAAGGTTTTAGAAACATTTCCTGTTTGGTATAGATTAATCCGATTTATATTTGACTCATCTAGATGTTTAAAACAATTCCAAACATTCTTTAATATCCTTTAAAAATGGAGCAATAGCCCTTTAATTTACTAGAACTCTGTATTAACTCCATTTACCACCACTGCATGCTTGGTTATATTTTGTCGGTGTCTCCACTGTGTTTGGGAGTACCAAACTCCCACGTGTCGGACATGAACATAATAAGCAACAGAAAACTCAGGGGAGTTGAAATTATTCAGGTCTGAACCTGACACAGAAAAGCTTCTTAGGTCCAAATTTAATGTTCTTTAGCTAGATGTATCTAAAGTGTTGGAAGAAGTTGCTCTTTTGATGTTCAGAATTACATGAAGGCCTCTTCCTTTGTATGAGAAGCAGCCACGCACATGGGTTGGACCAGGAAGCGTCAGTGCTGGCTCAAAACAGCCCTAAATTTTTCTCCTTTGGATAAATGATTTCCAGGATGTTCCAAACAATCGGAAAAAATGCGATCTCCTCTGCTGTACTCCGTCATTATTTTTGGTGCTTCTTTGTTGTCCTAAGCTTGTTTAAAATTCTGTGCCACAGCAGAAACAGATGCACTCACACCCACTTGTTTCCAGTGTTGAACAAGCTCTACAGCAGTGGCTACAGAAATAGATCGTTATGGCGCTTACATTCTTGGATTTTATTAGGCCTTCTTCACACCAGCTGAAAATACATCCCTCAAGTTTTTGAGGGAAAGCTGATCCTTCAGGTTCACTTCTTCACATTCAAAGCCATTTTGGTTGCAAAAAACTGTTTTTCCATAGCTAGCTATTGTTAACGCATAACAAGTCAATTAATTTTGACTGAAACTGTGGTTTCATTTTGATAATCAGAGCAACAATATAATGGAAGAGAGGTTTTGTTACCAATATTTTCTTTAAGATATAAAACAAAATATGCCAATTAGCACAAAAATAACCTGAAATAACCTAAACGATTTAAATGTTAATCACTTCCTGAGTTGTTCAAGTTTAAGGAACAACAGTCATATAATCTGAAAATATTTTTCTCTAAATCATCACTGTATTATTTCATTTTTCAACCCACTGTGGACTGAATGGATTTTTTCCTCTAGTATTACACAACATGATGATAAAAACTGAATTTCTACGCTGGCATAGACTGGTTACAACGAATCCAAGCTTTATTTCTTTACTAAGAGCTGGTTTATGAGCATACATAATAAAAATCACATGACTGAAATCCACAGCTACAACCTCCACTTTAAAGCTTTTCCACTAATTATGAAATTAAAACTCAAGTGAGGATTAGGATTTAGTATGCTGATCTTTAGATTCACACGCAGAAGGGTCAATATTTGCACCAGACTTATGTTCTCAACAGCCATTTGACTGCAAGATTATAGAAATTCAGTGATGAAAGCTTTAGTCCAACATGATTTATCATCTGAAAGGGATTTTTTTTATTTAAGCCTGTTTTGGTCCTGATGACTATATTACAATCATGAGAACCGAAGAGAAATAAGTGAATAAATAGAAACTGACAAAGAACAGAGAGGGAAACAAAACGACAAGCACAGTTTAACCAATAGTATTTAATGGTTTATGCAACTGTTTGCTAAGGCCCAATCTCCCCCCAACAGTACTACTAGATAAACCAGTCCCTTGCATTTTATTGGCCAAAAATAAATTCAAACATACCTAAATAAATATGTGTTTATGAGAAAAAAAGGGAGCACAGAGGCAGGGGGTTGTGGGTTGCCCAAAACAGTAACAATTCTAATTAAAGGCAACATGAAAACAACCGTTTTCTTCATGAACTAAATTACATGAACAGATCTTTTCTGTAAAAATTGGGTCAATCCTCAAGCAGCTTCTGCTCCATGCCAAGTAGCACAGCTCTAAAACCATTCATTATAAAAACAGGTGGAACACTGCCACCAGCTGGAAGTTAAAAGCTTTGGTCACAGGAGTTTGACTAGATGTGAGCGACAGCTTCGTCATCCCTCTTGGAGAAACTACATGGATCTGAATTCAAACAGATTCAGGCGACGCGGCGCCGTTAATGGTTCCAAACAGTAACGGCCCAGACTGGCTCGCTCGCTCTTTTAGCTTCAGGGAGATAAGAGCAAACAAAATGTTCATGTGTGTGAGGTTCTGACTACCTTGGACCAGAGAGGCTCATGCACAGATGTGTGTGTGTGTATGTGTGTGTGAGAGCATATGATTATGAGGCCTTCTGCAGTCCGTTCCACCTGGCCGAGCTGAAGCGGTTCAATAAGTGGTTTTATTTTCTCTTTTTAAGCAGAAAAAGGAACACCAGAAACACTAAACTCACTTTTCACCAACACAGTGCCGAAAACTCGACCCTTCGCAGCGCGAGTCATCCAGGGCTTTGACCCCCGGAACAATGCCAGGACGAGTGGGCTGGGGTGGATGGACATCGGAGGGCTGTGAGGGGGGCGACAGTTTCCGTTCCCAACCCCTCCTTGACTTCTTACCCACCCCATGCTGCCATCCGACCAGTTTCCCTCCAACTCTCCATGGCAAGGTGAGATGCTGTGAGAATGGGGGAACCGTCCCCCGTCCAATCGAATGATCTGGTCAGTCATTTAAGGGGCATGAGCTCAATTTGAGGCGCTGCTGTTGGAGGAACTGGATGTGGAGGCCATGGCTGTGCCGGAGCTGCCCGAGGAAGCCACTGATTTGCGGATGTGGGGCATTAGGAAGGGGTCACTGGCCAGCTGGTGAACATCAATGCGGTCCTCCTTACGGTAGACCAGACAGCGCCTTATAAAGGCCTGAAGAAAAACACCATAAGAAGTAGGGAATAATAATCAGATATGGGTGGACAATTTATATATATATAAAATCACAAGAGACCACATGATCAATATAAATAGATAGTACATCTGATCAGAGGTTAGTAGAGTACCCAAAAATTTTATTTCAGTAAGAGTAGCACCACTTCAACATATTTTTACCCAGGTAAAACTAAAAAGTAGCCATCCAAGAAATGACTCACATAAGAGTAAAAAAAGTATTTGGTAAGAAGTCTACTCAAGTACAGAGTAACTGATCACATGATCAATCATTTAATATTGAAAAATTACATCACCAGACAGACCAAAATATAAAATTAAATGGAAATTTTGATACTTTAGGAACCAAAATGAAAATAATTCATACAAGTAACAAAAAAATAACAAAATCAGGCAAAACCATATTATTCCAAATCAGTTTCATTTGATATAAAACGTTAACAAAAACTGCCGGTGTGTGAATTTTTGATCAAATTGAGTTGAATTGAGAACCCAGAAATTTTACTCAAATGAAAGTAGTGTTACTCCATAATCCATTTGCTCGAGTAAAAGTAAAATGTAGTAAAAATACTCTTAAAAGTACTTTTTCTCAAAAAAGTTACTCAAGTATTGAGTAAATGCAACCAGTTACTACTCAAGTCTGAGTCAAATAATTTCACTGAACTCCAAGCCAGAACCACAAAGCATTCTGGGGAATGTAGGCAGAGGAAAGGCTTTAGCTGACAAACCTCTCACAGCTAACTAAGCAAGGTTGGTGGAATCAACTAACTCACTTACTCTTTGGTTACCTAGCAACAATCTCTAGAGTAACTTGCGTAGCAGCAGTTATAAGTTTTGCCACTGTGCCTCATAACAACAATGGTAGTATTTCAGAATTTAAAACAAAATATAAAACAAATAATTATCAATATCGACCGATATGGAAATCTTAAAACGCAATATGATTTTTTAGCTAAAAATATCCCAAAATGTCTGAAATATATTTTAAAAAACATATTAAACTATAAAAAAAAGAAACTTGTTTGTGGCTTTGGTGACTCTATGAAAATAAATACCTTGGCTTCAGGTGAGACTACAGGTTTTGGGGGGAACTGAACTTCTGTGGCCTTCAGGATTGTGTTCTCCTGCAGGATGTCCTGCTGAGACTGGTTGTGACCAAAAGGCTATGGTGGAAAAGGTAGAACAAAGGTGTAGGTATAAAGTCAAAATCATAACCAAACTCAAAAACTGAACTCAACACCAACAGACTTCTTGTCTTACTGCGACTCTTACCTTACGGCCGTATAAACACTGGTAGAAAATGACACCCACGGACCAAACATCAACTTTATTGGAGATTTTTGGTGGCTCCTTGCCAACCACAAAACACTCCGGTGGTAGATACCTGGAGATAAAATAGGAATTCATTTCTATGTGCATAAATTTCACAAAACACATACCTGCAACCATTTCTCTATTTTCAAATACTTGTCGTGGCCACATTAAAAGTAAGAGTAAACGTCTACATGTGATTCTCGACAACTAAAATACAATAGAAAAGTTTATTTATTTATTTCAGTAACTGAATTTCATTCTGTTAATTTTGATGTCCAAGGTTCAAAACTAACACAAAATGGTGCTTTATTTTTTCTTTATGTAATCAGAATATCATGAGACCATTAAAAAAAATTTAAAACACAAATGTTTTAGTCTCAATAATCGCAGGAAGGACTGTGGACTTGAAAGTTCAGCAAATTTTAATAATGCTCCCAACTAGCAGGGTAAACCACAATTTGTCATTTCCACAGTGCTGTAATCAAAGAATAAAGCCGTAATCCAAGAGTTGAGTGGAAGGAAAAGTGTGGTAGAAAAGGCAAACAGTCACTGAGGAGTCGGTGACCCACAGTGTGTCGGTCAGGGAACCAGTCTTACCAGTATGTTCCCGCTCCCTGTGAGGTCAGTTCCATCCCGTCTACAGAGTTGTAGCTGTCGTCATCCATTATCTTCGACAGGCCGAAATCTGTTATCTTAATCTCACCACAGGCAGTGCCATTCACAAGCAGGATATTACCTAAGAAGGAGTAAAAAAAAAAAAAAAAAAAAAAACTGACATGAGTTGACATTTTTTTAACTTTGTCATCTCACTATAGACAATGCACTTAGGCGGGCCACGCTATTTAGCCTGGTCTCTTTAAGAAAAAGCCAGTGAAGGAGGTATGCTGTAATTAAACTTTAATTCATCTATATAGTTTGATTTTTTTTTGACTGATTTGATTTTGCAATACGTAAAAAAAAATTTTTTTTTTCCAAAAGTGATTTGAAGTGACATTTGTTGTACGTTTGCAATAAAAAATTTAATGAATCAACTAAGCTGAATTTTTTTTTTTTTTACAATCTGAACAGTTGGGTAATATTGAATCTTAAAAACAAATAAGGTCAAAAACTGCCTCAACATAAACAGACTTCTCATCTTAGTGCGACTCCTAGTAATTTAGTTTTATACACGTGCTTCTATTCCAAACATGTGCCTCAAAATTAAAACTAGAAGAAAAAGGTAACAAATGTGAAGACTGACCAGGTTTAAGGTCGTAGTGGATAATGGGAGGTCTAATTTCATTGAGGTACTTAAGGGCGTTGACGATCTGCATGATGATGGAGCGTCCTTCCTTCTCTGACATCAGCTTGTGCTGCTTCAGGTAGAAGTCCAGGTCGTTGCCCTCACAGTACTCCAGCACCGTGCAAAACCTGCTCAGACAGAGTCAGCGGGATTTCAGCAACTTTCATAGATGGACAAAATAAAAATTCAACAGTCGCACGCCTGTTCCAAAGACTTACGAGTCAGTGTCAAGTGAAAAGTAGTCGTAGAGTTTAACTATCCGTGGGTGATCCAGCTCTTTATGGATTCTATATTCTCTGCACGCATGTCTGGAAAAAAAACACAGCAAAAAACCCCAAAAAACCTTTATTAGTAACTAATAAAAAGGGTTATTAGACATTTTCATGTAAAAAAGATTCAATACACTTCAAAGCTAAACTTTCCAAAGCTGTTTTTTTTTTTACATTCATTGTTACCAATTTAAAGAAATACAATAAATTTGTAACCAGATACTTCTATATACGGCAGAATACATAAACTCAAAAAAAAGGAGGAAAGCAAGGAAGAAAGTGTAATGAAAAAAAATAAAGGAAACAAGAAAAGACATATAGCAGCAAAAACAGATTTAGACAAAATAAAGTTAAGAACTATAAATGTCTTTCCTACTCTTAATTTCCTTTTCCATACTTATCCAGATGTGAGAAACACTCAAATTCGCTTCACTACATTTCCATATTTTCCTAGTCTGCGTTGGTCCTCTGAATGCATGGTTTATTACCATGAAAAAAATGTTACAAGAATGATTCAAACACTCACTTGTGATAATTTTCCTTCTTCTCGTCCCTCCAGTTCTTGTTTAACTGGTGGATTTTAACTGCGACGTACCTCTGCTCTGTTAAATCAAAGGCCTGAATAAAAAAATTAAATAAAGTAAAAAAAATCTCCAGTTAGATAGAAAGTACATATGGCTTTGTTTTGCTTTAGCTGCACTAAGACTCTTGCCTCACGTTAAAATGGCAGCGTTCATTAATCATTTTAACTGTCCTGACAGCAGATTCCTAGAACCCTGCCATTTTGGCACAGTGATTAACCGCAAAACAGTAACTTCAACTAATGTAATACCAGCTAAAAATTGCACAGCACAGACACAGTTTAACATCACAATGTGAATTGCTCTGATTTTATAAAGCTGAATAGAACAAATGGGATCATTTTGTTAGTCTTTTAGTCTGTAAAAACTACTAAAATAAAGACAAAACAGTAACACAATGCAGTTAAACAACAGACTGGCTGACTTATTGTTCCTCTTGTAATTTAGGAAAAGAAATGTTTTGTCTCACCTTGTAAACTTCACTGAAACCTCCTCGCCCAAGCAAATGGAGTAGCAGGTATCTGTCATTTAGCGTAGGATGATCTTTGAATCTAGCAAGAGGAGGAAATGAAAGATGTAGCATAAACAAGATGAAGGAATTAAATTAATCTCAGTTTTAGAGGGGAAACACACTTAATCCATATAGCAACAACCAATTATTATTTCCTCAGGGTTTGGATATTTTTTTCCCTTAAAAAGTGAAATAATTATTTGAAAACTGCAGTTTGTAAAAAAATAAATAAATAAAAAATGTTGTAATCCATGTCTGAAAAAGGAACCTCACTGGGAATTATCTTCATTGTGGATCCTTTTGAGCTCACGTATGTGAAGGTTTCTCACTCGCTCCAACCTCTCCAGCTCTGCCTGGATCTCAGCTTCCTCCTGCAAATACAAACAAGAAATCCCCCCCAAAAAATTACCTCACAAGATAATTATTGAAATATCACAATAAAACTTGATGGGGTTAGGCCTGCCAGGATAACAAATTTTGCTTAACAATGAACTGTCCCAGAAATTATGGCGATAAATTATGATATTGTCATTTTGAAACAATTTTTAACCAATATGATAATAGCACAGTAATGCAAGCACACCCACTCCAAGATCAAAAAACCTTATATCTTTCAAAAAAAAAACCACTTAACTGGAACTGGAGAAATGTTTTAAATACTCCAAACAAAACAAATCAACCAAAACAACAATAATTAAAATGGATTATGAATATCTAGCCAACACTGCATTACAAAAAGTAACAATCATTCAGCCTAGAGAAAACAAGATAAAGTCGCAGGTAGTGCAAACAAAATGTTTCTCAAAATAGGGGCTTTTCAACAATTTTAAAGCATCTCCAACATCTTGTGCAAATGGAAATCATTTTAATTCATCATGTGATTAATTGATTTATTGCTTAATATAACAGGCTTAGAAGGAATTCAAAACAATACATCATGCGTTACCTTTTTAAGGTACCCTAATCTTAGTTTAAAGATTTCTTCTTGCTCGTGGTACTCCGCCTGCGATAACCTGGGAGAATACAGAACATACCTCAGCGCAACGTCAAACATGTCGACACGTTTAGAACAAGACAATGCTGACGTCGAGGAGAAGTAGAGCAAGAAAAAGTGCTGTACGTTTCACTTTCTGTCCCATTGGTCTTGCTTTTGCGTTTGTTTTGCTCCAGGCTCGGCGGCGGAGTCTGGGCCATGGAAGGCGGCTTGCGTTTGGCTAGGAGCTTTCTCTGCCTCTCGATGTCCTCCCGCTGAGAGTTGATCCTTTCTTGTTGTCTGGAATGCACGTCATTAAAAACTGCATCTTAATTCTCATAACTAAACACGCAATAGCAAATTTAAGAGTTAGTTTTGATTCTCTTTTCAAGTTAAAACAAAAACAAAAAAAAAGCAAAGTTTGTGTTTTTCTACTCACTTGATAAGGTTTTGGAACGCATATCCATCTGTCCACTGCTCAGTGAAGGATGCGCCGTGTCTTACTGTAGTGAAATGGCCCAGTCGAAGTCTATCCTGCATACTTTTATCCCGGCAAGCCATTTTCTCCTGCTTGGACTGAACGGCAGAGAAAAACACGAACCAAACATCACCAATCAACTTCTAGCGAGGAGCAACGTTTTCAGAAAAACGCCCCTAGCTCTCGTCAATTTCATACTTTTTCAATCAGCAGCTTCTTGGACATGGTCACACACTTGTTTAAGCGTTCCTTGTATCGCTCCAGCATCCTCTGCTGCTCATCGATTTGTCTTCTGAGTTCACAGTTTGCCTGGAACAAGAACAGAGGCGGGAAATAAGCAAGGTGAAAAGGATTATTACAGTTTGTCACATATGCAGAGAATCGACACGTGCATGAGTGGAAAACCTTCACAGAGAGCGAGCAAAGTGGCACGGAGGAAGTGTAATGAGATTAGTACCCGTAGCAAATCGTCTATCCGGCCCTCCTTCTTCTCCAGGTCAGAGTTCTTGCTGTTCTCCAGGGCTGTTAGTTTCTCTAAAGTAAGGTCGGACTAAGGAGCACAAAAGCCGTCGTTAATGGTGGGTTCATTCGGAGTAAGTGCATATGTTACAATTTATAGTTGTAATCCTTAATGTACAGCTCTTCCACATTTTGTTAATGACTTCAAGTACATTCGATTAGGTTACATTGCATGGATCAACATAAAATAGCTAGAATTGTGAAAATGTAGGAAATGATACATGGTTTTCAAAGTGTTTGGCCTGTAACTCAAAAGCCTGCATATCCATCCCCCTCAAATCAAGTGCGCTTAAATTAAATCTGCCTGCAAATTGCACCTGATTTGAGGCCTTAGCAGTTTGATTAAGGCTTCTAAGGTCAGCTGCAGAACATTAATGAAAAAATTTAATCATAAAGTCCAAGCAACACAGCAAACACGTCAGAGATGAAGTTTCCTGAAAAATTTAAAGCAGGGTTGGGTTATAAAATTATATCAAAGGTTTATTGGACACTGCATAGTCAAAGTCAAACCTAAGATATCTAAGACCTTTTAAATGCCACCTTGGATGAAATTTAACACCCCCCCCAAAAAAAATAAAAATAAAATATATATATATATATATATATATATATATATATATATATATATATATATATATACACATATATATATACATATATATATATATATATATACATATATATATATATATATATATATATGTATATTAGCAGCTAGTTAGCCTCAATCACCTCGAGTCACACCTCGAGTTTTTTTTTGAATATGTGACCGACCGACTAACTGAACAGCCAGGACAGCAGTAGGCAGAAAAACCACCAAGAAGCCCACAGTCACTATGGAGGAGCAGCAGACTTCTACAGCTCATCTGGGAGAATCAATAGCTATTAATCATCTACAAACCCCTAAAGCTAGAATGACAAGTGGTGAGCCTTTGAAAGTCATAAGCTGCATTCACGGTCTGCCACAAGCCATGCAGGGACAAAGCAAACATGTGAAAGGTAGGGGCTCTGGCCAGAAGTGACCAATGTAGCCATTTTTAGCCTATGAGCAAATCGCTATGTTTAGCAGAATGCCAAAGCTAAATGTCAAACACATTTTGCATATTGAAAAACCTGGTGGTGGCAGCATCATGCTTTAAGGAAGGTTTTCTATTCAGCATGGACAGCGGTTGAGGGGAATAAAGACGGAGTAAAACACTGGGGGGAAACCCCTTTAGGGATGGTAAAAGACATGAGATACAATTGAACTGAATTCAAAAATACCTGATTGATTCCAAAGAAAAAATAAATAAATAATTTGGGGTGACGGTTCATCTTTAAACAAGAAAA
Organism: Gambusia affinis; assembly: GCF_019740435.1. NCBI lineage: Eukaryota > Metazoa > Chordata > Actinopteri > Cyprinodontiformes > Poeciliidae > Gambusia > Gambusia affinis. The sequence goes on from NC_057886.1 coordinate 16,693,082, forward strand.
AAAAGTCAGAGCTCAAACAAATCTCCCATTTACACATATATTTTCCTAGATTGAACTGTTTCAATTTTACCCTCCAGACATTTGGGAACAAAATGTTCCCCAAGTTGGGATTTATAATCTTCATTGTCACAAATCCTGAGCCAAAGATCCTTAAAACCACTTTACTAAAATGTAAAAGATTTTGTAATCAGTTATATCATAATTTAAAAAAATCTTCCAAAATATGAATAATTTGTTGAGGAAACCACGCCGAACCCATTTGACCCCACCCTGGGACAAAGTTTTGATCAAATCAAATTCTTACAAAGGAACGGTTTTGCTAAAAAAAACCAAACAAAAATACAAACAAACAAACAAATCAACATTAAATATGACTTGGGTCAACCCCCCCCCCCCCCCCCCCAACAAAAAAAACAGTCTCCAGTTGTGGAAAGCTGATAGAGACATACTTCAACAAACTTGAACCTGCAGCTGCAGCAAAACATGCTTCTAGAAAGTACTGAGACAGGAAGAAGTATACAGATGCAAGCCACACTTATCAGATTTTCATTTTGGAAACATGAGATGAAAACCAAGTATAACTTCCCAGACTTCACAATTACGCATTATTTTATGAGATTCTGTCGCACAAGTTTCCAATAAATACATTGAGGTTTTGCTGTTGGGTGACAAAATGTGAAAAAAAATTTAGAGGCGAGTATATTCACTGTTTATGGCAACCATGCGACTTCTCATAAACTATAATCAAGGTAATTAGACAAAAAGGTAGTTAGCATCCAATTAGTGCATGATGTACCTGTGTAGTTTTGTGGAGCATGTGAAGAACGATGGGCTTCATTGCGCATGTGGAGAGCTCCGTGTTGACAGAACTGATGGACAAAGGGCTTCCTTGCTGCACCTGGTAGGAAGACACATTGTTCAATAAAGACGTTTTATTTTGCTGTGAAAGGAATGTACATAAAAAAAACACCTTCACTTTAATAATTTAACAGGATTTGGTGGAATATGTTACCACAAAGCATATCATAAGTATTTACCCCCCCGCTGTATTTTTTTTAATAGGAAATTTTAAATCAATTATCTACTAAATGACTACTAGAACACGTGAACACACATCTGATTCCTCTCACTTGTGAACAGACCTCACCCGCTGGTGTTAGTAACAAGCATGGAATAAAGAGAATGAAAAGAAAGAGCGTTGTGAAATAAAAAAGGCATGAAAAACACTGCTGAGCCAAACAACGCTCACCGTGACGGGAGGGTTGGACAGAGAGTGTTGTGGGGAAGAGCGGACCACTGGCGGAATTCCCCTAGCAGGGCTGGTACCAGGACCGCTACCTCCCGCAAACTGACACGGAAGGAAAAGAAGATAAATGGAAAGGCGAGTAAAGAAGGGGTTAGAAAGAAGTAACAAAAAGTTATACGGGTAAATCCATTGCGACAGGAGCACTCACCTCAAAATAATCGCTTATTTTAAGCCCCCTCGCTCCTGCTTTGCCTACAAAAGAGAAGAGGAGGGTTCAATAAAAGGGAACGTGTAAGAAATGATGAAAGGGTTGTAAGTGGGGATTATGGTACCTTGGCTGCTGTCAAAGTGGTCCGCTTTGCGTTTTCTGACTCTCTGCTCGTTCGCCTTTTTCTCTGGAGTCTGTAAAGAAAGCAGCATAAACACACCGTGTGTGTGAGGTGGCGTAAATAGAAGGGTCCACACAAATAAATCCAGTCAATATGCAAGAGAGACTAACCTCCAGCTCTTTGTCACTAAGTGAACCCAAGCTGCACAGACTTTGATTGGATGACTCATTCTGACTCTGACCTGAGCCCTGTTGTCAAAAAAAGAAGAAAAAAAATAGAGAGAAAAGGAAGGACTTAAAACACACACGAAAAATGTTAGACGTGTGTCCATTTGTTACTACTTTCAACATGTGGGAAAAGATGGACAAAAACATATGGTAAAAATGATGAGAGACAAGAACAGTGATGGAGAGGTTTGGCTACACGTAATCACCATAAAATAACGCCGGTTCCCTAGGTGATGCCTGTCAATCAAATGATTCACATCAGAATTCAGCAGGCGCTGTCCAATCAGAGCAAGACACTTAGTGATTCTGAGCACACTAGAGCTCCCTCGCTGAACCCTCCTAAAATGGCTGAACATTAGGCAAGCTGCTGGGGATCCATTCCTCGCTCCATCTGCCACCTTTACAAAATGTCATCCATTTTTCTACCTTCTCCTCCTCAACGCATTTTTAAATCACCCTATTTTTTTTACTATAAAAGCAACCACCAGGAAGATGCTTTTTAAATCTAAAAACAGAAAACTATTATGGTTGCCTGTTCATGCAGTTAGCAAATACTGTTCGCCACATCTGCCTGTTTATCAAAAGATGTTTAATCCCTTTGTCCTTAACTTTTCTGCTGACTCAGTGCTTTACACAAAGAACAGCAGCGCCATCGAGCTATTCAAGGTCGAGGAGGAAAAGATAAGCCACTCTGTGACACTGAAGAAGCCATCGGACCACCAAACCATACGTCTTCCCTCTCACCCATCTAGTAGAGGGCGACTGTGGCATGATGCCTTAGCAGGCGTCGCCATTTTCTCTGCGGCAGCAGCCATGCCATGCTCTGAGCTCAGCTCTGCCTATGGTTGGCACAGGGCCTGCTCTTGGCACCAACTCCAGCTCCCTAACTGTTCCAAGATCACCTTCTTCTAAGACTGACAGCTCCATCTACATAGCGAGGGTGTGGGGAGGAAAAGAAAAGAAAAAGAAGCCACTTCTCATTCTACCTGGTCAAAAACTATTTCCGCATTCTTCCTCTGCCCCCTGCCAACTCCGTCCTGTCTGTGGCCTTATTGGCAGAGGCAGTCACTCGCATATACAACCGCTACAAGCCAGGGAGCGATGCCATGTCAAAGCCGCCAAAAAATACAGACACGGCTCAAGCTTCTCCGGAGACAAAGAAAAGACAAGAGCCCAAGCTTGTTCAAGCTAAAAAACTAAATAAAAAAATCAGACGGATAATGGCGGTAAAGTAAAACAATAATGCATGCTTCTCTAGTCTAGTCATATAAATCTGTGACTAGAGAAGCATTTCCCCAGCTCAACCTTTGTGACATCTGGTGCATACGAACCTTACTCACTCCAACCCCCGTAAAGCGAGCCTCCAACAGCTCCTGTCGCCGGGGGTCCAGGCTGTGCAGTTCTTCCATCATGGCTGTGGAGACAAGAGCGCAAATTAAGGAAGGCATTCAAGAGCCTGGAATATTCAGATGGAAGAAGGATGACAGTTTCAAAAGACACTGGTTGAGATGAGTCATGGCTGTGTTTAGCTATATGGATGTGGAAAATTCCTGTTCTGAGTCATCAATAAGTTTGACAATGTTGATATTTATATCCATGAAGGAAAAGCCACTTAACAACTGCTGTTCAGCAAGACACCCAGAGTACGCAGAGCACAACTATAAACAAATACTGATATTTCACATGCATCACAGACGAAGCCCAGATGTGTAAAGTCACTGCCTGGAAATTTATGGAATCACTTGATAACGCTTTGACATGACAGGCCTAAGTTCCATGGCGCTGTTATAAAAGGTCAGCAATGGAGGGACTGCCAAGGAACACTCACAGCAATGGAGAAAAGGCCACAAAGGACAATAAGTGGCCAGTTTGCTGACCGGTGCGGAGGTTTAAAATTACACGCCCAGAACTGGTTGCTATGTATGTCTGTTACCTACAGTTTGCATCTATATTTACTAATATATTTAAGGTATGGATTCTATAAGTAAATAGTAAAATCTTTGTATACGTGCAACAAAATAAGTAAAGTATTAATTTTGAGCACAATTAGTGAAATATCGGTTAGCTAACTTTAGGTAAACGAGTCAAGAAGCTACCGATGCTGACCATCAGTTAGCAATCTAAGCGGCTAACAGTTAGCTAATGATGTTTAGATTGAATTTCTTTAAAAGGGTAAACCAAAAACAGAAAAGAATGTTTCGACAAATTCTCATCCAAGTATATTTAAAACACAAGGCTATTTTTCCCCTAAATACTGACCGTTAGGCGCTAGGTTTCCAATGGGCTAGGGTTATCCCTAAAATAAGCATCATCTGCCACGACATCTGGGCTCACTGGAGCAAAACATCCTTCAAACGAAATTCTTTTGTCTGAAAGCCCGTACAGATACTCACTGTAGTTAAGATTTTCTCAGTTTTTTGGGGGCTGTTGTCGCTGAAACCGTCTGCGTTGTCTCACCGGTGCTCGGCAGACCCTCCCAGACTAGGCCGCATCCAAAGCCACGTCCCTCGCGTGCTGGTTGTTGACGATCGAGACGCGGACGCCCGCTGAGCAGCTTCAGGTAGACCACGGAGGATTTCGGATGAGGCCTCGACAAAACTCCGGGTCTCCCAAACCCGCCTTTCTGCGCTCCTTAAGCGGGGATCCCCATCATGTCCCTCGTTCCGAGGGTCATACCGCACTGTGGTCTGGTGTATCTCGCTCCACACAATGGCGACCCTGGAGAATTTGCGCTTTTCGGCAGGTATAAATAATGTCTTTGAGCTAGTGTAGTTACCCCCTATATTTATCTCCCCCAGTGGTGCGGTGAATTTAGGGTCCTGGCTTTTCAGCTCGATCAAAACAAAGTTCGACACCAGTTTCCTTCCGAGCTGCAAAAAGGATCAAAACGACATCTGTTTTCGGAAGTTGTGCTTTTGGAAGCGTTTCAGCTGAATCCGGATCATTTCGGTTCGGATCTCACGTTTTTGCAATGTAAACAATAATCAGGAAAATCTCATATTTTCTCGTGAGATCGTTTAAGTAGTTTCACCTTCCTGCAGTCCACGCCTGCCCCAAAATCTGTTGTCCTGACCAATAACAAACCCCCTCCACACAATAAAATTTAGTAGTGCCCACCCCCACACTAGTGATAAATTAATCAGAAAGTTCCCATCCTAACCATGCTGCAGACATAATATGAAAATTATTATTTACATGTGCACGATTTTTTTTCAGTACTGGGTAAAACAGTTTTAATTTAGCATGTACAAAAATGTCAAATACAAAAAAGTCATGCAATGTATTTTGAAAAATTTGCAGATTAAAACCTGTATCTTTTTACAGTGTTTACCAGTTCTTTTTCACATTAGACAACTCATCAGGAGAAAAGTCATCAATCTGGTGACCAAGAGTATTTTTCCAGATGAACATGTAAATAAAAAATGTCTATCAGGGTTATGGCAACCAGTTCATGAAAAAAAAAGCAAAAAAACTTCCACTATCCCATTGTTCCATATGTCTTCTGGAAAAAGCTGTAATCTTTGGAGGATTTTTCCTCTCGTCTCGCCTTATTTCTCAACAAGGCTTGCGGTACTTGCATTGGATCCAAACCCTGTACATGGTGAGCTGTTTCCCTCTGTTCACCTGCAGCCGTCTGTCCACAAGGTTCTGCACTTTTTCAAGCCCAGCCTCTGCAAACAACTCATGAAGCTCATCTAAAACACAGAAAGACACAAAAATGTGATGTGATGTGAAAGAATGAATTAGTGAGGGATAATATTAATAAAAAAAACAAACTAAAACTTTATAAAGCCAGTCATTTATACCCTGAGTAAAGAAATACACTCGTGTTCCGTCCCCTCTGACGTAAAAGTTTTCTGACAGACATCTCCCTAAGAAAAAAAACAACAACCCACAAACAGTTATAAAGACGAAACAGTTAAGCAATAAACATTTCAAGGTTTGGTTGCAAGGATAAGCAGGTATAGGTATTGCTCAGAAAAGTCCTAAAGAGACCTAAAATGTAAAGGAATGAAGTGTTTTAAATGGGGAACAATCTGAAATATTTCTTCAAAAATAACCAGAGACCAAGAACATTTTTGAAACTGTTCTACTGATAAAAAAGGAAATAGATTCAATGTAAATAAAAAAAATAAAAAATTAACATCTGGGTCACTGTGAGACTGATGTTATACAGTAAAGTCAACTAATTGACTAAATAATCAGGAAATCTTTGCATGGTTCCCAACATAGAGAAAGCAGCTAAATCCTACTGAAGTATATATATATAAAAAAAGACAAATAGACATGCTTAGAAATACTCACTTTTATAAATTAAAGCCTTCTGACATCTCTGAGTGACAGCCAGAACATAGTTTGTTATAAAGGTATTTCTAATCCATTTGAATGTTTATCTATATCGGAGGAATTATATACCTTTTGATGTGGGAACCCCTTTTGTTTTCTTCAGAAAAGTGATGCCCAGGTTTTATAGACCTGCTAATCACATGGCTTCCCTAATAAGAGGAAGCCATGGATGAATTAAGAGTGGCATTTTGTGTTATTGATTGCTAACAGTTTATGACAAGAGTGTGACTGATTTTAAACAAATTCTTCCCAGTAGAAGAGAAATCTTTAGCAGTTCTAGACCTTTTGAACCTTGACACAACCTGACTGACCTTTCTTGAAACGCAGTTGTGCCATATCGTAGCGTCCATAATCCCTCAGCAGCATCACACCACCTGGTTTCAGCAGACTTGCTAATCTACTGATGGAGGCCTGCATCCTGAGATGGAGGGGAAATACTTACACAGTGTCTGCAATACCCTAAAGATGTACACAAAAATGAAAATACAAAACTAGGCAAAGCAATATCTGTCCATACTGGTCGGGATGAAGAGCCGACAGCACAAAGATCAGCACAATAACATCAAGGGATCCATCAGGGATGGGGAAACTGGCCTTGACATTGCTCAAGTCGTGAACAAAGGCAAAGCAGCGGTTCAAATCGTACTCTGGATTAGTCTGATGACAAGAGAAAATTTGAGTTAGTCACATACACTAAAGATCAGAAGAAACTGTTCCTTTGTGAGTCAAAACAGCTCACCTTCACTAATTCCACAGCAGTACTGGAGAAATCACAGCAGTAAACAAAAAGTCCTGGGTCACTGCAGAAGGCAAAGCTGCAGTTATATAGACTGCAGAAGGTGAGGAGTCGTCTTTTTCAGACATGATGCAACTATTCTTGTGTGTTCTTACTTGTTGGTCTTGAGTATTGGGAAAACTGTGTTGCCCACACCACAACCAACCTGTACAGAAATGATGTTATGTTTCAGGAGAATTAACCATTTCAAATTGAACAAATGTAATAATGGCAACAAAATGGGCTCTGTTTGAATGTGTGTGCTATTTGAATGTTTAGAGAATCTTATATTCAAAGAACAAGAAAAAAAAATAATATTTTCAATTTTCAATTGGATTACATTCATTTAGTGGGAGAAGTCTAATGTTTAAAAGGTTTTCACATATTTCAATGATATACTTGTTAGCTCTGCTTTTCAGACTTAATCTTAAAAGAACAACAACACAATTTTGACACTTCTGGGAAACATTTTACAAGACTGGAACATAGAGTGGAAAGGATCTTTGCACAATCTGTCTGGTTCCTTCCAGGTCCTGAGTCCTTCGCACTCTTCCTTCCCGCTCATCCAACAGGATTTGGGTTTAGGGGATTGAGATGGCCATGGCAGAAGGTGGATCTTGTATCCTTGGCCATATGTTTTGGATTATTATTCTGCCAAAACACCCACTAACAAAAAAAGTCATTTTTGTAGCAGTTGCAAATGATGGCATGCCCTCTAGTTTTCTGGAGCTCCTTTCAAATAATGTTTTCTCCCACTGAAAAACAGACTGAAATTAAAAGTAAGCTTTTCTACATTTTTGTAGTTCATGCAATAAAAGGTGGATGCAACTGTAGCAGCTACATACAGGTTATAACTGTCTTCCAAACGTTTTTTTGTGTGTCCTATGCATCACAAAATAGCTTTACTAAAACACACCTAGACTCTGTTTAAAGGGACATGGGTCTTATTATTCAAGCCCATTGTTTTAAGAATGTGTTTAAATCTACAGAACAGAACTGAAAAAAAAAAATCTGACAATATCCTGAACTAAATAAAACTATATTTAAAACATTTATACAGTTAAAATGGGACCAACTTGCTGCTAGAATGATCTCTAACCTCCAGGATGCGATATGTGGCAGAGGAGCCTGGAAAGTCACAGTTGTCACCAGACAAAGCTGCAAAATCCCTGCATTGTTTTTGTTCAAATCCGTCCTGATGGCTGCTGTCCACGCCCGAGTTGTTTGGTTGAGATTCGTGGTTCGGGTTACGCTGTGGGGCAAGCTCTGGAAACTCTGTGAAGAGCCAGTGACGGTCTTTAAAGAAGCGATTCTCGTGTATTGTGTAAAACTCATTCCAGTATTCACTGGCCCGGCTGTTGTACTCATCTAGAAGTAAAAGGCAGAAAGGCTAGTATTAAAATAATAAATAAAGCACACTTCCTACAACATAATACACGTCTGCTTCTCAAAGGCCAGTATAATAATAAAAAAAAATAATCATGATTTAATTCTGATATATAAACATAAAATATATAAATTTTCAAAAGTATAATCTAACCTTGTTTTTCTAGAGGCAAAGGCTGATTGTTTTCAGAAACTTTCTTCTTTGCAGCTTCTTCCTGTTCATCAGTCCACTCAACATTGTCCCTGGAGACCCCAAAACATTATTATTGTAACTTTGTGAATGAATAATAAAGTGACTGACCGTTAAAAAATTGTGTCTGATATTTTGATGTGTTTTATTAGGCTTAATTTATGTTTTTTTTATGTCTGGATGCAGATTTGACGGAGAATTTAAAAATTGTGTTAGTGGCATCAACAACTCAGTTAAAAGAGTAGTTTCGCCCGTACACAGTGCATTAAGGTAAAGTAGATAACGAATTCTCACACTGAACCCCAGTGACCTCATCTTCATAGATAATATATATATATATTGATCAAGGAATAAATTTGAAAATGTATTGGCTAACCATCAAATATGGCAACTTTATTACAGTCACCTTGATCTTTGGAGATATATGCAAAGTTGCTGATAATGATTTTCTGACATTTATTAATGTCTTATTTTTATGATCTTATTTTTTTAAATTCTATTTTAATTTCTAAAAATAATTTCTAAACAAAAATAATCTCTGCCCACTCTGATCGAGAGAACTTTTTTAAGGCCAACAGCGGGCAACCGTACTGCCCCTTTTACCGTAATGCACACAGTAGAGGGGGAAAGTAATTTTATGCGAAAACAGTCGTATTTTCTAAGTGTCGGCTTAATTGAACGCAGTAAAAAATTACAAAAATAAATAAACAAAAAACTGCAACGTTATAAAAGCTGAACTCAACGATCCAAAGCTAAAGATAATGCTGAAAAAGTCTCCTCCACTCAAAAGATACGCATGAAACCTTTCCATCCTATTTGGGTCTGTGGTACCGACCATGCGTTGTGCTGGAAGACCTGCCGCGGGTCTGTCAGGAAGCGTGTCCCGAACTGAGGCCTTTTGGTGTCCTCAGAGGAAGAATTTGAAAGTGTCAAGCTGATTTCAGTGTTTTCAGCCTCCATTCCGTCCACGGTGCGGGGCGCCGCCATGATGGATCTGACGCAGAAGGGAGTGACGCATTCAGGGACAAGCGGAAAAAATACTCAAGGGTTGAAACATGCTGGTAGTTCATATTAATCAGTTAAAAAAAGCACATTGTTTTTAACATTGCACAAGTCTTTAGAGTCATTTCAGTCAAAATTAAGAAAGTAAATAAATAAATAAATATGGAAATAAATAAACAAATAAATGTGGATTCTGTGAACATTCACTCTTCGAATTTGATTTTCAGATTAAATGAAAATTTTACTTTATTCTGAAAAGAGAAACTTGGACCACGGAGCAATAGTCCAGTCCACAAAGCAACCAAAAGACAAAGAGTTTGATTAACTCAGATAGGAATTTCATTAATTAGTATTCTTATAAATCAGTCAGTTGTCATATTAAAAAATATTGTCTGCGTAAATTGCTTCGTATCAAAAACTTCGCTTCTTTCTCATGTGACAGGTTTTTTATTGTTAATATAGTTTGTGTTTTTAATGTACTTCTATTGACATATGTTATTTTACTTTCCTGCAAAGCACTTTAAATTACCTTGAGTCTGAATGGTGCAATACAAATAAGCATCTTTGATTGCATTATTACTTTCTTACACGATAAGGAAAACTATAATGTGTGCATTAGCACTTTTTCTACAGTAGGGGGAGACACATACTGAAAATATTTCCAATGCCAGTTCTTTAATAACATTAACGAAGATAATTTTCTCTCTTCCGTGTTGAGAGAAGCGTCTCCAAAGTATCGGTTTGTGTTGGCAAGTATGGTCTGTCGTAATTCCAGAAAAAATATCTTGTTTTCCTCAGGAGATAATTTTGCAATTAAAACTTGGTGTACAATTTTGGAATAATTTCTGTGACATTATACTAAACATTAGTTATTAGTAGCATGAGTTATTTTGCAATGACTAAAAATGTACATATTCTTCTTAAACTTCAGTACTTTTAGGGTCTAGTTCAAAGAAATAACTTTCAACATGGTGTTTGAGAGAGTTTTAAAGATTTAAGTTTTGTTTACACAACAGATTAAAATACGCAAAAGGTATTCATAAAACAACCAATTATTAGAACTGATCCACAGTCGGCTTGATTATAAAACAAACTGCCCATTTTTATTGTGGCTGCACTTCCTTCCTGTCAAACATGACGTTGACAGTAATGTGAATTTTTAATTGAGGGGAAGTTTAATCAGTCTGTATCCGATTTATCAAGACAGTCCATGCATGCTATCGTCTAAGCAGAGGCTGACTATAGATCTTGCTCAAGAAAGCAGGAAACATTACAAAATGACAACAATTATGCAGCATGTTGAGAGAATGTTGTTGAAAATAGGCGTGTGTTAGACCACAAGAACAAAGTGAATGAATAAAGAAGAATCCATTTTCAGAATTCCCCAAAAACATTTATTGGTACGAAGTAAACAAAGAGAATCTGGCTACTTCTATTCTAAGATGCTGTGGATGACAAGTATAAATCTTAAAGATCATCTAGTGTTTGATCTTTAAAAGAAATCTTAGAAAGAACATCTTACAAATCACAAAAATGTATACGTTCCCCAAATGTAACAAAAAAACTTGTCAAACAGTGAAAATGCATCAGTGAGAAAGCAGTTTAAATTGTGCAAAAGACAGACATAAAACCAAAATGCATCAGAGTTTGTAGCATTATGTCCCATTTAAATTACCCAAAGGCTCTTTAAATATAAAATTTAAAAAATTTAAAATGTCCAAATACTAAATACAATATGAATTTATAATGCGCTGAGCAATGCATTTGTGCAAATGCAAAACATAAAAAGCAAAAAACTGTTCATGCATGAATGGTACACCACAACTGGTTTATATTTATAATACAAGCCATACCCCAGGCATCACTGTAAGCCTAATACATAAATGCAACAAAAACGAGGTTTAATAATTAAACATAGCAGCTTTACATTCAATTTGCCCAACAACAATTTTCCCAATAGAAGTACAAAAAACCCTCAACAACATTATTGTTGGAAGATAAAAACACCTTCCTAAAAATAAACACACATATTGGAAAATTTAAACAGCAGTTCACTTAAGTGCAACCTGAAAGCTTGAGTTTAACGTAGTTAATATAAGGCTTAAGGCTGAGAGCAAACAGCTTGTGACTCATATTAATTGTAAAATCAGCACATTGAACCGTTGACAGCAGTACATGAGTAGCCTAGCCGGTCTAATGACAGTGTAAAAGATCTTCCTCCCATTCCATCAAAGTCGCCAACCTCTGAATTATTTCCTTGCTGGATCCAGATGCTAGTTTCCTCTGTATGTTACATTGGTAAAAGTGGAAGTGGCTCCTTTGTACAAAGGATTGTTACCCTGGAACATGAAAAAAATTAATTAACTTGATTCAAAAGTGTGTTTGTCAGATGGAAGCAGGGGCGGATCTAGAAAAATATCTTTGGGGTGGTAACAGGGGTGGCAAGGCTCTCAGTTGGGGAGGCAACTGCCACCCCAGTAGATCCACCCTTGGTTGGGAGGTTTTACATGGTTTGGTATCTTTGATGCTTACCGTATCCCATTTGGCTTTGGATCTCTCCTCCTCAAACTTGGCATACTCTTTGCGATCATGGATGGTAATCAGCAGCTTCCAGATGAGCAAACCAACAAGACCCAAGAGCAGAATGGCTCCAGCCACCGCCAAGAGCACCACTAGGATGTCAGGACCCTCAGGACACTCTGAGAAACAGATACTTTCAGATTCCCATTTGTATTTTCTCATTACTGTGGCGCTGCACCGTCTAGCTGTGTAACTAACTCTGAGAGGTGTTCTTTATATAATAACACATTCCTAAACACACAAACTGTGCCTCGCCAGAGAGAAACAAGAACTAAATCTTTTGTCCCGATGTACCTAAATACCGTATTTTCTGGACTATAGAGCGCGTCATAGCATAAGCCGCACCTACAAATAAAAAAACCAAACAAATAAAACTGGAAACGTACAGTAGATTAAAGTATAGTTATCGGTTTTCCTAATAAACAGCCCTCTGTCTCCAACGCTGAACCATGGTTTCGTTCATGCTGAGTTTACATGCAGAGGCTCTATTTCCCTTCTGTACTGCCAGATCAATAGCCCTCAACTTAAAAGCTGCATCATATGAGTTTGAAAACATTTTTCCGTTGTACCTGCTGTTAGCATGCGCTTGTAATAAATAAAAATTAGCACTTTCTCCTTTGATTTCCAATTTTGACTTCCAATGATTCACTTCCTTCTAAAGAACCCCCTGGCGGTTGAAGAGAAATCCACAGAAAAGCCGCATCGGGCTATAAGCCGCATGGTTCAAAGCGTGGGAAAAAAGTAGCGGCTTATGGCCCGAAAAATAATAATTTTGATTATCTGACGGTTTAAAATGCTTATAAACACTCAAATTTTTCACAGTACCTGGCTCTTTCACCACATACAAGATAGATTTGCCAGTTTTCTCTTCATAATACTGGAAGTGCACAATGCAGTCGTTCTCGTCTTTGTAGGAGCAGTTCACCGCAGTGTGTTGTTGGATTTCTACCAGGAGAAAAAAAAGAGCAGGACCATTTAAGAATAACAACGTGAGACAAAGTTTTCATTAAAAACTGCGATTTGTGTAGGTCAGCAAGGTAGTTCAACCATAATCGGGTGAAATTCATGCAAAGTGAAGGAATGCTACAACACAACATGACCACCACACCGCGGGTCACGTAAAAAATGGGATCAGAGAGAGTTCTCAGCACTCACCCACATTCCCATCCATTTTCTTACTCAACTGGTCCACAATTTGAATTTCATTTTTGCAGATTCTGTTGCAGCTGTTGTCATTGATGTACTGTCCTCTTTTGAAGTGCTGACATTCAACACACTGTCTGCAAACAACAATAGGACACCTTCAGCTTTGTACAATACAGCCAGTTTAAACTTCAATGCTTTAGCTGCAGCATGTGGTAGTTTTACAAAGGAAATTCAAACTATCACAGAGTTATTAAAATGGCAACCGACAGTATGTTGTGCAATATGTTCTCGACATATAACAGTTCCATGTTGGGTGTTGAGAAATAAGTAAAAGATAAAAATGAATATGCATAGTAACCAAGTCAAAATCCAAAGAGCAATAATGCTGCGAAAGATAACCCAACAAGAAACAAGACAACACAAAGGCCACATATATAACTTATAGATTTAGAAATGTTATAGCAAAAACAGCGTAGAGTGTACTTACTTCTTTATTGTGCAGGCGTCAGGGCAGGTGGGGCACCTGTCACAGGTGTCTCCGAAGGCACCGGGTTGAGTGCACTGACAAACCCCGCACTCGCAGTTACCCCGGCCGCTGCACAGCAGCCCTGAGCTGGACACACAAGTGTCCGTGCGGGTGGTGCAGTTACAGTTGTCTCCTTTCCAGCCAGCGTCGCACTGGCAGAATCCACAGTTACATTTCCCGTGATCTGAGGGAAACAGAAACAGCTCAATTCATGTTGATGAGCTGAAATTATTTTAGCTAATTTGTCAAAAATAACAATATGTTTTGACATCATCTGCGAGTTTATTCTACTTTTGTGTAAACAGTGAAGACATCCTGCTTTTTCTTGGAAACTCTATTTAAAGGTAGATGCAGAGTTATCCACATTTACTTGTACCCTTGGTGAAAGTTTGTAAAAATTCTTTAAATACTTTGTTTATATAATAGTAGCATAACTTGTAGCAGTAGAGAAATAGCAGGTATGGTTTGCCTCCAATCTGTTGTAAACCTTAAATAGACCATTAATAATAAGGAACTCTGCAATCGTTCTGTATTAAAACAACTTGGCAAAGTTGAGTGGATCAAAATTCCTTCTCAGCAATGTAAAGACTCATTTCTAGCTAGCAAAAACATTTGATGTCAGTTGTTGCCCCGGAGGGTGGCTCAGCTCTGTTAGTATATTCATTCAGTGAAAATAAATATGAATTATATATACATACATATATAACATCTGTTGCTACACATTTTGACTCTTGAAATAGCTATAAAATAAAGTTAATTATTGCATTTTTATTTTATGTGTATGCATGTCTAGGATATTATAATAAAAAAAATATGGCTTTCTGTTCTCTGATCCATAAATACAATTTGACACAAATGCCAGAATCCACTTAAAATTAGGAGAAAGAATAGAACATGACATTAAATTACAGGAAACGTGTGTTCATCTTCAGGAAATGGCTGCTGCCGAGAAATAGCCAAATGTGTAGAAAAGATCCATATCTTGCCTCTGCACTCAGTGAGTCAGAATGAGGGAAAATTCTTCAAAACTCACTATTAGAAAATGGAAGCATTTTAGCATGTGTAGTTGTAATTCAAACAAACAATCCTTTATAATAAAGCTTTTCATTTATCTTCACAAGTTGTGCAGACTCTTATGTGTAGCACCGCCGGAGCTGTCACATATCGTGGTTTAAATGGAACATAAAAATAGCACGATATGGTTATTTACTTCCTGACTGATTTGTTTGCAATTTCACACATTAGTAGCAGTAAGTTCCATAGCTCTAGTAGTCTTAGCCCATTTTAAGTTTAAATCTCATGGGTGAGGCTAGACAAACAAACCTATGAAATACAAATTGCTTAATTGTAAAGTTAATCACAGACTCTCTTAAGTACCCTGTATTTAAGTGTGCTGGATTATGCATTGTTATATTTCTTAACACATTTGTGGCTCTAAGGAGGGCTGAGCCATCAAGAAATTAGGATTTCGTTACTGCAGTGTTCTCAGATGTCTGAGAGTGTAGTTTTATTGTTTCTGTGTTAATGAGCTTCTCTTCTGTGTGTCTTTGAAAACATGTTGCATGAGCAAATATGAAGACCAACGAACATTTTTAGTTGAATCTGTAATACTATAATCACCAATTAGTAACAAAGAGAACCTAACTGTTATTTCAGCCATGAAAGACAACAAAGATCCTGGTTGTAATTAATTAGTTCTTCCAAAAGCAAAGAAAAATCTGCATTTTAATGAGCTTCCTTTTATGTGTTTAAGAAGTTGCGGGCTAATTGTTTCCACTTGTAAAAAGACATGCTCATTAAATTCATTGGGTGGGTTTTTGTTGTTATTACTTATTCTAAGCTCGTTGTTGGGCAGGTAATCATATGAAATACACTCTCAGAGTGCAGAAGCATAGGAAGCACAAACTGTTGTTACAGCACGGCAACTATTTGCTGACAGAATCTGGTAGTCAGCTTTTCTTTATGGACAATGCAGACACTGCATCAGGATGTTAGGTAACCTCAGAAACAATGGCAGAGATCTGAAGGCTGTAAAATAGCCAAACAGGATTACTTTCTGGATAATGTGTGAGTCACAGTCCAGCTGGATCACAATGAGGGAAGTCACTGATCCTGGAAGGTTACACATAGTCCAAGGGTCTCTGATTCAACAGCTCAAAGAGAAACCATCTTATGCTATAAACTTAACAAAACAACAGTGTCTACACTCTATTTCCTGTAGACCAAGGGTCTCTGATTCAACAGCTCAAAGAGAAAGCATCCTATGCTGTAAACCTAACAAAACAACAGTGTTTACACTCTATTTCCTGTAGCTTCTTCTTCAGTGTTTTTTGATTCTCATGGTTACCTGTGGTAACTGGTTAACAGTTTCACATAGCTAAATAAAGCCACCATTTAAACTGTCATACTGTTTCCACATAGCAATTAAGAGATTAAATTGAATTGTCACCTGAAAAAGTTAATGCATGTTTTTGCACAAAACAGTGCTACACTTAATTAGAAGTTTAAAGGTTTTTTTTATCATGCTGAGAGTTTGAAGAAATTTAAGGAACAGGATTGCCACAGTAAAAAAAAAGAAAAAAAGACAAGAACAGGAAAGCAGACATGGCACCAAAACAGAGCCTCACTCTGCAGAAAGGGAGGAGAGGAGCTGCCAGCAACGGAATGCAAACTTTCCTGCTCTCTTTCCTAATATTTATGGGCCCCGGAGCAAGGCGTGTTTTCTCCTGTTCCGTCCCACTGCCTTCGGCAATGAAAAAATACACTGCCACAAAAAATATCTATGATGGGTTTTTTTCGCCCTGAGTCAAGAATTGAAGTGGTAACGAGGGACACCGGTTCTATAAAGGAAACATTATAATAACACTAAATAAATAAATGCATTGTTCCAAAGCACAGTGGATAGTTTTCCTCTGGTTGCAGCTTTGTGAGTGTAAATGAGCTGCACTAAAAGTCAGCTTACTAGTGGAGGCTCTTTAAAAGATGACATCATGTTTGAGGAAGACTCTCAGCTCACCAGAGACAAGAAATGTTCCTTTAAAGAGCTCTTTTTACAATATCACCTATCAACCCCCCCCCCCACCCCCCCTCCCACATATTTAAATTAGAAATAACTGAAGGGAATTGACAATCTTAATGCAGTCAAATGTGCAGGCATTCATTTAAGTGCACAGTGATTTTGACATAAAATCCAGACGTTTTTTTTACGGGGTGTCTAGATGGTGACCACTAAAAATTATTCTTAAATTTATTCTTGGAAATTTATTGAGGTGGCTCCTATGACTAAAAATATCCCTTTTAGCCACAATGACATGAATTAAGTTACTATTTCATGAGTAATAGGAATTGCAAAAAGCAATTGAGACATTAGGAAATCAGTCAAACTCATTTCATAATTTGGGCAATGCATATTTAATGAAAAGATGGTGATTATATAATTTTTTTATAAGTAATGTTTTTGAATGAGATCTGGAAAATAAAAAGGCCCAGTTGGCTTTAAAAACGTAAACCAGTGGCTAACATAGCATCATTAGCTTATTTCTAATTAAAATTAGCTGATGTTATGTATGTGTGAAATTGGTTTGGGGATTGTTTGGTTACAGGCTCATCTAAATGCTATTTATTGATTTTAAACTCCTTTTGTAAATCAAATAGCTACTCTATGCTTAACAATTTATGTTCTCAACATTAAAAAATATCAGCAAAACAATGCTGTTGTGAGAAGTCAAATAGGAAATTCCTGATTTGCTAATACTCAATCCATACACACCCAAATGCAACTTTTAAGTCTTCAGCTGAGTTACAGAGCAGTGAGCTGTGCAGACTTGTCATGGGACGTTAAAGCACAACATGAAGCTCTTTAGCAAGAGCACAGTCGTATTCTGGCAGCAGCAACTGACTATCCAAAACAAAACACTTAAAGTCTCACATAAACACTTCAGATTTCTGACAGAGAGTTGTGCTGTTTATGGTCATATACTCAATTACTGCAGGTATGTAATTATTTACAGGTATATGTAAACAAAGAAAGACTTCATATACCTTTAAAATGTGAACCCTTTGATCTTTCCAGCTAGGTAACAAGAAAAATGTAAACTCATCCAGATATGTTTACAGACCAGAGGGAAAAAGTTAAAATCTAAGGAGGCGGAAAAGGAAAGGAAGGGCAGCCAGATCTTTCCTGATCCACAAAACTCCCAAATGACTCACACAAAAAAGTCTCAGCAGTGTAATAACACTCTATTAAACAACATCTAAATTGTTGGTTAAGATACAACAAATCACCAGGCTATTTTCTACCATGTTCAAATATGAGTGAGGTTAGGGGGAGTGTGTTGTAATGCGTGTTACAGATTACAGAACAGAAAGAATCTCAGCTCAAATATGAGTAAATAAATCAGTGAGTTTTTTTCCATAAAGGTTTTTCCATAATTTTACTGAGTTAAAAGTAGAAACATTTAATCAGAACAAGCTATAAGTGTGTAAATATAGTAATGCTTTAAAGAACTTAGGGTCAGTTGGTAAAAAAATACGCTAATTATTTTCAGTCATTTTTCACCTCAGTTATCACGTTTAAATTCTCAGCTATTTCTGTTTTCTGTTTCAGTTGTTTCTCCCAGTGACTGAGTGAGTTTTTTACAGGTGGCTCTGCCCTCGTTAAAATATGAATGATAATTGAGTGGAACCTGCTGTGACTGTAGTGTCTTTTGACTTTGTTATAAACTAGGCAAGACAAGGATGCGTCAATCTGTTCATGGTGTATACCCATTTGTTCTTACAGTATGGACAGATCACAAGTCGATACAGAAACCCACAGGATAAACAACCATGCACAACCACACTCATCTCTAAACTCAATCAACAGATACACAAGGAAACATATAAACACTACGCAAGAACAACCCATACTGAGATTCAGTTTATTGCTGCAAAGCATTTGCATGTTCTCCCTTTCTCAAAGTAATCCAATTATTAGGGACTGTTAAATGTCCTTTGGTGTGGGTTTGTGCATGCATGATGTTTTGCAGCCCATTGGCGATCCAACAACATATCATATTTCCCTGGACCAGGCCCTGGTTGGAGTCTTTAGGACCATTCCAGGTTGTGGCAACAGCTCAGAAAACCTTTAAACTTCATCATGACCTTGCTAGGACCCTGAAAAGACCATTCATGTATGGTTGATTTCTTTAACTTATTCCAGTGTAAGGGTGATCCATGAGTCAACACTAGTCAGCTACGAGTAAATTAGACTCACTATTATCTGTCAAAAGACTGTCACCTGTATAAAAGGCAACCTCGTAAATTGTTAAAAACGTCAAGGACAACTCTTCCACTTTACTAAAACACTTAAAGAAAAACTTGTACATACTCACCAGAGCAAAGAGCTCCTTTGAAATGCAAACAGTTGAAATTGTCACATTCACAGTACTTTCCCCAGACCTGACCAAACCCAGTTGCATGGCAGGAGCACTGTCCACATAAGCAGTCTCCTCTTCCACTGCATACAGAGCTGTTAGAATTTGGGAGGCAATTGGCATTGTCGGACGGACGATATTCCTCCTGCGAGCACTCGCAGAGCGAGCCCAGTCGGCCCTGGTGACACTGGCAAATTCCACATTCATAGGTCCCGTTGCCATTGCTGCACACTGGACTGTTGGGTACTGCCTTGGCCTCACAGTCGCAGCCACAAGCAAAGTCTACTGTCACCTCCAGCGAATCCTTGAAGCCTAGAGGTTTGATGGTAAAAGTGCGCCTCTTCTCTTTGGGGCAGCTACGGAGCAGAGCATCCACAGTGAAAGACACCTAGGGAGAAAAATGCAATTAATAAAAGAAAAACAAATGCAGGTAAACTGATGCAACGTACTGTATATAGTCAAAAAATTGGAAATAATACATACTGTGTCCCCAATCTTCAAACCAGAGCAGGACTTGAGGCCACGATTCACCTCTCCATTGAGGCAAGAAGCATTGAATGAGAGATTCAACTCCCCTGGGACTCCCAAGAGCTCCAGCTCCATTTTCGAGCGAATTTTCTGCACATATAAGGATTTCCTGTTAGTTTATCATTATTGTGTGTGCAAAGTGTATTTGTTTCTAAATAAATTTAGGCATGAAGTACTGCTTTTAGGCATCTTTCAGAGAGCTTCATGCTGTCAGATTATTTAAGTGATTCCTTGAATTCACAAGACAGGCAGTAATCAGGCCTGGGTGTTGCTAATGAAACTCAGTTTTCCAGAAAATGCTATTATATACAGTTAATGACTGAGTTATTAATGGTTGCATTTTGCTTGTCATGTGGGGCCACATTGGCAATTTGCGTTTTTTAGATCTGAAATGCTGAAGTGTGACAAAAACGTCAAAGAGAAGAGAGGTGGGAATTTCTTGTTTTTACAGCACTTTGTTTATTGCAGTTGTAGCACAACCTCTGCCATGAAAATATATTTGTACCTCATAGGCCTCTTTAATCAGCTGAATGACATTCCCAGAGTCATCAGATAGCGTTCCCACAGTTGTGCCTGGAATCAGCTGACTGTATTCCTAAAATAACAATATATTGATTATACATAGTCTTTTTAAAGTTTCTTGTAATATTAAAATATTTGTACTTGTATTTTTCACCTGGTAAAGGGGTACAACATAACTGGTCACAGCAAAAATTAAATTGATGTTGTTTTCAGACATCTTATCTGTTATTAGGCCCAAGGAAGGATAGTCCTGAAAAACACAGAGGTTACAACAGTTCATTATATAATTTAATGTTCAACTTTTGTTTATTTTATTGTTTTGTTTATTCTTAAATACCAGCACAGTGGATTTGTTGAAATTATTGTTTTCGTCCAGGTGACACTCTCCGTCACTGGGCTGAACGATGCCAGCTATGCGTCCATCCAGGGCCAGGTGAGTTTTGGCATCAGTGGTCAACACCAGAAGATGGGAGGCATCTGGACGCCATCCGATCTTGTCCTAAGGCAGAAAAATATTGCACATGAAGCTGAATTAATGACAATTTTGACGTCTGAACAACAGTGTCTGAAGAGTATTTTTGTAATCTTACCTTGCACACCATTGCTTGCATGATAGCCTCAAATCCCCCCTCCGGACTATCCCTATTTCTGGACACCTTCTGTTTCTGCACCTCCTCAGTGAAGCGAGACACCTTCTCTGTCAGCGACAACACGTTCTTGAAACTAAACTGAGCCTGGCATTGGTCGTTAGTTCTGTTCATAGAGACACAGAACAGAAGTTAAAAAGTTCAAATTAAAGTTTTCAAACCACTACAAAAACCCAAATCTTACCAAGTATTTTTGGTCTAGTTTCTAGCTCTAATTTCTTAGTACACTTGACATAAGACAAAACTAACTCACAAGTAACGTTTTAGCTAGTGGTAGAAACTTGTTTTAAGTAAAAAATTCCTTAATATTGATGAAAACGTACTAGTTTCATTGGCAGATTATTTCACTTGTAACAAGACTTTTTTCCCCGTGTAATAAGTTAATTTATCTGCCAATGGAACAAACACTTTTTCATCAGTATTGAGAAATTATTTACTTAAAACAAGTCTTAAGTACATAAGAGGATTAGGACCAATGAGAAAAGAAAAAAATAGGATTCTGACTGATCTCAGAATTTAAATTTCTGTAAATCCAAACAAACATTGTTTAATTTAATCACATAACTTTTTCTTGTTTATTTTGTAAAACTGCACTTTATACACATCGAGAACCTGTTCGAAATTTGCTTGGTAAGTTTGAGTTGAGACCAGTTTTTCCTGGTGGTGCATAAGCAATTTAAATTCAACTCTGATTCTGAGTTTAAAGTTAGAATTCAGAGATTTAAGTCAATTTTATTTAATTTTATTTATTTATTTTTGGTGGCCCTAATCCTCTTCCATTGCCCACACTTATAGAGAGAAAGCGTAATGATTGCAACTCATCTCCTATGCAAACCACAAACACTCAATGATACCACATACCCAACACAAGGATTTTCAATTGCCCCTTTAGGGTAGGTAATGAGGTAAGGGTAAGTAGTCTTGTCCACAAATGCTCCAAATCCCATGTGCAGTTTACTAGTCGTTTTGCCCATTGTTTCAGCAAGCTTGTTGCCCAGGGTTTGCAACTTCAAAAGATCATCTTTCATTGAATATGAGAGATCCATCAAGTAGTAGAGGTCCACGGGGTAATCCTCCACCTGTTTCACACTCACTGTGAAACGCTTGGTGTCGCCTGGGTGAAAAATGAAAGTAGAGTAAGTTAGAGCTCCAGTGCATTTCTGAACATGTTTTATCATTTCTATGTGGCTTTTAAGACCAACATACCTATCCTTAATGTCAGGTGGAGTTTCTGAGGCTTAATTTGAGTTACATCAGCTGTAGACGAAGCCTTGTCACTGAGAGGATTGTTCTGCTGAATTTCCAACTCGCTGGTGGGAAACTCTATAGCTGCAGTGCTGCACCCTTCTTTAATTAGGTTTTCTTTGAGGTCACAGCGAGATAAACTGGATCTTCCCTTCCCAAACACCTGAAAAGCAGATGCATCCAATACGTGGTGTTGAGAGTCAAAAATAAAACAAGATGAAATGAAGCTGGGAAGTGTGACTTTTATTCTAACTCAACTGAGGGGATATCTATTTATGAGTTTTTAATATTCTTTTTGGTTACTGTAACCTGAAAGATGTTTCCAAAAGCCTTGTAACCAAGAAATAATCAATGATCCTGAACGTTCTCTTTTTCTTGTATTTCTTGCTGTTTAGCCCTGACTTTAACTCAAAGCTTATAAAGCATGCAGGATCCACATTAACGTTGTGTGTGTGCATTACTACAGACACCTGAGTGCTGATATCATGGACCAAGAGCTGATCCTTTGTGTGAGCAGTGACTGAGACAGATGGGAAGTTATACTGAGACTCACATGAGGAGCTGGAGCAGATGGGAAGATGGATCTAACTTTTAATTCCACCTATTTAATAATTTCATTTATAGTTTTTCCCATGCTCAGCTAATCAATCAGGTAATAATTAAACTATAATCTGGCCACACCTGTTACAGCCTCTACCTATCATGCTATCAACTCTCAAGTAATGCATTTCCACATCATGATGCTAAAACTTGCTAAAACTACCATGTTTCACTCTGTACATGGTGGATTAAGGTCACATGTTCAATGTAGCATTTTGCATATTTACAAGAAACCTCTTGCTTTATATTATTTGATTAGAGTGCCCCCTCAACTTTTTCCTCTGTCCTCAAACACAAAAGCTCTCCACACTTTTCAGATTTTTTTGATTAAAAGGCAATTCAGAATGAAAACATATGCTTTTCCATCTGCTCTATGGCCATGCACTACTTAGTTTTTCTCCGTCATACAAAACAGCAGAGTATAAATATTGTTGCAAGGTAATGTGTACATGTTTACCTCATCAGAGCACCATGCACAGCTAGGATGAACAACAAGACATTCTCGACAAGTGGTGACTCCACGAGATGTGCATATGTTGGAACCTGTGAAAGTAAAACCAAAGAAACATTTAAGTAATGAAATTATTTTACATTTAAAGTACAAACATCAATAAACTCATAAAGATCTGAAAAGGTTTGTTTTCTTCTCTTATTTATCAATTAATATAAATTTATTAAATGTGTGAGTATATGGGGAAAAAACATGCTGCTCTTTGAATCTTCAACATCAGCCTCTTTTTTTAAATTTAGGGACACCTACTGGGTTGGTTTGTGAAAAATTTGGAAGTCATATGAATACCTGAGACTCTGTCAAATACTTGGTTACAGCTACAGAGGTGAATTCATACCAAGTGATAGAAGCGACTGCACTTTAAGAATATTTAGAAATCTTCTGATAAAAATGAATGAGAAAGTAGAGGTTTTCAAACAGCTTTTTTAAAAAGTCAGACTCATCTGACAGTGTCCTTAGTATTTGGTCCATTTTTGTTTATGATGATGATATTTCAGTTTAGCATCTCAGTAAGCATATAGCCAAAGGTACTTGCTCTTCTGTATTCACAAATATGAAGATCCCATTTTTAATCCTTACAAAAGTGGTTTAGTTTGAGTTTGGCCAATATTTAGAACCATAACCACTTCAAATCATCTGGGAATTTCTTACAATGATTAGATGTATATCTATGACCATTTCTTCAGATGTGCATTTGTGTCTGAGTTTGGAAAAGAAAGACTGGGTCACAATTTCTGCTCTAAAGGAGGTAAAGACTCTGTGCAGGCCAGTCATACAATCCCCAAATTTTTTCCCACAAAGTTGAATAAATGTACTTGTCCATAATGTGTCTAAAAGCTGGCAATTGCTAAACACTAATTTATCATAAGATAGTTAGACAGACAGGCATAATTTGTACTCCATAATTTGTCTAATAGTGGCATGCTTAACCCTAATCCATCTCATGCTTTGAATTACACAAAAGCCCATTCCACAAATCTCTCTGTTCCTTAAGTCTTAGCAGTGTAATAACACTCTATTAAACAACATCTAAATTGTTACTAGTTATCTGTACCATTTCTCTCTTTCTGCAGATGTAGAAGCAGACTTCTAGGATGTTGTCTTATTTTCTCTTTGGCATTTTTTTCCTCAGGTGTTCTTATCTCTCTTCCTTTAGACTTTTTGCACCACCAATCTCACTCATTCACTTCCTTTTTTCATTTCTCTGTCTCTCTCTTTTCCTCTCTCTCTCTCTCTCTCTCTCTCTCTCTCTCTATATATATATATATATATATATATATATATATATATATATATATATATATATATATATATATATATATATATATATATATATATATATATAGCTGGACAGGACAGGCAAAAAGCAATTATAATAGCACAAGTTAGCATTTAGTAGAGTAACTAGAGTTGTGACATGACACAGGTGGCGTCCTGTCAAAGTCCAAGGCTGGAATGTGTAAAAGCATAAATTATAGGAGCTGGAGTTTTGTGATAATAAAGATCATCTGAAGCATTTAAATTAATTATTTAGAGGAGTGATCAAATACTTTTTGCCAATATGTGACATGAAATCAGTTTCCATGTTCCATGTTATCGCAATAAATAAATGAATAAATACAGCTGTTCACAAAGTTATGGAGAGTTACAGAGTCTAATCATTTAAAATCTATTTTCTCGACCCACAAAGTTTGATGTAACTTTGTTTCCCTGTTTTAATATCACAGACTCGAAATAAAACCAAAAAAGTTCTTTATAATATCCACTAAGTAAGTTTTTTTTTTTTTTTTTTTTTTTGTGGCGGCACTAATCGCAGATCACCTCGCCCTGGGAAGAGGTGATCCCGGCTGTTTTTACTCCCTTATATGGAAAAGTGAAGAGTTTAGGAGCATCGAACATTGTCGTCCTGTTTAAGTCATCCAAAATTCTCTCACCCTCCAACCCCCTTTAATATTCATTAAGAAAACAAAGTTTTATAACTGTACCCGCCAGCTACCGGGTTCCTTTAATTTAAATATTTACAAATTATAATAATTTGAAATTCGGAAAAGCACCAAGTCGTCTCAGCAGGTGAGAGCTTGAAAAGCTGTGGAAGAAATAATGTGCAGTAAAAAGAAAAATATCTTACCGCAAACGTTTGTCGCAAAGAGAAACAGATAGATTAAATAGGGTACTAAGGAACCCATGGCTGAAAGCGTTCAGATCCGCTGTTCCGGGTTCTCTTCTCAACTTTTGTTAAGAGTTGCGTCTGAAGATCTTCCCCCCATCAGAACCGCAGGAGGGGAACAGCAGCCTTTATGACATGCTCAGACGGAAATCAGAGCCACTTATTTGGCAACTTGTTATGAAATGATTCTAGACGTACATGGTTTTATTTATAGGCATTTTTATGAAAACTTCGATCATCTCTTTTCTCTTTCCTTGTACAATAAACTCAAAGGCTGCCGAGATCAGGGGTGAAAGTAGTTTTAAATTCTTGGCAGTAGGAGGTTCAAAAGAAATTTAAGAATTGTAACTATATATTATTGTTATCTTCACAATTATACGTGATAAAAATCAGTGTAAACATTAGTGTTCTCATGATAATGTAGTCAATAGCAACAGAAACATGTCTGGGACAAGGAGATAAACGTGAATCACTCTTCTCAGAAAATATAGAGACGCTCTTTCCATGTAAAAGTGCCTCGTCCCTTATTGCAAAAGTTGTCCTTTAATCCTATAGGTTGATATTACTGGAACATGATCACACCCTGATTATAGCCACTATTCTTTTCAATTCAATTGAGAATTAACCAAAACTCCTGATATGGTCTTAACACAACTAGATGGTGTTGGTTTAGAATGTGTAAAACTGACTTTCATTGATTTTACATGAGCTTCCGTATGTCTGCAGTCTGTCTGCTCTGCCCTCTACTGGACAGAAACACCTACAGCATGTGACCATTGTTAAGGAAAAACGAGTTAAAAAGTTTAGAAATTACATTTTGAATTTACTCTGGTTATCTTTGTCTGAAATAAATTTCTTTTGATAATCTGAAACTGCTAAGCACCCAAATTTAAAAGAAAAACAATAGAAGACTCCCAGAAAGCCTAAAGAACTCACTTTTCCTGAAAAATTTCCTGGAAGTTTCTCTAAAAGAAAACCAGAGATACTGGAGGATGGGGTAAAATTTTAAAAACGTTCCTTTTTTTACACTTATAGATATTTTCATGATTGTTGTAGATGACCCAAATGCAGAGACAAAGACCAGAGGAGGTGAGTGGAAATGATACTGTAAGGGACAGAATGGACTTTGAAATGGACAACAGGTGAATCTAACATTGTGTGACTGAAACTGAAGAGTATCTACGGAAAGAAGTTGATTACGGGATGCAACGCAGAAAGGTAAATATGCAAATAGAGATCAAATGTAAAATGCCAAATGATCAAGAACAGAGAAATTAATGAAACACAGATGGAACAAAAATAATCAACATAAACAAACTGAACTTATAATTCAATAGATTATGACTTTAGATGTGTGTCATCAGCTATTGCACACTTGATAATTAGTTATGTGGTTGTTTTTTCCTTTTCTCTGATACTTCTATAATAATGTGAAGAAGTAATCTAAAAGAGAAAATAGAGTTCATTTGCACGGCACATGTTTTAGATTTTTATTTGAGAAAAAAAAAAGAAGCACAAGCAATATATAACTTCTGTGTGGTGGTCTATCATTTAAAATTTCTAAATTTATGGTTGTAATGTTTACAAACTGCAAAAAGTTAAGTGTTTGTATATTATTTAAGATCTGTGGTGGAACGGGGACGAGGAGCACCCGATGTTTGATCCAAGTTTGATTTATTTGACGCTGTGGGGGAAAAAAAGACAGAAACTTGGATGAAATCTCAAATTGTTGCACAGAAATTAACTTAGGAGTTTGCATGCATGTGGCGGCGCTAACAGAGGCAGACAATGCTTCTTATCTCTGCACTTGTCCATTTATTGAATCTTTATCCATGAGCCTGCTCCTATTCTCCAGTCTGTTGCTAAGTTACTGCCACCCTTGTCCAAGAACTGCTGCAAAGAAGAAATGACAGGAATAGAGAAATAAGTAGGAAAGCTATAATGGTTAACTGTTCTGCTGGCATCAAGCTTTCAGTGTAGGTGGACGGGGATAATACACAGGTAGATAATACACTGTGAGCAATGAAAATCCCTCTTCAGTAATGACTGATTTGGATCTATTGGCTCCACAAGCCACCTGTAGCAAACACCCCCTCACATCAATGGCATTTTGGGAAGAGGTACTGTATGCTCTGCTTGTCCTGAATAAAAAAAGCTACAGAGTGGGTCAGATGGCAGCCAATTAAGACTGAACAAGAAGGAAGTAGGGGGAGGCATGTGGGGAGAATGGACGGGGTCCTGACCTGCATCACAGATCTATCTGGAGCCCTTTAAGCTTTTCACAAAGTCTGAAAAGCCAATATCGCAACAGGATCACTCTCAGACAAAAATCAGCGTTTGATTAACCACAGCCAGCTTATGCTTTTCCGCTTTGGCAAGTTCAAGGGTCAAGTGCAGGGTGATATGAGTTTTTTTTAAGATGATTTGTCTGTGGGGCTTATAAGAAGCGCTCAACCGTCGCTGATCCGAGACATTGTGTATTTGTGTTGTGACGCACTGCAATCTGATCTGCCTCCTTCTGCAGCCCCTCTCTGGATGTGAGGCTTACATTTCCTAATCCCAGGGGATGAAAGTTTATATGAGGAGAAAATAAATATTAATAAGTTAACATTTAGCTGGGAAGGAAATTAAGAAGGAGGGTTCTTCTATTCCTGATTAAACCTCAGGACTGTCCTCACATGCAACAGCACTGTGTGGATTCAGAGAAAGGACTTAAAGAGAAAAACTGGATGAAAGAGGGCGAACAAAGAGCCAGGGGAGAAAAATCTGTGATTTGAAGATGAGTCTAAATGGAAATGAGCGTTAATGGGTGCTGGCTCCGCATGCGGTGTGTCTGCGCCTGAGCAACAAAGAAAGAAAGAAAGAAAAAAAATCCTCAATTAGATTTGTGAATTCTGTAATCTGTTTCTCAAACAAACAGATTTTCATTTGAGCCTTTTGAAGCGGGCTGGCTGAAATAGAAGTGCAAATCTCTCTGCAGCGAAGTCATTATCTGCCTAAAGAAACTTTTTGACTGATGTCTGTTTGGTGCAGTGTCACAGAGTTTCCTTCCTTTAACACCTCATCTTAGTGTTGCTGGAACCAGGTAAAAATTATGACATTTTAAAAGATTGTGCATCCATTTTAGTCAGTGAGTGTTCAGGGTGTTGCAGTGCTCCGCACCTCCCCACAGCCATCCTGCAAAGTTAGAATGGATCCTAAATAAGACTCAAAATGCATTACAAGATTGAAAAAAAAGATGGTGGTAAATTTACTTTATTAGATAAAGTTGTCCTCCCTTCAGGGAATTATAATCATTTCTTCAGCAACAATCTGCTGTGGTGCCAGAGCAGTTCATATCAGACTAATTAATGGCTGCATTAACTCTATCTCATTAGGACACCCAGTGGTGGCAAAATCCTTAAGATCAAAAGTTGGCCTTTGACATTTTCTGTGGCTTCTAAAAAAAAATCCCCATCACAGTTCACTTTCTCTAATTTGCTTTGGCATTTAATTGCCCCCATATGTCTTCTTTAGCAGAAGAATGGGTCACAAAGAAACCTTTACAGTTCGGAGTTTTCTTTGATCAGCTAATGAAGGGCCATCGTGGGAAGAATCCCTGAACGAAAAGGAGATGCTTCGAAGAATGTCAGGTGAGCGTCACACAGGGCGTGCTTTCCAGAAATTTATTTGTGTGTAAGAAGCCGAGATGAGGAGCAGGGGGCGGGGTCAAACTGCTGCAAATGTCTCTGCTTGGTTTGTGTTGCTAGGCTGCCACTTGCCTCATGTTGAGTGGAAAATTTCCCCCTTCGCATCAACTTCAGAGGACAGAAGAACTGCTTGTTGGCCACCCCGGATCTGACAGGAAGAGCTGTGGTCTGACTGTAATAATGACACCTTCAGGGAGGACAACAGAGGGAAACAAATCATTTCTCCAAACAAATGTCTTTGCCTTGTCTTGGTCTTCATCTCAAAATCTAACTTTCTGACATATGTCTTCAGTAGTTTTTTTTTAATGTTTTTATTTAAAATAATTTAAATCCTCAATAGGAGTACCTCTAGAACAGGGGTGTCAAAGTCAAATGGACGGAGGGCCAAATAAAAAATTTAGCTACAAGCCGAGGGCCGGACTGATCGAATGTTCATTGAGATTTTTTTTAAGTTGTGAGGATCGAAGGGGGGCGTTGTGAGGATCGAACGGGGTGCGTGCGTTGTGAGGATCGGCGGTGGGGGGGTGCATCTCGCATTTTTTCAGACGGGGTGCCGGCTTGCTGCGGGCCGGTTCTAATATCATCCCAGGGGCCGTAGAAAGTCTTCTCGCGGGCCGGATGTGGCCCGCGGGCCTTGACTCTGACATATGTGCTCTAGAACAAGTGAAATATATGACTCAAATTGTGAACAGTGGGCTTTTAGCTTTGAGGAAAGCAAGTTGTGACGTACTAACAATTCAGAGTGAAAGTAGAAACACCTTTAACTGTTGAATTGGGTTTTTTTGGCTCATAGTTCCTGTCGTTGATGTCTATAGTGGGAAATCCGTATGAATATCATCAACATAGATACTAATTTGCTATTCCATATCAGCTGCTGCAGAAGATGTGTGGGGAAGGTGAATTTACAGATGTTGTGGTTTGAAAGCCTTCATAAATACTGTCTAATAAAACAAATAATGGCAACCTGACACAAGAGCTATGTGCTTGCATGAGTGTCACATTGGGAAGGGACTTCACATGCACAACTCATTTAGTGCTGTGACTCATTTTAGACGATAATGTACTAATAGGATTATGTTGCTTAAGCTTTTTTACAGCCATAAGACTTTGAAAACTAGCAGGATGACTCATAGCTGGAGGAAGTCTTATTGTAGTGACTACTAATTGCCAGTATTTTTGGTGATAACAGCACTAATACTGAATATAATTGTTAGAATAGTTAGCCACATAAGTCATCGACAGTGACAAATGTGAGCAGTTTGGCTTCTCTTTTACCTGCGGACTACTGCAAACAATCACCTCTCATGCTTATAATCATGCTGCAAACCCTTCTCTTTCTTTTGGAATTTCTTGTGCCACTCCCTTTTAGTCAATGTGTCTTGGAAACGTCATCTCTCCAAAGTAAAGGCATGTCATTGCTCCCTCCCTGTCTTTCTCCATTAAACTAAAATAACTTCCCCAACCATCTGTCACTGAGCTCACAGGTCTTCTGTTGCTAAGGAACAAGTCAGACACTTGTTCATGTATGCAGCCTCATATGATTTTTACAGTATCTACATATACATTTGCCCCAACAAACCATCAATAGTTATGTGAAAATCCGCAACTTTATTAGAGCCTGATGGTAAAATAATCACCAAGTGTTTGTGATATGAGTCATAGTAGGGTTCAGTTACAAATAATTTATATATTCTTAGGGGTTTTGGTTGTAAGTACAAGCAATAGTCTGTAATTACTACACAGTGAAGGATTGTTCACCCATTATTAACTTGATTTATGTCCTTCAAATAAATTTGCCAAAATGAATTAAAAGGATTGATTGACTGATTTAATTTCACCACAGACAAAAGCCACACTTTTTATTTTTTTCATCTACTTGCAGCCATCAATAAATTTATCTAACAACAATCCACCCCCAGGCTTAAGTAAGGTACTTGTGGAAGAAGCTAATCATTGTTTGTACACATGCTTGTCTGAAAGCTGCTTACGCAGACGTCAAGAGCACCCCAAATTAAGTTTCGTGGCCTTTTGTTTTTGAACAAACAGAAGATTAATCTGACAGAGCCAGCTAGTAGGTCATACTGGGGTATTTCAGAATGATTGACAGAGCTGTTTCTTTAAATATTGTAAACATGAACTTCAGATCAATTTATATTAACATAAAGTTCAGTTTGACATCTGTTTATGTTTTCCAACTGTTCCTGTTCCCTTATGTTTGTTTTAAAGACATAAATAAATTATAATTTAAGTTTTGTGTGGAGATTCAAAAACAGACATAATGAAATATATTGGTTTTAATTTGTACTTCAATTTGAAGTTTTTATGGGTAAAGACATTTATTTTTACTAACATTCCTGCTGTAGTTTTATGGTTGTATTGTACACTTATTTAATCAAAAAAGCTTCTCTTCCTCCATTTCCATATCTTCATCTCAAGACTGAAGAAAAAAGCAGAATAGCAGTTTTACAAAGTTTGATACTTGAACTCGTTCTTAAACAAGGTTGCCTCCAAGAAAGGCTTAGTCATCAATCAGAGTGTAGAGGCGATGTTGATGCAGTTAAGTCAGCAACTTTTCCTCTCCCAAAAACTTCAAGGAAAGAAGTTCAGCTGCTCCTCTCAAGGTTTCAATGTGTCCCAGAAAAGTCCAGTAAGGGTCAGGAGCATCTCTTAGCAAGGATTCATCAAACTGACTGGGTCTGAGTGCAGCATTGTTGGATGCTGAGCTGGTTTAAAACAGTTTAAGTTTTCTTTTCTTATGACGCTTCTTTCAAGCTGTTTTACGAGTTAGGGATCATGATTATTTATTTGTGGATTCATAGTTTGTAGATCAGATTGCAATAGGTAAACTTACCAAAACAATGTGATATCACAAAGTTCATGTGAAACCAAATCTGTGACAATCTGGCAAACCTTTGTAACTGTAACTGTGGCAACAAAGAAAATAAAAAATGTTTTTTACCACCTACAGTTTGGCAAATAGAATAAGCCTGTTTTGTTGTTTTTTTTCTTTTTGTTGCAGCAAATTTCTTCAGAAATTACACAAAACTTCATTCTGATTTAAAAGCATTTGATTTCAGCAAGTTCAATATAGCTATTTGGGATAATTCTTCTTTAAAACTACTGTTCTTTCAAATATAATAAGCAAAAGATAATGCTTTAAAGATAGCTAATTCAGCCTTTATATCATGATATGAAGCCATCATATAATAGAGCATCACTGCCCAAACTTTTCTCCATCACTGATGAAGAAAATGTATTAGCATCAAGCAGAGAAGTCCATTACTGATGATGACAATTGCATTACTTACACTACACGTTCATTTTTATTTCTGAAACTGTGTGGGTGTCATGACCGCTTGCAGAAACCTGCAGCACTTTATAGAGAAAGATATCTCTGAGTGATACTTTCCAAAAAGTAATTATGGAAATGTCTGCTGTTCAACAATTTAATTTCAGGCAGAAGCTTGGAAAGGAAAACAATTGGCACTGAAAAGGGAGAGGAGCTGTTATACATATTTGCTGTTCAGCAATATCTTATTATACAAGTCTTAACTGCTAAATTAAAGCTCGCAGTAATAATTTGTTTTGGATTCCAAGACATTCGTGAGATATAATGCGTGCAGGTTCTTAAATAATGAAGCCAAAAAACCAGAGTGGATCCTTATGATAAAGTTGAACGGTTTAAATTCAAAAATAAATTTAAATTTATTTTTGAATTTAAATTTCCACAAAAAATAACTAAGAGTAAACAAAAGAGATGAAAGAGAGGTCAAAAAACTGTGTGGCTCCAAGTTGGACTCACGCCCTAAAATCCTAACTGCAATTAGATATGCAAATTTACAAGAACACATTAGTCCAATATAACAAATTAGTATGCAACAGTAATCATTAATAGTAATCATTTTTAGTAATCATTTTATCCTAGCCCTGCAACAGTCTGGCGACCTGTCCAGGGTGTTCCCGGGCTCTCGCCCGGAACGTAGCTGGAGATCGGCACCAGCAACCCTCCTGACCCCACTAAGGGACAAGGGTGAACAGAAAATGAATGGATGGATGGATTTTATCATAATAATCTAGTACGTGTCAAAAGTAATAATTTTTAATTTAAATTTTATAATAATATTTTTTCTTTTCCTTGAATAATAATAATAATAATAATAATAATAATAATAATAATAATAATAATAATAATAATAATAATAATAATAATAATAATAATAATAATAATAATAATAATAATAATAATAATTTTTATCCTAATAAACAAATTATACAAATAAATATTTAAGATATTACTTCTACAATGCACCTCTTGGCTTCTTCTCTTACTAATCTTGTCAACCTGTTGTCAGGTTACAATGGCTTGGTTTGCAGACGTGCTATGGCACGTCTGCAAACCAAGAGTCTGCAACTCTTTCCACTATCAGATGATGGACTTAACAGAGTTCTGTAAGATGTTCAAAGCTTGAGATACCAACACGTGTTGGTTATAAAATAATTTCTTTGTAAATAAAGTTTAAATCATGTTAGATTGCCAATCCCCTCCACAATTTTTACTATTGCTTGTTGGCTTATCACATGCAGTCGTAATAAGATTCACTGAAGTCTTTGGTTTCAACTAGATGAAATACAAATAAAAAAAAGTTAAACTATTATAAATGCTCTTTCAAAATTAGTGACAAATATGTATCCATGTTTTTTCTTTCCTTTCTTTCTTTGTTGGTTTCTTTGTTTCTTCTTTTGCTTCTTTCTTTAGCTCTTTCTTTCACTTTCAAACGTGCACACACACACACACACACACACATGCCCACACACCCCCACAGACCTGATAGTCGGAGCCCACCTGTTTTCTCCCGCGGTGAGGGGTGGCTCCGCGGGGAGCTCATCATCACTTTAAAACGCACCACGGAGGGAGCGCTCTTAGTGAGCACAGGCGCACAGGGATTACCTTGTTACACCGGAGGGAAACGTGTCGATCTTCGTTCACAGTCTTGAAAACTCCTGTAACTTCTGAAAAAAACAAAAGCAAACACCCTCTGAGTTGAAAAAAAAAAACTTACTTTGTTCGAAGGTGATACGACTTTATCCGACTGTGGCAGGTTGGCGAGGTGGTTGCGGTCATTACGTACGAAAGCAGTAGCTGATCTCAATGTCTGACAAGAGAGTTGGAGCTCGAAAGCGTGTAGTTGTGTCTTCCTCTTGGTTTTTATTTGAAGATTCACATAAACCAACATCTTCACTGGACTCTAAGTTCTGTTCTCAGACCGCGCGCCACTGAAGTGGAGTCCAGTGTTTTCGCTGCTGATAACCCGCAAGGAAGCATGAATGTTTCTCTTTTCAACATGACCCAGGGCGTGCTGTTTAATGGGAGCCAGACCTTTGTCGGGGCTCTGGATACATATTCAAGTAACAGCTCAGAGACCGTGATGACCGATGATGGCGGAGGGTCGCTGGTGTTGCTGCAGGATGAGCGCAAACTCTTTGTCATGCGTGTGGTCCAGATCGCGGTGCTGTGCGTCCTCTCGCTCACCGTGATGTTTGGCATCTTTTTCCTCGGGTGCAACCTGATGATCAAGTCAGAAAGCATGATCAACTTCCTGGTAAAGGACCGGAGACCTTCCAAAGACGTGGAAACTGTCATGATTGGGCTCGGCTAGAGGACAGAGCTCAGGCGCTGTGGGAGACCCAGAATGGGGATCAGGTGCGGATTTTAGGATCTGCATCTGGACGCACCTGTCGTGGATGTTTGATGCGTGTCAAGATTAACGATATGCAAAGAACTTTACTTTTCCTTCCGACAAATGACAACAGGAAAGTATTCCTAAACGACCAATGTTTGTGCGTAAAGTTCGTGCGTAAACTCCAGGCAGTTGTTTACACGTTTACGATTCTTACATGTATGGAGTGGTTTTAATATTGCCAACTTGAACAAAGTAACAACAATGTTTACAAGCTGTTACCTCATGTTTCGCTTTGGTTCCCCCTTCTTTTAGAAGGATTTCTATTTGAGTCTGTCTGCAAGCATGATTGTTATTTCTATTCCTTCCACGCCTGAACTATAATCCGTGGACGTGATGTAGGTATGTTTTTTTTGTTTTGTTTTGTTTTTTTGAAGACAAAGTATTTTCTTCCTGGTCTCAATATTTTGTAGATTATTTTTGAAAAAAATGAAAATAAAAATGATCTCCGTGACAGCTTGATGGAAGTGATTGTAACTGTTTGGCATGCTCGCGGACTGATCTGTAAGGTGATTTTTGACACGTTTTGCACTTTTAAAAATGACAGAAGCTGCATGATATATTTTGTACCAAATTGTTGAAACTGCAGCATGCAATTAAATATGACAATTCACTTCTCCTGTCGTCATTACTGACTGATTCTTGTTTTTAAGCAGAACGTTTTTTTAAATAACTTCAAATTGTTATAAGTTTTCCTTTTGTGTTGTTTGGATATGCAGTTGTTTGTAATTTTAAGCCTCTTTCATAAATTACTCAGAACAATTTTTTTTTGAAAACTTTTTATACCACAAATATCACTCGGGTTTTTATAGAACGGTCCAAAAAGCAGAAAATATTGAGTGACCAGTAGATATGTTGATAAAAAAGTCAGACCTCTGACCTCAACAAGGATCTCTCCAACTGGACAATAACAAGAATTTGTAAAACGTTGTTAGGTTTTGACTGGTAGTGTTTGTTTTAGCTGCACCACTCAGATAGATGGGTTATAATTTGGCCTAAACAAAATGAAGCCACAGAATAATTATATCCTGTATTAATAGCTAACAAGCGGCAGAATGGTAGAGCAACATCATGAATGTACTGCCGACAAATCTGCAGTGACTCTGAGACGCTGCCATGTCAATATGGCTCTGATTTTTCCAACACTTGATTGAATCTACAGCACAATAAATTAGTTCTGAAGGAAAATGGGGGACCAACCCAGTTCTACTAAAATGTACCTGAGAGCAGTAATAAAAGTGCATTCTGTTTTACAGCTTATCTCAAAGCTGAGCGAGTGAGTGCTCATACCAGTTTTGTAATTATGTTTTATATTTAAGAGGTAAGTTGATTTGTTTTCCTTGACGGCATAAACTCACACAGGCTCCAAACCCATCATGGAGATAAATGTTCCACAGCAAACAAGAACAAAACAGTGGTTAGTCTTCATCACTTGCACATTAACTCCTCAAAAAGTGTGATAGACTCTATCAACTTTATGTCTTTGTTACATCGGCTTTTGTTTGGTCAAGGGCCTTTAAAAATGTCAATGAGTGAATATTGGTTGTTAGGGTAAGATTACTCCCCGATCTGACTTTCTGGCTTCATTTCTGCTCTGTGATCTCCCTCTTTCTTCTACTCCATCGGACACACCACACTGATGCAAACCAAAGTTCTCATTATTATTTCAGCACTTGTTAGGGGAGCTGGAGTGCATGAATACTCACAATACACCCATGCATTCACACACCTGCTCATTCATGCTTGTTCAGGGCGCTGGTGTTCAACGGACTGGCAATTTCTAAGAAAATAAATTTCCGCATCACGCAATAGACATGACAAAGAACCAAAATTATGATAATGGTGTTTAAAGTTCTGTCTTTTTTGAAAAGTGTGAAAGTTACAAGCCATTGTTTTAGTGGCGAGATCTTCGTTGAAAACAGATCATATGCGTCGGGTTTGTGCTCCCTTTGGGGAAGATTGAGCTAAAGTTTCTAGTTTCTGGTCCTGTGCCCGTGCACTAATGAATACTTCTTGGAAACAATAAAGCTGGCAGCCTTGAAGATAAATGCTTGCTGGAAACAGTGAAGCTTGGATGTTGTTTGAAAGCAAATATATTTTATCACAGCTCTAAACACTAAACCAGGCACTGAGACAATGCAGTCCCCTATGTGGGTTTAGTTATGAATGGGTGAAGGATTTGGAGGACTGACATACAGAGACTTGTGGTGCGATGCACACTGTTTTAGTGTTATCACTGGGCCTAAGGTCTCTAGTGTGAAACACAGAAGAAGTCAACCACAATCCAGACACACCGACACTGTAAGTCTGATTCAACATTTCTCAAGCTTCCAAAATGCTTGAGAAATTGCTTGAGAAATTTCTTGAGAAAGATGCTTGAGAAAACTTGATTTCTTAATCATAACAACAACTCAATGACAAAACCTACATAGGAACAGCATAATCATCCTATAATGTCATTTTACAGTTTTTGCACAAATATGCAATACAGTGGTCATGTTTAAATTTAATTAATGTACTCTGGTTGAAGTCTGAACAACTCAAAGGGGAAGAAAAAACTGACATATTACAGGAGGATTTGGGTAACTTCTTGTAATTTATTACAAAAAATGTTCATTTTCTAAACAAAAAGAAAAAAAAAGTGTTTTTATATTGAGAAAACTAATAAAATAAATGACTTAGATCTGATTGAGAGGTGGTAGCTGAGCGTCTCGTGCTCAAAAACACTGTGTGCTCAAATAAAACAATTCTCTTAGACAGAGTGCTCCTTTCTTTAATAATAAATCATTTGAAAAGATCCTCAGATGATCTTTGTTTGAAAATTCATAATTTCCTTGATGATTTGAAACATTTAAGACAGACAAAAAAGCTAATACAACTGAAATGAATATTTATGAAAACATTTTCGGCATGAATACCAACCTGCACTGTATGCTTGAATTATAAAATGATATAACATGGTTCATCGTACAAAGAAATAGCACTTCTCTGTGCAAGAGATTTCCTTGGAAACAGAGCTCAGGAGTCATCTAAGGTAAGAAAATATATATTTTTTTAAACATGGTGATGTGTTAGTATTATTTGAGCAAACAGAGATAATCCCTTAAAAATTACAAGAAACTAAAATATATGAGACCTGAAAACTTTAATTTAGTCAAAAAAGACTCACACACAGAGAAAATGCACTGACTCATAAACAAGAATCAATGCGACATTAGAACAAAAAAACTTCAGCTCCTGATGTAAAACGAGGGACAAAACCCAGGAGAAAAAGTTCAAGAAACAAAAAGATTTAAAGTAAATTTGAATAAAAGATGCCTCCATTACAAAATATAATATTGTGATGAAAGAACAGAAAGATCAGAGAAAACCAAAATCAAAGAGACCATAATTTAGGCTAATACAGCTACACTTACTGGACTTATCCTGTTGCACTTCAGTCCAAATTACATTCCCTTGACTTAAACTGATCTGCACATCTTAATTTTCATGAGATTGTCCCTCAGCGTGTTGCCTGACCTGACTATTTTTACAGGATCTTCAGTCTTTTTTCCAGAATAAAAACAAGCAAAGAAAGTCAGAAGATATTTCACTAAACAGGAAAGAGGTAAAAAAAAAAATAAAAATAAAAAATACAGAAATACAATTTAACATTACATCAATAAATAGTTTTATAAGATTTATCTCTGCATTTATCACACAAAATCTTAGCCCAACAGTCCACATTTATAGAGCAACAAGTTAACACATTCTGTAATTAGAATAGTTAATAACACTGTTAAATACTACTATGAGTTTAACAAAGACTGGATCATAATTTGGTGCTTCTTGGCATTTAGTGAATATAAGGTCACATTCTGAGCCAACATGGTTCTAAAATAAAGACACAACATTTTACATAAATGTTCAAATCTACATTGATATGCTAGAAGTGGTGATCTGCATATTAATAAATCCATTCGTTTCCAATATTAGTGGAGCCACTAATTTCCTGCATTTAGACAGGAGTATTGGAGAAAATGTGAACTATTTATGAATGCTCTGTGCAAGCATTTTCACTTTCTCACATAAATGTATCTTCTCTCAACTTAGCTGCATGCCTTTTAAAATATTCATACTCTTGTCTATATTTGAGACCTGCCTTTACCCAGGATGATTCAGATGTAAGTTAAGGAGACATGGAGCGCTATCCACAGGCTGTCACGCATATTCATCTGGATAGATCTTTTGGTAATCACTAATAAAGTAATTACAACTAATTGTAGTTTATGGAAGAGGATATGACCTCATGACAGGAAACAAACCATAATTTGCGGAGATGTTAATGATCGCCGCTGGAGCAGCGCATTACCATGTTGTTTACAACATCCATGCATTGTTTGCAGGTCTGCAGGGTTTCAGGATCTGACTCTTTACTGTAACTACTCTTGTCTGTAACGTTTCAACAAGCAGTGTCACCAGTGACCTTTTTACAGGCGAGCCCTGGCGGGAAATAATGAACAGCCATTAAATCATGAGCAAAATGAGGGTGATTAGAGCCGGAGTGGCATTTAGAAAAACAATGAAGACAGTTCTCTCTTGAAACCTTGTTTTTCCGTTTCCAAGGGACAACAATCCCTGAGAAATAGATTTTTTCAATGCTGTGTTTTATGCATCTTAATCATCCCTGCTATCAAATCAGGAAACACTTTGGACACAACCGTTTTTAATTCCCTCAGCATTTTTGATCAGACGCACAAAGGATCTCCTGTCTATGCTCAGGCAGCTCCCAAAAGAATGGAATGGCCTCTCTCAGCCCTATTCAATCTATTTCTAATGGGTTGCGCTGTATTCAAAGGAGGGAGCGATAACCATACACACAGCGAAGTTGGGGAGCGGAAACGGTATCTCATATCTCCCACAGGTGGCTTTAAACACTCCTTTATTCCTCCAGTATGCTCACAAAGACGTGTTAAAGAGAAGCATGACCCAGTAACTGGTGTCAGATGGATCAAATTCTAACTTTTACCACAGTGGAGGATTTCTGAAACCCTGACTGCACAGATGCAGCCAGGGTTGTTTAATTTTTTATTTTTTATTTTTCAATCTTCGTCCAAATCAGCGGCAAGCTCATGAAATTTTAAACAAATCCATTATGTTCTGGCAGAGGAGAAAACAAACAGCAAATTTTCTCTCATTCTTCCCACAGTATGGTGGCGTTGAAAAGTTGGCACTCATACACACACAAATCCTCACTCTAATTAACGTATTAAAACCAAAAAAGAAAAGGTAAAATCAACATAATTTCACTCCCAGAAATCCTGTGTCGTGCAACTGTTCATTGTAATACGGAGCTGTGCTATCAATAAGGATTATAGTGAGGACGTTTTCCAGTTTTGGCTTAATGTGATTAATGCTTTTGTGCCTTTTTTTTCCCTCTACCTACCCAGTTTCAAACTTCAGCTGTCAGTGAGTCAGTGCGGTCTCACTCCGGCGGTTCTGTCTCTTCCTCTCTTGGTGGCTTTTATCTGTTGGCTTTTTTCAGATTTTTCTTTGACAGCACAGGCTTGCAAAAGCCAGTAAATCCATTTTACCACCAGCTGCTATGTACTATGGGATTAAGTTAAATTATAATAGAGAACGAGATGAATTAATCAAATTGGACTTAAGAACACGAAAGGAAAAACAAATGCGTTGCAGTTAAAAGGAATTAATTATTTTCTTTCTTTTTAACTCCTGTTGCGTGTTCCTTTGAAAGTGACGTCGATAGCAGCCATCATCTCCAGTATAACTTCATATTTCTGAAATGGTTTACTTCAGATGTTACATCTTTCAGAAAGTTTCCATTTTGTCTGATAAGTCCAGAAAACATATTCCAAAAGGGAATTAAAAAAAAAGAAATGAATGGATCCAGTCAAACCAGTTAGCTCATTAAAAGTACATTAAAATATAAGATGTAATTTAAAACATGCAATTGTTTTTGTCAATAATTTCAGAAAGTATTACACACTAAATGAAAAATTTTCAAGACTTGTCATTTTGATGAATATGAATATGGCTTAAAGATAATGAAAACCCAGAAATCACAGTCTCGGAAAATGTTATCAGTCATTAGAAAAATAAAAAAAGCTGTTTTTTTGAGCAGATATAATAGGCTTATGAAAAGTATGTCTATTTCTATAAATTTCTTTTCTTCATAAATTTCTGCAGAGTGTTGTAGGAAACCAGGTTGCAGCCTTTTCTTTGTTGGTTCTGTTCTGCTCTCTCTCTTCTGCTAGACAAAACCTCACAGATTCTCTGAACTCATCACTGAAACCAAACATTATGTTATGTCTGATTCAGGAGCTTGACATGAGGAATGCAACATTTGCAGCTGATGTGTAGAATTTGTCTGTGCACAGTGGCTCTTGATGCAATAACTCCAGCGTCCGTCCACCTCTTGCTTCCCATGTTCTTGAATGGATTTTTTTTACATTCCTCTCAAGGCTGCAGTTCTCCCTGTTGCTTCTCCATCTTTTGCTTCTTCTTTTAAGCTTTCTATGAATATGCTTTCATACTGCACTCTCCAAACAGCCAGCTTCTTTAGCAACACAATCTGTAATTGTCCCCTGGACATCTTTCAAGTCAGCAGTCTTCTCGATGATTGAGTAGCTTACTGACCCTGACTGAAAGACCATTTAGAGGCTCAGGAAACCTTAGCAGGAGTTTTGAGTTAATTAGCTAATTAGGTTGTGACAGCACGAGTTTCCAGTATCTAACCTGTTCACAATACTCAACCTTTCTGATTGGTGGGCCCAATTACCATAGTCCTAAACAGCAGAATCACATGAAATAACAGTTTGAAACATTCCATGCTATTTGTAAAGATTCTTTATGCTAAATGGGTTTCATTTCCTAAAATTAGAGACAAAAACAAAAAAAATGAACTTTTTCACTTTATTCAGTTTTTCTGAGATGTAACTGTATATTGCTCTGGATTTATAAGACTGGCATATCATTTAACTAGACGACATGATACAAGCAGAATATGTTTTATTACAAAACATGCATAAAAATTACTCAGATGTAAAATGTCAGAAAGAAATATAAAAAAAAATCACATAATTTAAAATTTTCAAGAAGTTCATTATCCCTGTGACTGTTTGCTTCAGGTTGGGCAGCTGAGTCAGATTCTACCATGGCCTGTAGATCATCAGATATATTCTGACTCAAACAAAGCGAATGCTTCTGCTGTTTGATCTTTGTCATAATTATCTTAAGTTGAACATTTCATTGAATTTTTTTCTCAGAAATAAGGAACCTTGAAACTTACTTCTTTGTGCCAATTCTTGTTTGTTTATTGTACTTCTCATAATGTAGTCAATTCTTATGACTCCTTTTGACATAAAGTAGGAAAGTTGTTCATTTGTGGAAATGTTTTTTTTTATAAAGTATTTCTGTAAAATTCTGCATTGGAAATTCATTGTTTTTTTTTTCCTTTCATTATGTCTATTATTATTGCACAATTGTTGTGAAAAATGAATGCACCTGTAGCTATTTACTTTAAATCCCAATCATAGATCGTTTTGTATGAGTCATTACAAACAATATGCAAATGAAAACCTTGCTGTCTGCAGGTTTTGCTCGACAATGTGTATCCTTGTGAAAAGACTCTAATCATATTCTGGGTAAACAGATGCCCGCATTGAAACAAACAGGAGAGAAAAGCATTGCTACTGTGATCTCTAGCTGGATAGGTGACCAAACAATCACATTCTGTTGTGTTTGTGCTTTGACAGAAAGAGGAGGAACAACAGGCACATTGGACCGATCGCTGCAGAGAAAGACATCATCTTTCTTCCATGCCTCATTCCTCGCTGAGGAGATCATAAACTCTTCTGAATTAAATCATCAACTGAGCCTCCAACCTGGAGGAACCTTTCAAATGAAGCTTAATAAAGTTAGGGCTCTTTGTTTATGCAGACCTTCAGCAGTCAGGTTAAATCTAATTCTCAAAAGGAAGTTGAACATTACAGATCCTGCTTGGACCGGTCCTGCATCCTGTTGCCAAGTCAGATCCAGTTAAAGGGAACTCACATGTCCACCTGCGAGGGTGGGGAACGGATCAAAATAGAGAACGTGGACTCAAGAACAGGTTGTGTCTGATTAAGTCTGCCCCCTCGAGAGAGGAGGAGCCGATAAGATTGATGGGAAAGACACCAGCTTGGCTGCGTTAGATGGAGAAGATCATCTCGGGACTAATCAAACCCACAATAAACACAAAGTAAACACCCAGAAGAACTGGAGCTCATTCCATTTGAGGCGAATTGGATTAAAATGCTTTTCTGTAATGGCTAAGTCATCCCACAGGGACAGTGGATGTCTCATCTCATTGATTTCCACTGAAAATCAGATGGTGCGCCGTTTTACAGCATCATTACAAAGCCTTTTACTCGGCCCTAATGCTCCTCGTCAATCACTTGCACTTAGTTATTGCAAAAGAATAAATTCTGGTTGTGCACAGAGATGAGTTAATTAGTTGACTTGGTGGTAGGCAATAGACAGAAGGAAGTTAGCCCACAGCGATGGAAGGAAGTGGTGGAGGGTGTCAGTCAGTCTGTACTGCTCCTGCTGGAGATGAGGGAGAAAAAAAGGAGTCAGAGGAGACATTCTTAAACTCTTATCACCTATCACCTCTCTGTCTCCCTTTTTACACGGCAGACAGTGGATCACTAAGCACAAAGTAACATTCACCCTCTCTGCCCTGTCCTTCAGTCCATTTTGCTTTTGTAGTGTCACTCTTGTCAGCTCATCTCTTTTTATCTTTTTAACATTCAGCATCGCAGAACGTTTCTTGGGAGCGGGCTTCAGCCTTCTGCCTCCCGAAGGGGGGTTGCAGTGACATTAGATAGCTCCCGGTGAGAAAGCACAAAGACTTTCCAACTGTCTGCTCGTTCTAAACAGAGTGTTTGCTGCAGAGATCAATCAGAAATCGGACTGCAACATGTGTGTGATCTTTACCACAAACTTCTAACGTCCTCTGTGTAACCGTGTGTCTCATTAGCCTGCACACATTCATCAGTGACAGGTGGCGAATGGAAGGTGAGGACATTAAACCTTAAAAAAAAAATGGTGCTACTCTTCGGTGACATAATCTAAACAAACCCTAACTCTGCATGCACATGCACACACATGTGATCCAGAACACACACATACACACAGTGGTACCCCATATAAGGGCTACGGGGCTGTGTTGCCATAGGAACGAGAAAAGGTAATGGCCATGTTCTTGAGCGGATGCCGCAGGGGGTGAGGGGCAAAGGCGGGGAGTGTGGGGAGGGCTGGGATTGAGTCAGAGTTACATACAAATGTGAAGGGATTTAACTTATAATTTGCTGTCCTTCTGTCAACGATGGCTGACAAAAACAGATCCAGTGACAAGGACAAACAAAAGAAGTGCAACAAGTTGAAAAAAACATAGTGATGTCAGGCTGCTTGGTTTTCTGGAGGGGGGAAAAGTATAACTAGTTTGGTTAGAAGGAAAATAAGCTGCAGAGTGCATCTTTAATTTCACCACCCCTAGTGTGAGTGAATAAATGAACCTATGTGGAATGAGTTCATCTTGCGACCAACACTTTGTGCCTGTTTGTGCGACGTCTCAACACACTGCTGAGAAAAGCAAACAACATCATCATCAGCCTGATGGTAGACAGTTTAGGTCCCAGGTTTCAAATTTGATTTAGTAAAATAGAAGAATCTATGACAGATCTCCTGTTTAGATTTAATGTGAACACCATTGTTTTGTTTTTTCTTTGAAACTTCTTCTAATTTCTTTACGTTTTGTTTTTAAACCAGGCTGTTTGAAATGGCATTGACCCATTGTTCTAAATGTCTTTAACTTTACGTTTTTATCCAACCTAAACAGGAACAAATGGAAGAAAGAAGTTACACGTTGAAAAAAAATATTTCTGAAA
This sequence comes from Gambusia affinis, assembly GCF_019740435.1. NCBI lineage: Eukaryota > Metazoa > Chordata > Actinopteri > Cyprinodontiformes > Poeciliidae > Gambusia > Gambusia affinis. The sequence continues at coordinate 16,737,829 of NC_057886.1, forward strand.
TAAATGACCAATATCTGAAAGTCTTGAGAACAAAGAAAAAAGATCACCTGAGATGCATAGTCTTTCTGCGATATGCAAAGTTTTCAAAGATGCTGCAGAATTGACTGCACATGTTTCCTGTAAAGCATCCAAAGTTTCACTAAAGAAGTTTGTTTTGATGGCTCATTATATATAGCAAGCTGTATTCTTTAAATAGCTGGTTTTCAGTTTTGATAAATTCCTTCTTTTTTGTCCATGCCTAAAGATTAGTAACTCTGGGGAAACTTTTGTGCTTTTTGCACTGTTTGAAGCTACACCTATAATCAAAAGAAGCTTAACTTGTGACATGAATGAGTGGGTCTTGAACACGCACCCAAAGGGAAATGGGTTTGTTCCACAGATTGGTGGCATGTGATTTAATTGGTTAACAACAGATGAGAAATCAAGATTGCTTGAATTGAAAACCAAAAACAGAGAGGAGAATTTATATCTCATATTATGAGTCTGTCATGATGGTCACCAGAAAATAAACTGTTGTAAGAACAGATCAGGCATTAGTTGAGGTTTTAGAAATAATAGTTGTATCACTTTGAAATAGGTTGAATCTCATCCAGATTTCTGCTTCCTTTGACCTCATTTTCAGCTTACCGACATAATTAATACGCTCTTTGCATCTTACAAATCTCAGAGCGAGCATCATTATACTCAAATTAAATTATATTTTTACCCTCAGAAGAATGTAGCTGCAAGACACCAGTTGAACCCACTGACAAAAGTCCAAGCTCACTTATGTATGCTGCTAAGATATTTCCCCCAAACTCTCTGTCTGTAGCCTCATTTCCTTCCCAACTTGGGGACATTTCAAACACACTTTGACAACCAGTGATTTTCCAATTTACGTTTTCCCTGGAGCTGTGTTGTGTAACTCCAGTAAACCAGCAACATTTTTTGTTTAGTGAGCAAAGTCTTAGAAATGTGAGAGCAGGACTCTTCATTAGACTACAATGTAGAAAAAAAAGGATGTTTGTGTACTAGTCTGAAAACTATTTTGTCTCTTATTTTTGTCCTTTGATATATTCTGTGGAAGATTTTATTTTTATTTCTCCAAAAATGTTTAAGTTTTTGAGTTTGATTTGTTTGCTTATCTTAACTTTTTTAATCTATGAAGCAAAATAAAGACAATATTCTTCTTCTATACCCTTGATTTAAGAAATTTTCTGACATTTTATAAATGACATTAAAACTAGTTGACCAAAGAGAAATAAACTCACAGGCAAAGGCTTAGGTACAAGATTAAAAGATGGTTTCCTTGCCAGCCTAAAATAAAAGACTAAAAAAAAAGGCAAAGTATGAAAGCAAGTTTAAGATTGGGGCATGAAGAACTTTGTAAAACATAATTAAAATGAAAAAAAATGAAGAATTATTTATCAGACTACTTACTGCATGGTTGAAAGTCATAAGTATATAAAAAGGAGGAAAAAAAACTTGCACGATACTGTGACTAAAATTATATAATTATCTGAAATCTTCATGAGCTGTATGGACAGCAATAGATAATAGGAGGAAAATTATTTTTAGGACAATCTGCCAATTACCGCAGTTTATCAGTTTTCTCATCTCACCGAGCCGGTGATCACCTGCCGCTGTGATGCTACTATCTTCCTCCCTTTCCTCCTCCTCCTCACTGCTCGATGCCTACTTTTGTGTCACTTTGCCCACACTGTGACAGGGGGGCTTTTAAAAATAGAGATGATCCACCCAGATTACAGAGTTTTAATTACAGAGCTGGAGATGCGATGGGAGTGTCTCAGGCCTTTTCCACTGACAGGGTGTAGGGAGAACTGAGATTGGCGAGGAAAGCTCAGACACGGAGGTATAGTAAATTTAAACTGTGTGCTAATTAGTGCCGTTTTATGTAGTTTTTCAGGCTGTAAAAGTTTATTATACATGTACGGCTTGGTGTGCTGTGCAGTGGAAATGAACATCTTGGGTACATAAGAGTTATTTTTATAGACCATCAGGAACATATGAGGTCAGCAGGAGGAAACATGGTCAATTAGCCGTTTAAGAAGAAAAATCACTTTAAATCAAAACAAATGAATCATGTTCACTTTCACTTGATGGCTTCTGTTTGTTCTCAAACTCAGAATGAACAATGTTGCACATTACTTGGAAACATCAGTAAAATTACATTCATAACTTAAGTTTTCTATCAAATGTGTAAAAATAAAATGCGGGGATTATGGGATGTTTGATGCAGCTGAATGAAATATCAACCTGCATCAAGAAAAACTATAAGCAGCAAAGAAAACTATATTTTTTTCCCTGAAAGCTCAATCACTAGGCTGGAAAAAACTATGAGGTTGCGCAATATTAAAAGTTGCTAGCAAATGCTATTGGTACAAAATGAAAAAGTTTGATTATTGATAAAATTTAAATTATTGAAAAAATGTGGCTGTCCTCACCCACCATGAGAGGTTATCTCCACCAGATTGGATTCGGGACAAATATTTTAGATTATTTTGAAAAACAAAATAGGCACTGTAGTAAAGCTCCCTAAAATCTGTCCCATTTTATTGATAAGCTGATACCACTGTAGCACAACTACCTGCTACAGGATGTAAGAAAGGTAGCAATTTAACCGTGAGTAACTGTTTCAGAAGTAATCCAAATACTTCTTAGATCCATGATTTATCTGTTCTAAAACTGCATGGTGTAGAAAAAAGCCACTTGTACTGGAACAAACAAAAATTAATCTATTTATGTCTTGTTTTAAATCCTTTATTTAACAAGAAAACATATTGAGGTTAGATATCTCTTTTGCAAGAGAGTCTTGGCAGCAACACAAAAAACCTTTTCCAAACATTTTCTGAGCATTTAACATTTAACAGTAAAGACACTTGAAACATAAAACCCAAAAGATAATAAATGAAGACTAAACACTGCATAAAGGTCCAAAAAGAAATGATACAGCAGCTATCAGATCGTGTATGCAAGACTATGTACAGCAAAACAAATCAAGCTGCGTTGGAGAATTATGAGTCCATACTTGTGGAAACTGATGTCTAAAAGCTCAATATTTTAAGATGTAGATGTTTTTCTAATCAGTTTACTTAGAAGATCACACAGGGTCAATGGTAAATTTAATGAAAAAATAAAGAACAAAACTTACAAAAATTTGGGAAGCCGGAATTTGAAGAAAAAGGAATCCAAGAGTAAAACGCTGCAGATATGAGGAGAATAAGGGGAAACCAGGGAGACAACGGTGAAGTGACAGGAGTAGACATGAGGAAACGGAGAGCAGTGACTGAGATAAAGGAGCTTAAATACTGGGGAGAGTGAATACTGAACAAAAGACCTGGGCTCATTAGCCAAATGATTACAGGTGTGAAGGGAGAGCAGATGGCTGAAAGAGAGAGATAAAGAGAGAGTACACAGGAAAACAGGAAATAAATCTAACAATAAAGAACAATTGGACTAAAAAGGCATAATGAAACTAGAGAAACAAAGACTGACTATAAACAAGAAATAAACTTATCTAGGAACACTAAGAAGAACTGCCCTAAAGAAAAACAGGAACAAGACAGATATAACCAAAGTAAGAACACAAAATAATAATGACATAGAAGGAAATCAAACTAAAACAACTCAACAACCCTGGATCTTAGCGTTGGAGCTGCTGCTGTTGCACATAGAGTGCTGATGCCTGTGAAAGGTGAGAACATGCAAAAATATTGTTACTGAATCTTTTCACAGTGGACCCTTGAAAAGTTGTCTCCCACCTTAACTTGGAGCAAATCTTTTGAGTAACTCGATGTAATCAAACACACTTTATTTCCATTAGCACAATAAAAAGTATTGGTTTCCTTAACTTGCCTACAAAGTAGCTACTAAAAAATTATTAAAACTTTTGGTTTGACCTGACTCTAATAGTATAAAATCTGGTAATTAGAACTGTTTGCTCATCCCAACCAGGTTGTTAGCGGCACATTATGACCTGAGGCAACTCTCACAGGCTATATTTGGTAGCAAACCCATTAAACTGCTGCAAGACAAACTTTCAACCGACCAAAGAAATTTCTGCTAGTTTCACTCAGCAGGAGTTGGCATCCTGCAGAGATCACATCGAGAGCGCAACAAGACGCCCTGAAGGAGGTGAAAACGAATCTGAAAGCGTCATTAAAACACCTGCAGACATCTGCAGACATCTGCTCACATCGCTCTGTTTTCCTACATGTCTCCATAGCGATGACAAAGCAATAACACCATGGAAGAATAATCTTGTTTAATTTAATTTCTAAAGTCACCTGGCATCTAATTTGTACTTGAAAACTCCAGACCACATGTTTTAAAGTTTAATGCATTTCTTTTTCAACTTTAATGCATCCCTCTTGACATTCATAAAATTTTCATCATCGGTATCGTGAAAAGCAAATTACACCCACTGTAATTCATAAAGCATTATGGAACTTTGTAGTGGGTTGATGTTTTCTATAGTTGTCATCTTGTCCATTTTTTGGCTCCCAAATTGAGTTTAATTAACAGTCGGTACAGAGGGTCAGCATAGTGATCACAGATGGAGGTAGAGTGTGTTTATTGTTGTGTGGGTGAATGCTTGCGCATATGTGCCTGCAGACTGTTTCTTATTTTTGGCACCTCGATTAGCAGCAACTGTGCGTGTTTCAGTACTTCAGAAAACAGGTTAGAATCACACCCTGAGTATCTCGTAAATAATTTTAGCTAAAGCTGGCACATATGGTGAGGATGGAAGATATTTATTCACATTTCAGGCTGTAAAAATCCTCAGGTGCTTTATTCAAATTTAGACTTGTCTGGAACAGAATTAAAACTCTCAATCCTTGTAATAGCTGTAAATCCAGCTTCCCATTAAGATGAGTTACGTTTTTAATACTCTGTATCTTTAGGTAGATGATTCTTCATTCGTTCCTTCTTTCCTGGAGTGAAAATTTACTTCTTATATGAAATGATTTTTACATTTTACCTTTACTCTCTGTGCGCCTGCAGGCAGAGAGCCTCATTACCGTCCGATAGCTCCTTTCCGGTTAGCCCATCACTGTCCTGCAACATCTCCCAGCGACCGTCATGATTCCCAGCTCTGCTACTTCAATTAGGGCCCAGTGGTCCCGTCAAGAGGAGAATGGCAAACTGTCACCGCGCACAAACTAAACCTCAGGATTTCACACTAACAGCATTTCCTGCCTGCCTGTCACACTGCCAGCATGTTTGCAAAGGCTCAGATATTTTATTAATGGTAAACTCAGAAGCACGGAGAACTATATAAAACATATGTGCTTGAGTTTTGTTTGGGTGAGTGTTTAATAAATCCTTGTTTAAGTTGTGTCTTGGTATTTTAAAGGCAGTGTTTAACTAAATGTCTTCACTGACTGCTAATGGGAGCAGTTCAAACTCTTTTTAAAAGTTTTAAGGAGGTCACAGCAAAGGATTTCTGCATCCTGAAGGATTTGTCAGCATTCCACGTACACATCACACCACCTCTCATCCCTGGGATGTGAAACTGGATGGATATGGGAAAAACTTTTCCATTCTTCCCATTTCATCTTTATAGATTCATTAAGGCAAATGTAAGGCTTTGTTATTGGAGAAATGAGAAAATTCTTCTTTTTCCTACATTTCTTTTGTATTTTCTACTTTAAACATCAATATTATCGCCACACTTGCTACCATGGCAACTCTGGCAACAATTCAGTTCGTTTGTTTTTTTCCCCTCATGGAGAAAATTAGCACTTCTAAACTTAGCTCTGATTCTTAGCTTAATGTCAGTGACAGTTTTGTTTTATGTATAAAAGAAGAAAAAAAAGGTTGAAATATACTTAGCTTTTCCCTAGCAAGCATAAAATAAACAAAGACAGATGGAATTAAATAACAATGGTTAGCTATATGTTTAAAATGAGTTTTTAAATGTCACCAGGAGTGCAGGGAGCGGATCAGACCGACCTATATCTGAGGCATGAAGCCTATTTATATTGCAGGGAAGGAGTTAAATTATTTAGCGATGTGAGTCACTGCCGAACAAACATTGAGTGACAGGGCGGTGAGAAAATTGATCTTGGCACCTCACAATGTCTACCTCCAGCAGACACAATGTCTGTTAATCACCTGGAGCTGCCCTAAGGGACGAGGTCAGAGTAGCAAGCTGATGACACGGATAAGACAATCAGACCAGCTGCACAGTTTGATAAATTTTTATTTGTGTACTTGTGAGTTCATTCTAAGGTTTAACAGGTATTCATTTGACCTCTTTTGATGGGACTCTTGCTTGTGCCTTGCTCCTGATCTCACCCAGTATCGGATAAGTTTTTAATTTAAAGTTGATTGCATACTTTTAACTGTAAATACTCAAATATTTCTTTGCAAAACATGTGGAGAAAATCACTGGAAAGAGAGTTTTAAATCTTGTTAAGTGCTTTTTTTTTAAATAATAGCACCAATCTCAGAGAACTCAATCCAAGGCACATGTGGCAAAACAAATGAACTAATGAACTAACACAAGGGAATAAATTAGAATAGGAAGATCAACGTAAATAAACAAGAAAGAATGATCAATGCTGAAACATATAAATGAAACCCAAAGCACAGATCATAACAAAACACAGCAGCAAATCTACCACAGATTTGTCGTCGGGGGAGAAAAAATAAAACAAGGAAGTTGCACTCATCCAATCAAAGAACACAGCCTGACTGTGCTGCTGCTCCCAGAAGCAAAATATCTGCAAACTTCAATGAACTCAACAATGTGAGATGAACAAAGTCAAACAGAAAACAAGTCGTTGAAGTTGTTCCTGCATCACTGTGTGGCATTGCTTTTTGTTGTTTTTGTATTCTACACAAAAGATTAATGTTTACAGTCTCCTTTTTAAAATATTTATTTATTCAGTTTAGACTCTAAACTCTACAACTAAATGTAGTCACACTCTAAACTTTAGAGTGTGACTACATTTAGTTGTACACATTTGGGATAAGATAAGGCAGGTTGACTCTAAAATGTAATTTTAAAACCTAAAGAGAAAAAAAGAAAACATAAAATTTAGATTTTTTTTCTTTTTTAGGCTGTAGTTGTCTTTATTGAGTAGAATCTGGAAAGACCGAGAATCGAAACCAGGCCAGCTGCATCAAGGACAACAGCCTCTGCACATGGGGTGTATGCTCTAATAATCGAGCTACCCAGCACCCAAGAAACAGGAAGTTTTATAGGATTTTCCTTCATTAAGTCAAGTCCTCACAGACCCACATGTCATTAAATACAATGATGGCTACCCACTAGTACATCAATATTTGAAGCCTGTCCTGCATGTGTCCAGTTCACCTGATTTCCTGCATTAAGCTACATCCATTATTAAAACGGTTACAATCCTGCCACTTCGCTGCAACGAAAACACAAACGGTCTGATCTGGAGCTTTTTTGTTACATTTCAAGTGACAACTCATTATGGTCGATGCAGTATTGGCTGTCAAATAAGTAAAAGGTCAAATCTGTTATTCTGAAATGGAAAAGAGGGGGGTGCATTTATTTTGTGGGAGATTTTTAAAAAAGTATGTAAGATTTAATTTTAAAACAGGAAATTAAAAGCTACTTTAAAATATTGGTGGAAAATGTTTACCACAATTGATATTTTTCTTTTCTTAAGTATATAATATTAATTCTGTGTATGAATGTGTGCATTGTTAAATGAATATATGACTGTCCACCTCAGTGCTTTGGACTGATGATGTGCTTTACAAATGCAGGCAAATTACCATTTACCAATGATTGCTGGAGTTTCAACAGAATGTTATTGAAGTGAATATCCTTGAAGCAGTATGGTTTATCAGATGTGTCATCTGCTAAATGGAAAAAAGGTTTCAAAAGATGTTTTTTGTAAACATTTTTTTTTTTTTTTGCATAAATGGTCAAATTAAAATAGTTTAGTTTTTAAGAAAGTAAGATTTTAATAAGGGTGACTCAAATCTGCCACATTTGCTTGCACAATAATCTAAGCCTTGGTTTTTCTGAGACTTTTAACTTTTGTTGAAGTAATATTTGCTACATCTGGTAGCATGTCATGCTATCAGACGAGAAAAACACTACAATAAAACACTTCCTGAATGTATTGTATTTGTCTAAACATATAAGATGTGCCTAATTATTTTTGCTTCAGCTTTTCTCTTCAAATGTTTTTCAGTAGAAAAGGTAATTGAGCACTAATGGGAAATGCATACATACAGCTAATCAATATAATAAACAAATGTTGCATTAAGTTTTGTGTTACATAAACAAAGATAAAATCCAAAATATGGTTTCTACTCATCCAAATTAATGGATTTTGAGAAAGGCATTTTTTATTCTTTGTGAGTCTGATGTTTCTACACTATGGCTGCAGTGAATCTCACCACACATCCACTTTCAGCCAAGTATCACCACAATTTAATGTTTTATTAAAGTATTTGCAGTAGCATTGTAAGATGGTTCAGTTCACTCCTAAATGTTGATCTTTTTAAACAGATAAAACAAGCAAATTATTTCCATTTTAGTTTTAGTTTTATGCATCCATATTTAATACCCAAACTATCCAGTAGGGGGCAGCAGCATATTTTGTAAACTGATCTGACACAAGATAGATTTAAACAGGGAGACGTGTTCCCAAAAACAACTTTTAGAGCCACAGTGATGTACCCAGTTGTTGCATTAACCAAGCCTCGGAATAAATGTGCATCAAAATGCACTTATGTCTTCAAATAATACCACAGTAAGCTAATATAATATTCCACATTAGTGCTATTAAAGATGATCTGTGTCTGTTGGGTCCCAATTAACTTGTAGCGACAGACATGATGAGTTTGCCGACGCAACGAGCTCGGTGCTGCTGGCATAGCAGCAGCATGTCAACTTGTCTGTGACAGAACAGCTGATCTCAATTCCAGCATTCCAAAGCATACACTGGAAATAGTTTCAGGGTTCATTTGCAGTTTGAAGACTGGATGGTATAGTGACAATACAGAGTAGGAAGAGCAGTATTTTAGCAGGCAGCAGAGTGGGAGGGTACATTTTAAAGATAGGGAATGAAGGCAGCGTGTCTGAATCTCTGATAAAACACTAGGATTAAGAGCTCTAGTGGGTGGATTCAGTCAACATGGCTGTCTCTAGGGCAGCTATTAATATCAAATCGAAACACCATACATTGTTCCTTGCAGAGAAACAACCGAGTGACAAAGGAGTGATGAGGCCCTTGAGACAGAAGAGATAAAATAGACAAATAAATATGTACAGAGGAGGGACTGAAAGTCAGCCAAAAGGCGCAGCTAATGATAAAAGCGCTGGTATTATCAGGCAGAGAAAAGTATCAAGTTCATATTAATTGATGTTTGTTTGATTCTCATATTTCACAGCAAGATTCTGTTTATGCGTCACTTATTTATTTAATACATACCTTTGTTTATTGTGGTTTATGAGACGGGCTGAGATACAATCTTTAGCAAAAATACCAGTTTCATGGTATCATGCTTTTAACACAATGATTTAAAACAATAAATGTGCATGACGTAATTATTTCTCTTTAAAACATAAAAGCTATTTCTGCTACATTTGAAATAGCAATACTTTATACTTATAAGTAGTTATTATGTGCTCAGGGTGGAAAATATTATTTTCCCCATTCTGCTCCTTAAAGAGAAACACAACTCTAACAAGTTTATATTGGCAGCTCAGTTGGCTGTTTGCTGTTGGCTCTTGCAGAGCCTGTGGTTGACAGCTTTGGAGACACACCACCTGCAGTTTTAGACAACTTTACCTAAGTAATAATAATAGTGAGTGGCACTCCTCAGTTTTCCTGACTGTCCATATGTTTAACAACCATATTTTTTCCTAAAGATCCACATTTGTATTTCTAAAAGGTGAAGGAGTTGTATTATTATTTATTTTATATGTAAACACCTCTGCTCAAGGGAGCTATGTTCAATGTTTTTCTTTTTTCCCTTTGTTACTATATCATAGGTGTTGTTGTAGGTCCGGTTTGAAATTGCTGGATGGAAAACACAAGAGGTAGCAAAGTATTTTAAAGTTTTATTTTTTCTGTGCATATAGAATAATAATAAACTTTAATTTTTTATATTAAAAATAATACATCTCCAAGAAAAAAAACACATTACACAAATTCAATATCATTCCCATGTCCAAACTTGCTCACTGCAAACTGTGGCTGATCATCTACTAAACATTTTAATGAGTTGTAAATCAGCAAAGAATGCGTCTCAGACAATAAAAGAATTACGATTTTCCTAGCTTATTTTGATTGAGTGTATCCACACACACACACAAACACACTCCTGTACAACAACAGTGTGCGACCATTCCAGTACATTCTTTTCTCTCCGCTCAGATCAAAGGTTGGCAGAAGCTTCTGGATTCCTGGAGGGCAACCAACTCTTGATGACATGTTTTCTCTCTCTCCTCACACCTCTTACCCTTTCTCTTTCCATCACATGTCCCCCTTCGTACATGAATATGTTTTCCACACATGAGTTTCTATCTTTTCTATCTGATAAAACAATCTTAATCCATTGATTTTTTTTCTATTAAATTTGCACTTTTCAAAACAAAAGTGCATAGTGCAAACATCACACTGAATATCAGTGATGCGGGTGTATATAGCTGGCCAGTAGAGGCAATGATAAACTCATGGTGCAGCTGATAACACCTCCTTCTCTATCACAATGCAAATCCCTTCACATAAACATGCAACTCCAGAGAACAGCTAACTCCACCTTTGATCAAATGTGGCATTAGTAGCACTAAAGGTTTAGGGTTACTTTCTCGATGTCACTAGCCTTGGGTCTATCTATTTACATCTTTGTCTAATCCTTTCTAACATGTTCTGCTGTGTGAAATCTCTAACCCATCTGTCTCTCCCTAACATCCCATCTTCTTGTTTTGTCTGTTTTCTTTCAGCCTCTTTGGGTTTCCTGGGACATGGAGCGACCGAGCGCTTTGGGTGCTTTGGCGAACTCCATGAGGGTCGGCTTGACGGGTGGGAGGTCTCTGGTGATCTCGTCCACGCTCCTCTTGGTGGGACAGACTCCGTCTGGTGCTGGGAAGGGCAGCAGGTCTTGCTCCGTGTGTGGGGCCCCGCGTCCCAGCCTGATGCCCAGCTCTGCGGGGGTAAAGATGGGCAAGGGGAGGGTGTTTCTCTTAGGCAGCAACTGGTGCTCCCTCACCCCTCTTTCCACAGTGCCCACCCTGAAGACTCCAGATGGGCAGGTCTGAATCAGAGAGCGACTCTGCCACTGTCGGGACATGGTCTCTCTGCGAGAGTCATCGATCATGTTCATGGTCTGACTGTAGGAGAAAAGTCTGGGTCAGAAACTACAGACTACAGAAGCACTCACTTGAGATACATGTGTCATTGGGCTGCTTGGTATGCCTTACCTGTCTTGAGGTTGAGTCTTGAGATGAACACTGTGCCAATCGGCGCTGTAGCTCTCCCTTTTTGCCTTGTTCTCCTCCCGAACACTGCAGGTCAGCTCACCTCCCATCACCATTCCGTTTCTTTTTTCCAGCACGCTACAGAAAGGCATCTTCTCTAGAGATTTTAGCTGATTTATTGCCTCCACTGGGTTGAGGATTGAATCTAGGATGCTTCAGCTGGATTTCTCTCCAAGCTTATTCGTCCTTTCGAATGTGTCTGTCTGGGCTCAGGTCTGGCCGCTGCTTTTATACCCACTCTGTTGCTATTTCCGATCCATGTTGTCAGTCTGCTTTGCAGCGCGTACTGACATCTGACACCAGTCCTCCGTGGCTCATTCCCGGAGACCCAGAGGCCAAGCTGAAAAGGTGTTTACGGTCATTGTACTGAAAATCCCCCTGATTTTCAGATTGTACTTTCAATCACTTGTTTAATCTCTTGGTCCAACTCTTTCCGCATCAGCTGTGATTGTAGAGAGGAAAATATAGACAGAGGTTAAACAAACTTCTGTCCTTGGGGACAGTAACAGTGACTCAGATACTTTTGAAGAATATTTTGGTCGTGTGAGTTGAAAATTGGTTGATTTAGAAAAGAAAGGTTTCAGGTACATATTCTTCTGGTTTATCCTCTTCCTAACAGACTTCATAAGGATCTTATGCAACAAATGGGCTTCATATCAACAGAACCCCCTCGCCATCTCGTTAGATGTTAGCGAAAGCTCCCCCGCCTGTGATTCATTATCACAGTGGCAGAAAACCACATAAGCTGTTATGAACTCAGGTTACAGGCTGTGAAATACGCACACATATCTACCACGACTCACCTCTGACAGTCATCTGCCGGTGTGAGGTTACTACCAGACTCTGACTCATTCACTCACATGTGGCTCTGAGCTCATCCCACTGCAGATATCACTTATTACACACACAGCATCAAGCATGCTCATCATCATAATAAATGTTGTTGTCAATCAATAAATTAGAAATAGATTTAATATGGATTTTTTTTCAAGTTTTAGACTTTTAGGACTTTAAAATATCAAAAGTTTTGCCGTAGTTTGTATAAATTCATCTTATTCGTTTGCAGTGCTTTGAACAATTAATGTCGCAGTTGAAACCAAGCTCCTTTTTGGTTTTTTATATTTTACCTGTCTCTTTGCAAGTTCTTTGTGAGCTGACACCATGTGTGCAAAACACTGGGGAATCCCCCTGGGCTCATATATTCAGTCGTAATGACACTCCAACATGCTTGACATTTTGGAAACCTGGTAAGCCGCCAAACAAGGTTATTCCATGTGGACATCATATATTTCACTGCAGTGACAGAAATCTTTAGTTGCTTTGATGTAAACCTTATAAGCAAAAGTGAACGTCTACTATTTATGTGCAGAAAGTGAATTAGCATTAAAATATCTAAGCATGAAAAGGACACAAACCTAGTGTCTAATTTTATTAATCATCAAGCAATATTTGTGGTAACTGTTCCCAGTAACTGGTTATTAGTGTGTGCTGTACATTGACTCACAGGAAATATGACAAATTCCTCAATGTCGGTGGGTTTCCTCAACTAGGTACTCGACTTCAGGTGAGGTGGAATAGGCAGGAATTGAAACTTTCTTCTATGACATCAGTGAGCAGTTTTGAATGTTTAGGTCTGGTGCTCAGTAAATGGAAAATTGGAAAAAGAATGTATCTGTTATTCTCAAACAATAAATGTTGTTGCTTGCTTTCCTTTGTACATAGCTGTGTGTTAAGTGACAGACCCAAGAATATTTGAACATTTCACATGGGTTTTTGGTTAGCTCTAACTTCACAGGACTTTACAGTCCTTATAGCTACTGTGTTATTGATATAAATCATGTGCCTTCTTATCTCTGAACCTATCAAGATCAATGACAAAATATAAATACAGTAAAATAAAATAGTGAAAGAGAGAAATAAAATCAGCAAATAATGAAAAATGTATTTAACACACACATTAAAATATGATATAAATTTAAAAAAAAAAAATTTTCTTAGCATTAACAATGGGTTACGTAAAGCATCTCAATTAAATTTGCATTCAGACTTTGATTATGTCAAGAAGTGCGGTTGTAGAGGTGGTGAAGAAAACATGGGGGATCCAGGTTGTAGAGTGAAAATGATGATTTAATAAACCAAAAATACAATAATCCAGGCAGCACAGATGAGCTAGAGGCAAATACTCACACTGGCAGCAACTGGCAACATCAAAAGCGACACGAAAAAACTAAAATACACAGAGGGTAATCACGGAACGACACATGCTTGGGAACAATCAAGGGGTAGACAGGACAACACGGAGACTCAAGACACAGAAATCCAAAATAAACACAGAAAAACTCAAATCAACACAGAGAAAACCCAATCCTGACAGTTTAAGCTATTAAAACATTTAAAATGTTCTCCCAAACCTTTCAGATTAATTTTCTGGTGTTCCCTAGATTATTAACTGACTTTATAACAAAAGTAGCTTGGCCTTTAAATTCATGAATTTATGACTGGAAATTTTCTCATAGAAATAAGAATTTCTCTCATCAATGAAGCTCTCCAGGTGAGTAATTTCTAGTCATTTATGGGTTTTAATCTTCCCATTAGTGTGACTTTGCCAATTTTTCTTTTTACTGAACCCTGAACAATTATGTGAGTCAATTGAGGCCTGCTGTGATTTGATGTTGTTCTGAATTATTTTCTGACCTTGTGGATCTATGATGCACTCTTGCAATAATTTTCTCACATGAAGCTTTTAGCAATCTTCATATTGTCAGGCAGGCAAAAAAAATATACATAAATAAAACATAAAACACAGTGATAGTGTAAAAAGGTTGGTGTGCTCAGTCTCTCTTTTGCTAAAGTCTGCACAAAGCAGTTTGTACATACTCAAACAGGGAACAGTCAACATGCCTAGTTTATGATCATAGTAACATAACACTAATGCTTGTCTGCAAATTTGGAGAGAATCACAGTAACATAACACTAATGCTTGTCTGCACATTTGGAGTGATTAGTAGGTTTGCAAAAATTAATTGATTTGTGAATGAACTGGTAGCTGAAAACTTTCATGTATACAACTACAATTGCCCTTGGAAATGTATTGATACTGTTTTTGTGATACAGACATATCACAACAATCTCAGATTTCCAACGGTATGTTTGCACCTAAATGCATCTCTTGCTTGCACAGCAAAGAGCTGTGGAAAACTACCCGGACTGCATTCATCTATAGTTCATCTATAGGTCCCATCTGAATTTTAAAGACTTAGAGACGACAGCTGTTACCAAACCCCTCATGACCCCTGACCCCTTAAGCCCCTTTGGCCTACCCTTCTCCTTTGCTGCTTCAACCACAAGCCCTGATCTATTGCCCCAAACCCTCGTGACCCTTTGTCACCACCTTTTAAAAATATCCAGAGTAAAGGGCAACAGCAAGTGTCTAACACAGATAAACAATGTTAGCTCTATTGTTGACTTCATTGCAGCATGTAAAACAGCCCTTTAGCATGAAATTCTCTAATGTGAGAAAGTGAGAACATGTTAAAAGCTCATCTGATAATTCTCAGAAAATCAGATGAAATGACAGTGGCTTAAACAAATGTTACTAACCTGAGGGCTCTCATTCTGTCTTCCTTTCTTTTGTAAAAATGACAATAAAAAGTTCTGAAAGAAACACAATTCCAAATGTTTCTTCTTAAAAGTTACATTTTTTTCATCTTCCATAGAGTAAGTAGTTCTGTGTTTAGTATAGCTATCTCAATTTTTTTTTTATTAGAATTCAGTTCAAATGATTCATCTTCTCATGTGTGAATTTATTTTTGTCCACTTATCTGAGGTCAGGTCATGGAGGTAACAGAACCAGGAGGGAAAATCCCACAGCCCTTCTCATCAGCAAGACTCTTCTGTGTCTCATATAACTGAATGAGGCCTCAAACCAGAAGAAAACTGTGATCTTTCCAGCAAGTTCTTGCTTGTCTCCTGGTTCTTTTCACGGCAGGGTGTGTCAAAAAAGCTTTTTGAAATGGTCCATGAAGGCATCTTAATCAGATGCATTGTCCAAGAGCCATGCCCATTTTCAAACTGAATTTTTCCCCTCAGGTTCGGGAAAAAACATTTTTGTTCCACCTGCAAATGTGTTTGGACAAGTTCAGTCTGGTTTTAAAAACATGTTAGTACAAACAATGAGATTTAAGTGAAAAGATTTCATTGCAGATTTAGGAAAATCTGCTATGTTAGTTCTTATGAACCTATAGGGTTTTTTTAAGCAATTGATTGCAGATTACTCTTGTCATAGTTTAAATAGCATCCAAGATATTTTTCTGTACACAACCTGGCTGCAAGATGTTAGAGTTAATATTTAGAAATCCAAATGCGCATAAACAATATTTTATCTGAGGTTCCTCTAGCTGTACTTTACATTTGTTATAAAATACTTTTGTTTTCTTTCCATGTAATCTGGAAATATTTGTCAAATCTGAAGTCCACAGTAGAATAAAATGGCAATGTTAAGCTTTAAAAACTCAGGTAAGTGTACCTTCATATAAAATTTCACAAAACTAGCCAACTATATAATTAAGTAGATTACCTACAAACTTTTGAGACTGATGATGTACATCATCTCAGAGCAGAAAATTTCAAACGTGCTAGCAAAAACAGTCTGTTAATTTGTGCTTTTTATTTTTGGTGAATGGCCACAGGCTAAATCTGCAGGACATCGGATGGCCTTTGTCTCTCTTGCATGAGTCATCCTACGCTAATGAAACAAGTGGTGTGGATCCTCTGTAAAAGTGAGTGAAAACAAAGTAAAACCTGTCACAGCCGTCAACCTCCCCACCCCCTGTGTCGTCCCAAAGATCCTCGCCCCTGCATCCACAGCAGTCTGGGCGCAGCGAGGGAGAACTTTGTGTTGTGTAACATTGCTGCCACTGCTTCTGCGAAGTGACATTCAAATGAGCCGTCACCGACAGAGACAGAGAGTGGGAGTGAGGAACAAGCTCAGGCCCGGGCAAAATATTGTGAGAGCACGTTAGATGTTGTTGTGACCGAGGAATGAGTTTGAGAGGACAGCCACCAGCCTCCATACCCTGACACAAAGTGCTGGGCTAATGGAGAGATAACTCTGTGGAAAGTTAACTTCACACTGATTCCTCCTCCCAATCGCTCCAGCTTTCTATCAGTGGCCATCAGGCTGCTGCTGTGATCAAACAGGTGCCTTCTCCGGAGTGTCCCTCTTACAAAACATCAAGCAGCTGATTAACAAAAACACTATCGTCGCCATGCAGATTGCAATTCAACCAGACCCCAGAGGGATGGTCACACGTCTGACAGACAACATCGAATCAGGGCAGAACAGAACCAGCCTAGAGAAGACAACAGCAGGGGCCACATGCGGCTGCAAGGAACTCAACCTTTCAAGTTCAAAGAAAAGCCTTTCAAAAGTGTTTATACCTCTTGCACCTTTTGACAATTTCCCACATTATTGGGATTTTCAGTGACTTTTGCAAAATGTCTCTCAAAACCTCTGAGGCTGAGACTAAACGCAGAAAGACTGTTTGATTTTATTTAGATATATTTGATTAAAGTGGATTGAAGAAGGGTTTTATAGGCTGTACTATCTTGTGTCGGTCTATGGCATAAAATCTTACCAAAACATGTTAGTCCTTGTGGTTCTAAAGTGATAAAATGTGAAAATGTTCAAGGTGTGTGAATGGCGGTATTGTAATGCTGCTCAAGGCAAAAATGACTAACGTCTAAAGTTAGGCCAACACAGTAACATGTGATTCTGCACAAACAAGAGGCTTTAGGCAGAAACATTTATTCAATCATGAACAAACACAAAGACTTACACATCTACTTAGATGTTTTTCACATTTTCCACAGCTTGTTGGAAGGAAAAATACTCTCCCACACATCACCAGAAGGCCATCTCAGTCGCACACATAATCACTTCATAAAGTTTAACATACAGTAATGACTTCGCAATTTTCATTTTCTTTTTCCAATTTAATCTGAAACCAAATGCAGACTTCAAACAAGTGCTGATGAAATTAACAGAAATAATCTATGTTAATTTTTTTTTTTTTTAATAATTGTGACATTAGATAGCTAGACTGTTTATAGAGTATTTGCACAAATCATGTGATTGACTGGAAGTGCTGATAATCACAGGACAAAAGACAAAGGGGCTCTGCTGAAAAAATCATTGCTACCCTGAAGGTTTTCAGCAAGTGAACAATGAACACGCTTTAAACTCTGTGGAAAGGAGAAAAATACTCTCACAGCGAATTAACGTTTAGAAAATTTGTAATCCTCCCTGCTTCATTTGGAAGAAAGAAAACAGAAATGATTTAACCCTTGAAGTTTGGGCAGAAGAAGAAGATATTCAGCCTGCAGCAGCTTCAGCCACCTAAAGGTAGTCAAGATTGATGGTTACTGCCCCCTGGCTGCTGTCTGTCATCACTGCAAGCCAGCAGACCTCATTGGATCAGTTTTTAATCATCTTTTTCACTGTCATCCTCTTCATCGTCGTCATTGCCACGTCCGTTCATGGCCTCGACCCTGGCCAGCAGAAGCGGCAGGTTTATGGCCAGGCCCGGCATTTCCTCGTCAGAGTCGTCCTTCGGAGGGTAAAACCGCTTCGCCTTGGCCAAGAAATCTTCACCGATGTCGAGGTAAAGGAGGCGATCCTGCAGAGGTGAAGACAGAGAAAGGTGAAATATTTGCTGCTGTAAGCTACCACATACAACAAGGGTATAATATAATATATTATATTTTTAATTTTAAAGGAACAGCTCAAATATCCAGAAGATAATTTCTGTTAAATCTTTATAAGGTAATATCTAACAGGATGTTGATAACTCAGGCTGAAGTTAATAAAAGGCCAAGAACAAAGTGAACCACTATCATCTTAAAATATTTCCAGTCTTAAAAACTTGTAGCAGTTTATGCAAAAGCTATTTTATGAGCCTTTGTTTGCAGAAAGAAGCTGATGATTATTGACACCAATGATCTTCGAGATTGAAATAAAGTGAGAATGGATCTTGTTATTTCAACTCCCAATAGATAAATGTAGAAATTAATAAAATAACATTCAGGTCAACCACTTTAATGTTGTTTTTTTCTGCATTTTACACAGTTACTATGACCAGAGATGCTTTATATTTTCCATTTCCATCCATTTCACCTGGGAAAATCACTGGTGGTGCATCATATCCTATATCCATTACCTGCTTGAAAAGATGTATATAATCAGCTTCTGTTTGATGAGCACAAAATTAAAAGTGACAAAAGGTTTGTAATGTATAAAGTAATGCCCACTCAAAACAATAAGGTGATTTTTGGATTCAAGCTCTATTACACAGGTAATAGAGCAACAAAACTTTGAGATGCTAAAGCTAACCAACTAAAATTAGATGCTTTAGACCCCCTGTTTTAACACAGAAGTGCAAAATTATTTTTTGGGCCCTTTCTCACAATGATGAACAGATATCTTTCTGGTGGGGCCTCCTTGGAGCTGAAGATGGAGGTCTCCGTGTGCAACGTGTGTAGCATGGCACGTGCTGCCGGGGCGTTACGCATGCGGTCAGCTGAGGCACCAGCAGATACTGTCAGCAGAGAGTCTGCCTCAGCCATAAAACCTGGAACAAAAAGATAAACAACCTCAACAAAGGCAGCTGTGTTCTGCTAATGGTGTTCCTCATATGTGTATCATTTAGTTTTACCCAGGTTCTCCAGGATGGTTTTCCATTTGTCTCTGACTTCTCTGCGTGTATCTCTCATGGCTTCAATGTCGACACTCAGGCGACGATAGCCCTGCAAGACAGGGTAAAAAAGGAAATATTTTTTTCTGTCCTGTTTAGGTTTGCTTTGATCAACATAGACTAATAAAATGTAGAAAGGACTATAAAAAAATTCTACCTCTTTGAAGATGTATTCTTTTTGCTCTTCTGTCACACTTACATATTTAAGTTTTTCAAACAAATTTTAATATCAAAGACAGCCCGAGTAGTTACAAATAGCAATTTTCAAATTGTGACATGAAACATTTGCAATAACTAGTTATGAGGTTTATACATGATTAAGGAAATAGGCTGCACTGTAACCTTCACTTTCTTTTGTTTAGCCCTGAATTTGCTGGTTTTGATCCTTTGCGCTGTTGCACAAACAGAAATGAAAAAGACTTTCAACTTCAGGAGTTTCTACAACAGAGCAGAATCCATGTTTTCGTCCAGCTCCAGGGCATCACACTATCACCACCATGCTTGCCTGTAAGGATGATGTTCTGGAGGCCAAGTGAAGCCTTCAGGATGTTAGATGTTGTTTTTGGTTCTGTTGTGTCCAATTGTATAAGTTCTTTAAGGAATCTTGAAGGGATGTTGGTAGGAAGCCACTCCTGGATGGATGTCAGTGATTTTGTTTGTAACATGTTCTTGAATTTCTTTAGATGAGGGAATAAAGTTTTGCTCTTTGAGAACTTTATAGCTATAGCATGGAGTTCTGAGACTTGGCCTCAAAATGTGAAGAATCACACTTTACAGATTTCTCCCCTTTGCTCTCGTGCTGATGCGCTGCAGCCCTCGCAGCCCTGAACACAACACAATTGGCAGTTTTCTTGTAACATTAGGTTGTTTCTCCATCATTAGTACATTAAATCTTGAACTTGAACAACGTGAGCCTGATGTTGCCTCTGCCTCTGATTGGTTGCTCCTGACTAGGAGCGGTGTGTTTCTGCAGATGGCAGTAAGATCACTGGAAAGAGTCGGAGAAGTTGATTTTTTTCACAGATTATCAGTGATTGTTTTAAAATGTAAAAATATATGTATGTTTTTTTAGAAAAGCTATCTATAAGCCTATTTCATGTTGTTTGACAGGTTCTGTTTAAAAGATTTCTTGATTCTGGGTGTGGATGGAGACTTACAGGTAATTCATGGTTTAAAAAGGAGGGAAATAATCTTTTCACATAGAATTAGGTAGTTTGTATAAATTCTTTCCCCGCTTTAACTATTTACTCAGGCTTTCTCGAAGATTAAAATGTGTTTGAAGCATTTAAGTGTAACAAAAACAAAAGATATCTGTAATCTGGAAAATGCTTTTACAGCACTATATTTATTTAACAAATAAAAACATGCATTAAAGCATAAGAATGTATCAGTTGTTTTTATTTGTTAGTGTTTTGTTGTTCCTTTTTCGATTCCTCTACATACCGTGGATCCAATGCGGGTTTTATTCCTGGCCTGAAGCAGGGTGTGAAGCGTTCGGTCATCATCTCTCTCTGAGTGGCTGGGGTCTCCGGGTTCACTCCACAGGTTGGTCTCCTCGTCTCGTCTCTTCTGGACTTCACGAGTAAAATAATCCAGTGGATCTGGACTGTGTTGTTGAGACACAGCAAAACTCATTCACTGGCATTAAGAAAGATTCCATGGTTTCTTTCAGCATCAATCAAATGGTTTTAGGATCAGCAGGAGTGGAAAATTATTTCTATTTTATTAAAACGCTGTCTTACGTTACAAGAGGTTGCTTTTCCTCCTCTTCGTCCTCGTCTTCAGCACAGCAGCAGCAGCAGAACTGCATGCAGAACCTCTTGAAAGCTGAACCCATCTAAAAGGAACAAGGAAGAACTGGTTGCAGGGCTGCACAATGCCACAAAGTCCAGATAGTTTTTTGTTTTTTTTTTACCTTGGTTAAAAGACGTTGCACCTTCTTCGCTCCTTCAAAACAACTAGTGGCACTTCTGCAGCTCCAAATCCCCGGTGGATGCTCTGAAGAAATGTTTTTGTTTCTTTTTATTTTTCCAAAAATGACTCAATTAGTGTGTAATATTTCAGAAAACAAAATGAAAACATTGGTAACAGAAAAATAGGCAGTTGCAACAACATTTATATTGTCCACTTTAGTGAATCTTGAAAATATGATATATTTTCAGATGTAAAACAGAGAGTAAATTCAAAGACATTGAAAATAACTTAAATTCTGTCTCTACCTGATTTTCAGCCTCCCATTTTCCACGATCTCTCCTCAGCTCCACAGTGACTCAGATACTTGTCTGGAAAAGCTCAGGGAGATGGCATCCCGACGACTGGTGTTTCTTATCAGACTCACATAGAGGACAATAAGAGCACTAAAGGGGTTTTGCTCTCATCGATAAGGAAAAAAAAAAACATTCACTCACCCATAACCTCAGAAGACAGTCACAGCACTATCATGTGAGCTGCTTCGTGTCCTGTCCTATGAATTCTGTTTTTGCCCCCGAGGACAACACATCTCTTTTCTACAGCAGTAAGACTAATTGTACATACTGTATGAAATCTACCACGGTACATTCAAGGTTTAATTTTATTACTCGCAGTTCCATAGATTGTAAATAAGGGCAGAAAAACTTTATAACTGTTTTCATTTCTTCTTTTTTTTTTCTTCTTTTCTTAAAAAGTAACCCGATTTCTACAAAGGTACAGTGAATACTGAGATCCAACATGAAATCATAGCATGTGCAATTAACTTCTGAAACCCACCCTGATTTGCTAATGTTGGTTTATGGTTGAAATGTAACCATAAAGCTGTAATACAAGGTTTCTTTGTTTCAATACCTAAACACCAGCAGGATGAGTAGCAGACAAATACTGTACTTCTCAATAAGACCAAGTCCATTGATATGAAGTGATTCTATATTTAGATCAAACATAATGCAATTTCTATATGTCTAAAACCGGTAATAGACATATAAAATTGAAATAAATGGTGATTTTGTTTTAGTATGAGCGTCAATTTTCAGTTGATTAATAAAAGATCACACATTCATTTTACAATTAAAGAGCCAGAATTATCACTGAGCTTGGAGATATTTTTACTTATTTGTTATTTTTCAGGCACATAGCATCATTTTATATGACAATCAAGCAGATATGTTTCCTTCAGTGGTTATAAAAGTGATGTACATATCGAACACAACCTAATAAATACTTGACTTCACAATTTGACACTTCGAAATTGGGTTGCGGTCAATTTAATCCTCCCGCAGTCCTACGACGACACCCAGTGAGCCTTGCGTGATCTTTTACAAGTCTTTCTTTTTTTTTTGGTTTTGGGAACTGACAGACTAATGGACACCCCCATCACTTCTCTGTTGTCCAACCGTGACATCTGCTTTTCTCTTCCTAAGCATTGCACTAAGATTGCGATGCTTGACTTAAAAAGTCAGAAAAAAGAAGCTCCTACTCTTTCCGACACTTCACCTTCAGCACAGCATCACAAAAATGTTCCTCTATTATCCTGTTTACGCTTCCTCAGAGCATTGGACTGAGATGTATTCCGCATGATAAGCTCAGCAGATGCGAGGTTCCACCAGGTGTTTGCTAATTGCTGCTCCCGCTATTCTGAAGGAGCACAGCTTTAAGGAAAAGCTTTGTGGAAATCAGCAGGGCTTTGTGAGAGCAATGCACAAAGTTATCTGGAAGCTCAGATAATGCTAACATACTCTGGTAACACGGTATGCCTGGTCTGAAACAAGCTGGAAGAGAACAGGATTCCCACTCTAAACCTAATATGTGGTGCTACAGGCCAGTTTCTCTTCCATATGTCCCTGTATTGTGATTAGAGGGATCTGTTTGATAGAACTGGGCGTTACTAGAAAATTTAATTACTGGTATTTTCAACATGCTGATGATTTAAACAACAAAACACTGAAAAAAAAACATAATATTCTGAAAGACACCAAGAGAAAAGGAAATCAAAGTGGTGGAATAACTAAAAAAAATTGTGGTGGAACCAGAAGTCCAAAAACTCAAAGTCCTTTAAATGCTTTCTGTTATTACATTTCACTAACTTTATCACCATCACCCTCCGCAAGGCAATGAAGAGTTAAGCGTGAAAAATTACAAAAAAAATATCTCACAACTAAGAGCTTTGTTGGAAGAAAGAAATTCATGAAAAATCATGCATAACTGGAGAAATAAGTTTATGAAAGCTGTTTATGACCAGAAATTTGTCAAACATTTGTGCTGTTTTGTAACAAAGTAGAAAAAAAGAAACAAGAACAAAACATTGGTCTCTGTTTGAATTATACCTGTATTTGTAAAAAAAGAAAAAACAAAAAAAACAAATCTCAAGATAGGTGTTGATGTTTTATTACACATAAGACACTTAAGATCCAGTAAAAACAGTTGGTCAGTAGTGATGGCTTTGAGTTAACATGTTTGATGTTAAAATGCAAACTAATGTTGAAATAAGTAAACATAAGCGCTCCAAGCAGGCTTCTCGTCCATCAACAGATCGTAATAGGAGCAGAAAATATACAAGTTTGAGTGAACAAAAAGCAATAACCTCAGTATATAATATTACTGCAATGAAGGCACGTTGTTTACATTTTTTTCACTTGAAATTCCTTTTTTTGGAACCATAAAAAGTCAGAACAAATACATTTGAGTATTGTTATTACCCAAATATTTCAGATGTCTTGCACAGCACTTTTTCCACCTATATTAATTGCAACTTCCAAAAAAAAAATTCCTCAAAGTCTAATCCACAAATTTATTCCTTTAGGAAAAATAACTGAAGTTTCTGTAAAACAAAGAAACAAAAAAAACAAAAACAGCTTTTTACCCACATTTCAGGACAATTACCTTTGAACCATGATGATTTTTGAGGAGCGTGGTACCACCAGTATGCAGACTAATAACACTAAGCTGAAGGGAAAGTTTTTCCATCATTACAATTCTTTACATTATGTAAAGAAATGAAAAGTTTGATAAATGTCTCACATGCATGACAAAATAAATTGCAACTTCAATTTATTTATAAATCATGTAATTACTCCAGCTCATTATTCTGCCCCCAACAAGGCCACATGAGGTGATTGGCACAAGAGACAGCAGTAGTAAGATGTCTGATCTACTTTTAAGTCGTCTGAACAATCGTTCCTTTGATCTGAAATTAGCTTTAAGATATCACTGTGAAAATCACAAAAACTGGTTAAAAACCCTGGAACAACAGATTTTACTGTTGTACTGCAGAAAAAACTGAGCCTTTTCCCAATCGACATTGGTCATGTCGCCCTCTAGCGGTGAGCAGGAAATAGCGCATCCTCTTCATCTATAACAGTATTTTTTTTAAATAATAAGAACATGGCTATCATATGAAGGCAGGAAGAAGTAAAGAAGGTGCAGAAAAATAAAGAATAGCACAAATTAATAAACGATAAACAACAATAGGTTTTGAGCTGCTTCTGTTCAGTGACAACAGTTTTCACAGATCCTCTCCTCATGAAAGAGAGAGTGCGCCTCACCTCAACTCAGAACAAATCCCATGTCCTAGTCGGAGTCAGAGTAACAGTCAAATGTAAAAAATAAAATAAAATAGTTTGAGGATAATCATTTGTTCTGTCCAAATCACTCTGTTTGATCTGAAATATGGCCTCCTATGCTTAGAGGTAAAGTCAGGTCAGTTGCGGCAGCTGGCCGTGCATCCCTTCAGCTCAGGAGCTCCACAGAATGACGCCTCCACTCCTCAGGTTAATGACTGGGGTCCAGGAGTTTTGCCTCCCAGGCTGCCTTTCTTTAGGCTTCATGGTTGTTGAGGACGAGGTAATTGGTAAAGGGAGGGATAACGGTCAGCAATGCGTTGCCGTAACTGGCCCACAAACTCAAACATGCCGGAAGGTAGTGCCTGGTGGATGAGATAGCGAGGCAGATGGCCCTGAAAAAAAGAACAACTGAAGGTTAGGTGTTTGGCTGAACATATTTACATACAATGTCAAAGAGATTTGAATCTGCTTTGAAATTTACCTACATGTTGCAAAACTTCCTTACCAACCTTAAAATGAGCAACAATCCTTCAGGCTTTATGCAGAAGTCCTTAAAGTATCACTGACAAAATAAAACCACTTACCACCAATTGATTTAAAAAGATTGACTACTGCGCTTTCTTTCTGTGTACACAAAATACTTTCATAAGTATTTTTCACAGACTACTATAAATTCCACGGCATTGTGAGTGTCGCATTTTTCATCTGTAGTAACTGGGTCAAAAGTAATAATGGTAAGTCAAAGCGTAAACAATTAAGCATGCAAACACTGGAAGTTGTGAGCAGTTTCAGCAAAGATCTGAGAAATATCTCTGCAGTTTTGGAGGAAGAAGCAAGATCAAGTGATGAAGAAGAAGGAAGGACTGCAACTCTATTTTTTTGCATGCAAAAAAAAAAAAAAAGAAAGATTTCTGTATTCATATTCCCCACCTTAAAATCTGTGTTGAGGACCCAGATGAATGTGCAGACGGACAGGTTACTGCGGCATTTCAGAACCACAAATCCTCCTGGGTGATTTTCTCCCCTAGAACAACCAATAAAAAGCAAACAGGAAGTAAAAAAGGTACAAATAGATTTTGATTCATTTATTTCAAACAAGTTTTTATTAGTAGGACAGAGAAAACATGTCCAAGAACAAGATTATTTGTTTACCACTACTTTTTTGTTTTTATAAGGAGTAGGAAGAAGTGAACATTTATGTAAAGTAATCCTACCCCTTATAGGGATCCACAATTAGTTATAAAAATAAACCTTATTTGAGAAATATTCATCTTAGATGTAAAAACAATACAGAAATAATACTGTAGGTTATTTAGTTTTTGTAAATTTTAATAAATATTGTCACAA
Organism: Gambusia affinis; assembly: GCF_019740435.1. Taxonomy (NCBI): domain Eukaryota; kingdom Metazoa; phylum Chordata; class Actinopteri; order Cyprinodontiformes; family Poeciliidae; genus Gambusia; species Gambusia affinis. The sequence goes on from NC_057886.1 coordinate 16,763,937, forward strand.
ATGTCGCCATGTTGTTCACACTGCACTGCATTCTGGGTAAATGACGTCAAATTGGTCCAACTGCCTGGCTCCTCCAGTCAAAATAGTGATGAGAAAGGTTATTAAGCCTTTTTAATTTGAACCGGAGTGCATTGAAATTGATCGGAACAAGAAATAACAAGAGATGATGGAAAACTATCCAGATTCGCCTGGCCTTGTTTTTCCTTTTTAAATTACAGCGAACAGGCACACAGTGTAGCATTATCTAAAATTACACCAGTCAAACGCAATATAATAAACAACAATTCAGGTAAAGTTACCCTTCCTGTGTTTACTCTGTAGATTCCAGTACAGAATGGACCTAATGACATCATCAACCCATCAGTGGAAAAATGGCGACCTCCATGGGTGAAAAATATAACAAAAGATGTTTATTCTGAAGTAATTATGAGTTTTGGCATTTCACAAATAGCAATATTTTAGTTTATAGGGAAACTGCATCATATTTAGGTCAACATGTTCAACTAGTGCTGGATCCTTTTAAAACAATTACTTGTTGAAAACAAGTTCTGGTTTACTTCAGTGATGACAGAAATCCGGGTGAAGGCATGAACTGACCTGACACAGCGATCAGTCGGCGGCTTGGCATCATGGGTGGTTGATACGCCAACACTAATGTAGCAGTCTTGTCTGCGTTCAATTCGTCTAACGTTGACATAGTCCCTTATAGGGATAAAAAAAACAAAAACAGAAAGCGCATAAATAAAATCAATTTACATTGTTTCAGACATAAAATCTGAAACAAAGTAACAAACAAATCCTTTCAGAAGGAAAAAAGTAAGAGATCTAAGGAAGCCCGATCTTTGCTGTGCTGATGTACCTGGAAGATACGAGGCCTCCCCCTACGCTAGCAGCAACGTCGTATGTCACCAAAGTGTTGGCGTCAACTCTCTGGAGGACCTGAGGCCAAAAGTACAGCGCATTATTAAGCTTTAGTTCTGCAAAACGTCTCAATGGAAAATGTTTGATCTAACAAAGAAGTGCATCACCTGGCTGGAAATAAGTGTTTTGGTCCACTCAACCATTTTCTCTGGTTGCAGCATCGTCTCCTGATAGACGAGCTCTGCGGGACACTGCAACATGGCCTGAGCAAATGAAATAAGGCAAAAAATCTGAGGAATAAAGTAAAGTAAATAAAGTATATTATGCTTCAGGAGATGATTTTATGATCAAAGCGCACTTACTGCTGAGTCATAAAAGAAAAGTGTGAACAAAGAGATTAACTGAGGAGGGAAACATTTGGTAAAGCCCAGTTCACACTACACAATTTTTTGCCCCGATTTCCCTCTTATGACAATCTTAGAACGTTCTGCATTCTAAGATTGTTGCTTGCGATAATCATAACCGATCATCCTGCAGTGTGTGGTGTGTTACGACTGATCGGGTCCAGTCGGTAGACCGCTCCCATCTGAAATCGGACATATTCAGCATATAACAGATAGTGAACTATTTAAAATAAATTCTCCAGATAAATTATTTATTGTAAATTATTTAGAGTGAATTTTTATATTAAAATTTATTGCAGATTGTTTATGGATGTTTGTCTGTTCTGATGGTGTTTACACTTTGTAATATTTGAGGGTTTTTTTGTGTTTTTTTTTTTTTTGTGTGTACCTCATGGGCTGCCGTGGTTAATGAGGGCAGGCCTTATAAGGCTGGTCTAATCATTCTGACAATGAAGGACTTGAATGGCCAAATTGTTTGGTAATGGAATCTACATTTGGCGTTCCCGGTGAAAGCAGCGAGATACGTTTTGTTTGTTTATTGTATTGTACGTTTGTGTTTGTATTCTAATGTTTGTATCTTTTAGTTTTCACGGTGACTGTGGCGACAAGGTGATTGTGTCCAGGTGATCACTTGAATCTGAATCACCTGCAAAAGGAAAATAAAAAAGAGGAAATTCACCCGTCGAGACTGGCTAACTAATTCAATAACTGGGGAGCTGCTATACAGCATATTGCTTCTACGTCGTCAGCCATGTTTGTTTACTCTAAGTTCACGTGTGGTAAAGTGGACTTTTCCTGTATTTTCGGTCTGGAATCTGAATGTCGGTGAGAAATCAGTTTGTGTATGGTGTGTTGCTCTTGCCGTGTGGCTGGATGAACACCACACACTGCACAATCGGGCCAATTGAATGCGTTATACCTACGATTTTGGTCGGCTAGCGTATGGTCACTCAGGTTTTGAAAATCGGCCGACAATTCTAAAATCGTGTAGTGTGAACTGGGCTTAACCCAATATTACGCTAATAGCACTTAGCATTCACAAGCAGCTCATTGAGGGAAGTGAGAGTGCTGGGGAACAAAAACACTTATCCGGTTGGAGCACAGTGGATTAAATATTAAAATACAGTTTAACAAAGTGTCGAGGGATTTTAGTAATCAAGGAACTCGAATAATTTGATTAATTGTTACAGCCCTATTTATAATCTTTCCCAATAAGCGAGGGAAATCTCCACTGACTCTCACCTATGAATTTAAGATATCACTGTATTTTAAATCCCAAAAATAAACTCTTCAAATATGAAACAAAAATAAATCACAACCAGTCTGTTCATTTTATGAAGGATATGTAAATTAGAAGGAAATCTTTTAAAACATAAGAAACAAATACAAACAATAGTTTACATTTTGATGTGGAAGCAGAAGTAAAACAGCTGATACTAAAGGTTCCCCTTTCACCAGAAATGGCTTCAAAATTCACTCCAGCTACTACCGCAAACGATGTATAGCCATTTTATTTCATTTCATATCTGATGCAGATGCATTAACTAAGAAATCCCTTCCAATTATACTATAAGATAAAATGGAATCTGATAATTCCATTTTATCAGATTTTTGGGTGAATTCACAAAAATGGATTCACAATATTTGGTAAATTCACAAAAGACAGCAGTAGAAAGATGTCTGATCTACTGTTAACTCATCTGAACAACCATCTCTTTTATCTGAAATTAGCTTTAAGATATCACTGTAGAAATCACAATTGTATTATTTCTTCCAAATGATTTTGGACGCTAATAGCACTTAGCAATCATTTCTTCCAAATGATTTTGGAAGAAATAATATAGTCTGATAAGATGTTTATGCTTGAATGATTTGTAAATAGTGATTCATCAATATAAAAAAAGAGACAGGGACAAAGAGTCTGAACTTTCATAGCTCCTTTGAAGCGCAAAAACACAAACCAAGATTAGATGTGATTGGTGGTTTTTTGGGCGGGGTTGTTGCATGACAATGAAGTACAATGTTTTACGTTTGCAGTACCTTCAGAATAAAGATTTTTCCGTAGCTGACAGTCTCCAGAGAGTAGACGCCGTCTCCTATGTCCTATCAAAATACAAAATCCTGTCAGCATGAGAAGGTTTTACTGGAATCTAAACAATTCCATATTTTATCTTTTTGTTTTTAGATTAGTTGTACTTTAAAATCTAGGAAGATACATAAATATATACATTAAATAAAACCTTTTAAGATTTACTCAAGTCAAAATATAACAAATTGCAGCTTGTTTATTAAATGCGAAAATGGACAAAATTGGACAAAAGGTTTAAGAAAGAAATGTGTGAAATGATTAACATGAAGTTAAGTTTTGCTGTGACAAACCAAAGGAATGTAATGAAGCTAAAAATTATAGTTTAAAAAAAGCATTTCTTGAAGAAATTAAAATTTGACTTTTTAGAGAGTGTAAGCAAAAAAAAAAATCACTTTTTCATACATGATAATGAAGCGAAAATTAAATTTCACACGTTTTCCACATTTAAGAGTCTGCGAAGAACATTTGAAATTCAGAATGGGGAAAATAAATCTGAGCTTTAAATAATGTCAACTCATCACTGCCAGAAAATGCTGCAAGACAGGAAGTGGGTTTCTCTTTCGGTTTGAAAAGCTACTATACTGTTTCCATCAAGCTTTACTACTTTACCCGATACTATGAACAATGAGGTGAAGGAAAATCTCTCATAAATGATTTTGATAATGACTTTTCTTTTATCATAAATTGAAAAACATTTTCAAAAATCTATGTTTTATTTGGATTAATTGACCAGTACGTTCATAAAAGATTGAATTTATTCCCAGCAATAACAGCTTGAGGGAAGAAATGGAGAGATGTCCTTACGTTGTTTTTCTCAAGCTTCCAGCTCTCCTCCTGGGCGAGGAACTGATCCAACACAGACATGGCCTCTTGACCCTGTTTGATGTACTTCTCCTGCAGTGAGATCCAGACATGGAGAAATTAACAAGAGGAGGAGGATCATTAAATGAAAAACAGTCAGCAGGCGCTGATGCAGGTACCTGCGAGGTTGTAGGTTTGGACCCGAGACCCTCCTCGTCCAAATACTCTTCTGAGTCTTCAGACAAAAAGATCAGTAAAAAAATGACTACTTGCAGAAATCAGGAGAGAAACAAGAATACACAGAAGATGAATGACAAATATTATAAGATCATCACCTGCAATGGATTCAGGTGGAGAGTAGAACTGTCCGTCAGAAACAGGGTGGGGGTAGAGCATAGGAGCTCTGTTAGCGTTCACTGCTGCTTGGTAAGCTGAGGTCAGAGGAGGAAATCAGTTAAAGAGGACGTAAACTTCTGTTGAGATGTGTTTGCACTTGTCACTTTTCTCTCACCTCGGTCATTTTCGGCTTCCTGAGTGAGAACCTTGAAGTCAAGGAACCAGGTTTCCAACCACGCCACCACAAACGAGGTGATGGGTAAAACATAACCAAAGGCATTTTTGGACAAGAGCTGCTGAGCACAATGAGAAAAAAGAAAGAAAGAAGGGTATACTTTCACTATTATTATGCATATGTAGGCAAGTCCTTACAGCACAAGATAAGAGGTTTATTACGCTATATCTATTTGGGAAAAGGGCTTGGTGCTTTAGATAGATGGAGTAGATAAGAATCATTATGCAAACACAAGCTGGGAATTTCAAAAAGCAGAAGTGAAAAAGATGAAGAGGTTTCAGCTGATGAACTTGCGCTGCTCAAACCGAACTGTGAACGTTCAGCAACAGGAAGGCACTCACTTCAGATACAATGACCTTCACCACGAGGAAGACGCTGGTCACTAGGGTTGAAATCTGCAGGAAATAACTGAGCTCTTATTCATGTCCAGGAGAAAAGTTAGGAGACTTTCGCTTGAATTTGAATAACTTTGTGTTTTGCTGTGTCTGAGCTGACTTACCGCGACAACCCACCAGTGTTTCAACCGAAACGCTGCATAGCCAATTTGTAGACAGAGGAAACGAAACAAGGCAAGGAGCTGACATGAAGAAGAAGAGAAGGGGAAGCAAATGATGTCACCAAGTGCTAAACTTTACAAATGCTTTCGACTGGAGGAAATGTACATCCAAGCTCCCCAAAAAAAAGAGTCAAGATCATAAAATTTAGATTCACACCAAAGCAATAAGAATTGGGCACTTACGACTATATCAAAGAAGGAAGTCTTGAACTTATATCTGATGACCTGATCTGCTAGATTATCCAAGATCGGACCGGTCACCTGAAGGACAGGAAGGGAGGAGTCCAAACGGTTACTGAATTCAATTGACGTTTTGTGTCTTAAACATGTCTATGAATAAACACGCATTTACATTTAGCTCTATAATCCACAGAAGTGTGATGAAGAGGAGGTCAAAGGTCACAAAGAGACAGAAGGTGCGCCGGACATCAGAGACAGCTTTGCGTGCCAGAGGTGGAAGCAGGAGGTATGAGGAAGGGAGGGTCAGTGACGTGGAGTAGGAGGAGTTCAGGGAGGCAATGCCAGGGAGACTGCCCCCGTCCTGCATCGCTTTTACCGCACTGCTACTTTTCTTCTGCAAAAATAATGAAAAAAATAAATAAATAAAAAATAGGGTTGATTCAATCTCGCTTCAGAGTACTGTATTTTCCAGACTATAAGTCACTTTTTCTCAGTTTGGGTGGTCTTGTGACTTCAGGTGTTTCCGCAACTGGTAGTCCGCTTTGTAACAACAAATGTTACACTTTTAGCTGCTGCAGTTCACTTTCACACTATGAAACAAACCAAACCCTTTGAGCAACCTGTTCACTCACTTGCCTGTGGTGGCGCTGCACCACGAATCACTGAAAGAAATGACACAAAAACCTTGGAAGAAGACTTTGAGCAAAACTTCCTTGTTCACAAAATGTAAACAAATGTAATGGCGTCTGACTTTAGGTGTTGCAGGATTTTGTTTGTGTCTTTGGGTAAAGACCACGAGCCATTTTCCCCACCAGCGCTAGATTAACGCGTTCATTTTGGTTGCAATTACCCAGAGCACCCTGCGCTATAGTCCACTTTCTGCTTTTGGAACTGTCTTTGGCATTCTCATATGTATTTAAATGGCATCGGAGTTCATTTCAATCAAACCAAGATCTAGTTTTTTTAGTCAAACCAGAGTTCACTTTTTTTTTGTCCGTATCAGAGTTTGATTTTGTATTCACACCTCCCCAAACAAATGATCTTTCTAGGCAAACAAATTAGAATTCCATTAAAACGGACTAAACAAGGCTGGTGTGAAACACCTATACAGTCCACAGCAACTTCTATATGTTTTTTTTAACTGATGTGTTAAATGTGATTCATACTGACAAACATGAGCGAGGGATGAAACATTATTGTCTGCAGCCTCGAGGGAAGCTAAACAAAGGCAGAAAAGAAGAAACCCAGAGCTGGGGGAACAAGCCCACAGCTCTGTGCTTAAAGAAACATGTTGTGAGGCATGAAAACAATGTCGATATGTGTCTGGTAGTTGTAAAGGAGGTGAATATAAATTAAACAAATGGTTTCAATGAATGCAGCCGACTCTCTATCAGCCTAGATTTATACTGCATGAGTCTCCGCAAGTTTTGTATAAAATTATTTATGCCATTTTCAATAATCAATAAAAAAGTGTTTATTGGCATTCAAATGTTTGTAAATCCCCACTTGCACTTCCGACAATTAATGTTTTTGCACTCTCAATTTTTGAGCTTGGAACTACATTAACCTTTAGTTCCACAGATTGTGAAATTTACGTCAGGACTATGGCTGGTCCTGTCCTAAACCATGATTTTAATTGCAGTCAGAGGAAAGTGTTTGGTAAAACTGAAAGATCATTTTAAATCTTAATCTGGCAAGACTTCAAAATGTTCAATAATTTTGAGCCTAATTGATAACTTCTAAGTATAAGTGGTAAATAAATTACCAAGCGAAAAATCCTTCTAGGTATTAGGCTTTTTTCAGACAACCAGGAGAAGTGAGATTAAGAGATGGGACCAATTACTTTGGCTTATGAAGTTAACATTTGCTTTCATTGTCCTTTTGCCATCCACCTGATCATGCTTCCCACAAATGTGACGTCTGTTTACACAGTACCAGACTTCCTCTTCTTTGGTTTATATGTTGCTTATGGTAAATTAAACCTGAAACATACACACAACTGCTATTAAAAACATCTGCGCCATTATTTAATTTGCAAGGAAATAGTTTCATTTTGATAATCGTTTTTTGGTTGAGTTAAACATGGTCTACTTAACGTAAAATATTCACTGAACTATTAAACATTACTTTGGTCTCCAACTGGCCTCATAAATTGTTTTAGCTGAACTTGCATTGCGATTAAACTATTTTAGCTATGCGCTTCAGTGTTCACAGCTTGTGATTTAAAATCACTCACGGGAAGGATGTTATTGTGATGAATCATTTTTAAATAAGAATAGTTGCTCTATGACATCGGGTTTTCGTAGAGCTGTAGAAGTATAACAGCCTGCTTGTTAGGCCAATGAACCGACAAACATTCAGACCCGAGTGCTTTCTAATTATCTCTGCAGCCATTTCTAAACACCCTTTGCCCTAGGATTGATAAATAACTCAAGGACTCTCCAACTACAGCGAAAACCGTTTACATCACAAGAAGTGCGGGTTATATTTGGTGTGAAATCCCATGACTTACGAGTCGTTACTCGAAGCTAAAAACATATAACCAACTGTGTGTGTTAGCAAACTGGCTACTAGTGTGAAACAAATAAGAAACATTGCCAGGTTATCAAGCTAAACCCAGACTAAATTAATTAAACATGCACAAATCAAGTTATATTTATCAAACTGACACTCACTGCCGCTAGCTTTTCCCTTGTTAGCTTCTCAAACCTTTTTCCTAACAAGTTTTACCAGGTAACAACTTCAAATGTATAATAATCATATTATATTTCCATGAGGTAACTATAGCGAATACTATCACAAATATAAGAGACACTGTTAGAAAAGGCTCATAAAGGAAATTTAAAGCAGTAAACTCACTTGATTTAGCACAACATCATCGACTAGCGACTCTTCCGGAGTTGCCAAAGATGAATTGTTGTACCAAGATGCATCACTACACTTCTCCGACAAATAGTGAGTCACGTGACAAATATCAAAAACTCATATTTCAACACGCTGGCTGTCACATACTGGACAAGAAGTATATCTGTCATAAATAGGGGTGAAAGTAGTTTTGAATTTTAGCCGGCATTATGACAAAAAGCGTCAATGGCTTATTATCTCTCGCTTCATGCGTTTACAAAAAAGTCCAAATCCAAGCTGATAAAACTTTTTTTGACTGTAATAACTGCTACCTGTATGGATAAGGTAGAAATTAGAAGCACTTGACAATGTGGACAACATCTGTATTTTAATTGGTAAGGCAGGATGTATGAATCATTGAGATTAGCTAGCTGCAGTTCAATCAAACTCTCAAAGTCAGTATGGATTTTTCTGGTCACATAATAGGTAGCCTATCACACATGGTAGCCTATTCTGATTAGCACATTATGTGGTAGGTGTTCTCAAATGCAGTGTCCTGACGGGTCGCGCTACTCACCCTCAGCCTCAGCTTGCCCCAAATCTTCTGCAGGTTGGATTCTGATTTTGAACTTTTCATCTTCGTTTTCCCGTACTTTTATTTTGAACAAGGAATTAATTGTCCTCTGCATTGTCAACTTTTGATTTCGTTTGAATTAAAAACTGTTCCATTGTGTTTGCACGGTTTTTATATAAAACTCTGTAGATGATGATAGATTTATTGTTCTTTTTATCTCAAGGCGAGCGGCGTATTTTAATGTCTGTACACCACTCGTGTAAAATGTCCCGGTTCATTAAATCAAATGCACCAATCCCCTTAGCAACCATCGTGTTTTGGAAGTTGACGTGCATCTTGCTAGCGAATTCTGACCTATAGTGCAGCCGTGACTGGTTCTGAATGAGGCCTTTACAGCAGACAGTCTTTCTCCTCTCTTCCTGGTAAGTACCAGCGCAGAATCTTTTGGTGCTACCGAAATTTACCGGCTTATTTCACCCTTGATTAGTGATTCTTGAGAAGAGGGACAAAACAGGTCCTATGGATAAAGCACAAAATTTGAATAAAATATACACTATATATATGACTAAACTAACCTGGGTCATGTCAGCAATGTATATTTTCCTGGTGTTTGCTGGATATATATATATATATTTTAATTTTATTGTAAAAAATAAATAAAAAAATCTGGCATTATTGTGGGGCATCAGAACTTCTGAGGACCCCATGACCTCTTCCTTGATCTTTCTTTGCTAAGAGGGCTAAGAAGCTCTAGTTAGCTTATGTTATTTTTTAGTTTTTTCTTCTGTTTTATTCCTAAGTTGTTCGTCACAACCATGATGTGTCAACACCATAACTGACAATTTACAAAATTTTGATGAAGTTTTGTAAAATAAATGCTTAATTTCAGTATACTGTAAGGATTTCATGGACCTGATGAGCTACAATATGGTCTGCGTCAACTCCGTCATGCACTGTCAACTCCGTCAGATGGACTTTATGTTGTTTTTTTGTTTTAAATAATATTTCTTTTGTTCCTGTAAAACTGAGTAAAAATATTACTGATAGGGTCATTAAAAAAATAATTTTATATTTATTGTTTAGACTTGAAATTCAACAGTTACTTCTGGTTTCGTCAGAGAACATAATTTATCCAAGATGTTGCAAGAGAAAAATTACATTTTCACTTATTTTCCAGAGGTAGTGAAAATAACTCGAGTTCACGTGATTTTTCCTCTTAATGCTGTATTAAATTTCAAAAAGATGTAGAGGTCTATCAAATTCAAAATGTTTTATCTCTTGGGATAAAAAAATAAACAATATTTTTTCTCATGCATAGATAAGAGAGGGATAGATGAGTGATACAAAAGAAGCACACACAAACTCACACCAAACACAGACTGAAGTAAAGTATGAGAAAAAAACGTCTTTATTTTGATACCATAGAGTTGTTCACTTTAAGACAACCACATCACATTATGAAACAAGAGTGGAAAACAAAAGAGAATTGAGGAGAAAATAAGCAAAAATATATTCATACAAGTTTTTACTTCTTTCTTTTCTTTAAAGTTGGGCCAAGAAAAGTAGGAGGGTCACAGAAAGCAAAGAGATGACTGCACACACAACCTACTGCTCATCCAGTCAGTTTGGTTAGAGGTTAAAAAAACGATTCCGTTTTATGTACAAACAGCAGCCCAGAGGGAACAAACAGCACAATGCAATCACCCTGTGGGACATTTGGAAACCTTTCCATGCATTACTACCACCAGTTAAAAAGAATTTGAATTAGACTGATTGTGACTTTATTTATTTAACATTTAGTTCAATAAAATATGGTTTTATCTACTGTAAAATACTGACGTAACATTTGTGTAAAGAGCACATTTGACTGATTTACAAAAAAAAAAGAAAAAAAAAAGCACAATGCCTAGTTTTAGGCACCTGGTGCTGCATGTCACATGCTTCAAAGCAGGCAGCTGAGCTCAGAAACTCCACTTCAGTCTAGAAAAATAGCTCTTACAGCATAAAATTATGTGGGAGCAATCCAAAATATAACATTATAAAAGAGTTAATACAAAAACCTGTATGAGATCTTAATTTTATTTCAATTAACAATAAGAAATTTAACTTTAACTAAAATATGGAGGCAGTAGATGTTTCGTCTTTTACTTTTTTTTTAAATTAGAGGTAGAATTGCCCTTTGTTTAAATGCCAAATCCTACAAAGTGAAAGAAATGAAGAAAACAAAACACATACACTCATTGAACCGATACCTTTTAGATAAAAGCATGCTTTAGATTTTTGAGAATGATTTGGTTTAATTAAATATAAAGAATTTAGCTAAAAAATAGCAAAAGCAATCTGCTTTTCTTTCAAGAGGACTTGGTATAATCATAAAATATTTCATATAGACATAATTAAAGGCAAAGTTATGAAAGGTCTAAAGTTAAATGTAAGAGACAAAATCAATACATCATTGATTATAATAAGTAAATTAGAAAAAAAGGGAGCTGCAGGTTGGAATTCATAACCCTGCCAAGCTTTTGTTCACCACAAGGTGGCAGCACACACTGAGGGCTAATTCGAACAATGCAAGCCTTGATTTCAAAATGAAGCAGAACACGTCATGTTTAAAGACCTCCAAGTGCTTTCACAGATGGTCATAAAAGAGCTACTTTGAGTCTTAAATTATACCCAAAATTTGTCTTATCTGTTCAACCTTTTATCCTTTTTAAAATAATGTTTAGCTCTGAGCTGAAGCATTAACAGTGAAGGGAGGACTTCCATTTGCAGAGCTTTTGGTCACACTGACCTTGGCCCATTCACGCTCATTATAAAAACGGATCAGTAGGGCCAAAGTGGCGTCAGGCAATGCTCTGTCAGTAGATCATTCCTCACCTGCTCATAAGATTTTTCACTTTGAATCCAGCAGACCCTTTAGAGGGCGAATAGTACAAAAGCTTTACTTACTCACGCACATGGATTTTTCTGTCATTCTCACATCTCACCAACAAGTGAGCCTCCACAATTAACCACTTCTTCATTTCTACAAGTTCTTCAGATTATAAACCATTTAACAACACCTATTCTTTCCCCAAATCGTCTCTCTAAAATATGTCCTCCTCTCTCCCCTCAGTTACACCCCCGACTGTTCTCAATCTTGTCCTTTTCTATATCTTCCTCCTCTTCATCTTCCTCCTGTGGTGTTTCTTTCTCCTTGGTCGTCTCTTTCACACTGGAAAAACGTTCAGTAGTTGCTGTGTCTTGATGATCTGAAGAAACAAAACAAATATCAAAAAGAGCAATAAAACTTTTTGTTTTCCTTTTGTTTATATCCATTGTGCACCAGAAGCTATATGTGTACCACAGGTTATTTCAGGTAAGGCAATTAATTACAAACTATCAAGGTTTTTTTGGTGTTTTATGTTTGTGACTTTGCAGAACTGCTTGTAATCAGCTGTTTTGTAAGTTTTGTTTCTTTATTGCACACAATATCTGTAAAGTTTTAATAAACAGTCCAGTTTTCCACATTTTGTTTTAACACAGTTTCAAGGCAACCAACAGTGGTTCATACAAGAATGGCTCTGAGGGCAAGTCCTTCTTTCTGATTCCTCACCAAACAACCAAAACGCAGAAATCTATCCAAGATTTCGAGGCAGGATAAAACACAGCCATTTTAAACACAGATTTGTAACCTGCTCTCCTTATTTTCAGTATCATGCAATGGGTGACACCTCAACACATACAGGAACTAACCTCTCATAAAACACTTGTTCAGTGTGCAAGTGAAAGATAGGTTATACTTTTTATCTGGTTCATGAATGCTCCTTTACTCTCTCCTCTACCCCTGTTTCATGTTGTGCCCTGCCTAACTAATGAAAGTGCTAGTGAAAGTGTCAGTGAGACAATCTGAGATTTGTGAGGGGAGTCAGTTAGTTGTGTGGGTAATCTGTATAGGGACAAATGACAAAATCTAGGAAGATGTAGTGGTTTCCAAAATCTCTTCATAAAATAAAGTTCTTTCAGTGTTTTTCCAGCCTAATTTGAAGAAACACAAATTGTGTCCATTAGTATGAATAAAATCTTATTTTTGTTTCAGGTCTGTTTGAGCAAAGTTAACTGATTTTTGACATAAATAATGTTTTTTTGGGGGGGGATCCCAGCCTGGACTGACTGTCTTTAAGTCACTTGCTAATGAACAGGGTAATGTAGTGTTGGTCATCTAAAAGTTAAATCCACTTTTAGTGAATGATGGATTTCATTTGGAAAGAGAAACCTGTTGAGTTCTTTGATGTATATTTCTTTCTGTAGAGATGAGACTCTTGTTTATCTTAACCTATTGGCTTCTGTAGAGTCAGATCTTTAATGACTAGCTATGGACCTAAAAGTCTTCAATTTTAAAAAAGATGGCTGTTGATATAGGTCATATAGGTAGATAGACCTGTCCAAAAGTAAATCTACTCACAACATAGTGAAGACAACTTCAAACTCTGAATCAAAATGGTGAAGGAAAGGAATTTAAATGACTGCATATAGTTGGTGCTACCAGATGGACTAGTGTGGGTATTTCAGAAACTGATGGTATTCAGGCACCATAATTTTTCTTGGTTACACATAGGCCCAGAAAGAGAACATATCCAGTGAGCAGCAGTTCTTAGATGAAAATGCCTCATTGATGGGGGAGGTTAGAGGAGAGTTGGTAGACTGATTCAAGATAATAGACAGGCAAAAGTAGCTCAAGTAATGACTCACTGTGGAAAATTATTGATGAATGTGCAACATGTCAAACCCTGAAGTGGACACTGCTGCTCCTGACAATGGATTTTGAGTTCAGATGTGGCATTTAGAGGGTTGTGTCAGAATTTGACATAAAAAGAACATTGAAGCACTGATGCGTCATGCCTTGTATGAAGGGTTCAGGCTGCTGCCTTGTAAATATATGGGGGATATTTTCTTGGCACACTTTTGCCCCTGAGACTTTCTATGTATTATTGGTGACCATTTAGTGATGGGCACGTCCAGCAGGCCAATGCACCAAGGTACAGAACTCAAAGCAGCACAAATTGGTTTCTAGAAAATAGAGAATTATTTTACTGTACTCCTGCAGCCTCCACAGCTACCAGACCTCAATCCAGTAGAGCACCTTTGGAAAGTAGTGGATCAAGAGCAGTGACTGCATTATACAGTCATGTCAATATGGACATATTATTGAATCTATGCCACCAGGAACTAAGGTCCATTATATTCAGTACCAGAAAGGTGTAGCTAATAAAATTGCCAGTGAGTCTAGATACCAATCAATGCCCAACATAAAACAAGGCTTCTAAACTTCTGGAGTAAGCAAGAAGCCTCAATGTCCTGATTTTTGGCAAACTGTCATCTGACCCCATTTAAAGCTGCCTCTTGGTTGCTGCTATTTATACTTTGCAGTATAAAACATATCAGGCCGCATCTGACTCAGCATACCATTAAACCCTCAATACAGGCCATCATTGCTTATCTCGGCTGCTTTAGGTAGGTCTAATGCAGCACAGTATCTGGGTTTTTGAGTCCCATGGACTCCCACTGGTCACTGGACTTATGTCACTCTTTCAGGACCAGAAAATATCCTTCCTGGAAACCTCTTTGTGTATTTAACAGAACACCTCAAGTCCTGTGACTCTTAGAAGTCTATATTTCCAACCTTAACAAACTTCCTGCCTCTCTGCTTGTGCCAGCTGTACAGACTTTGAGATTAATCTGCATGTTTTGGTTTCTTAGTGTACTCAAGCTTGAATGCTCTGCACTCACAAAGTGTTTTGGAACAAGGTGATGTGGGAATGTTTAAATGGAAAAGAAAATAGGACTTGTTTGTGTGTCAGTGTAAAGATCTGTTTCTTATGCATACTCTGTAAAACTGGTTAACCTTCAAGGAAAAATAACCTTGGAAGCACAGTTAACAGTAAGGTATACTTTATTATAGCAAGTGAGAAAAGTTCACCTTATTGAGAGATTTATGATACCAAACTCAGAATCAAACATTGTGAAGGCTTTTAAACTTCAAAATGACACCCTTTCTAACTTTTCAGGATAAATTTACTATTAAGACTGTTCCTTGAATCTGTGTTTAATCTGAACAGGCTTTTACAACACAAAGGGATTTACAGAGACAGTCTGTCATCTGGACAGAGCAATAATTCAGAACAAAATGCCACTGCTCCCCTGTGATGTAACAGAGATTACAAAGATAGAATATTACATTCTAAAACAAACCAAATCTATAAAAAGCTACAAATAAACTCAAAAGACCTGAGTGAACTCATAGTTTCTGTATTTGGAGATCAAGTGCTTATTAAATAGTGTTAGTTTAGAAAATGTATTTTTGAATAGAATGACTGATCATGAGCTGTTCTGAAGATAAATCCTTTCTGGTTCCTTCATACTTTCGTTTGGTTCAGGTGTCTGCCATAATTTGAGGTTAAATCCTAGAATAGTTGGTGTGAAACCATGTTAATTTTGTTAATTGCTAAGTAATATCTTATTATTAGCTCTAAATAAAAAAAATTCATTTGTTTTCCATCTCCTGCATTTTACAACAATATGAGTCACATTCAGTGCTATGACAACCTAATCAAAATGTGTTGGTAGATGTGTTGAAAAAATAGAGCTGCAAGTAGCCAAGAAAAAAAAAAAACATTCTGGAGGCTAGCTAACAAAAATAGAGACATAAAGTGAGCCAGTGTTTGAAAAACTATTACTGAAAATGGCAAAAGTGAATTTTCCAGTAGCTATACATGTAATTTTAAATCTTACAAGGCAAACAGATTCAAAGGTTTTAATGTGGTCAAGTTCTAAACGAGTTAAAATATAACTTCAAACCTGATAAACTGATTTATATAGAAACACTGGAGATAAAATAGTCTGCACAAACCTAGTAAAATGTCAGGGTCTGTCAAGTAACCTTAAGCAGGAAATATTTTCTGCACAATCAAACTGAGAAACGTTTTTATTTTGGCGGAGGACAAATGTAAACAAATAAAAAATTTAAAAAACTGCAAAAGCCTGGCTGCATAAGTGGACACAGCCATAAAAGATCACTTTAAGTGTCTTTTTTATTCCATCCTACTATTCAATTTATTTATTTACACATAACAGAAAATCTGTTTAATCTGAAACAAAATGATATATATTCCAATGCCAGCAGTATAAAGTATCTCAAGGTATATGTTCTTCTTCAGGAGTTGACATTGTCACAGTGTGGTTGCGTTCTGCAGGCGGTTGACAAATAGCCTCCCTCTCACCAGCAGCTTTGGCGGGAGATGCCTCGTCTCCCTCCTCTCCCTCCCAGTGGTCCTCATCCTCGTCCCCTTCACAAGGGTCTTCCAAAGGATAGACACCTAGTTTCTGCATTTGGGCTTCAGCCATCTTCTGCACAGCTACACACAGACACAGACACACAGGGAGATGGCCACACGAACACATGGACACGGACAAGGGGACAGAGGGATATGTTGTTTTGGTTTTACCACGCTTCAACAGTTTTTAGCCTCACAGTGGATTCTGAGTACAGGCCAGGCAGGCAGGGAGCACATGCACAGAGAGGCAGACCGATAGCCAAGAAAAAAGACTCCACACTGATTTTTTTTTTTAAATAACAAAGCTTTTTTTCCTGTTTTCTGCCACTTCTTCTAGCTCTTTTCCAAATCTTCCTTTGCTCTAGCAGAACGCTCTCCATTTCTGTGCTCTCATTGCCTATGATATTATCTCACCTACTTCTCACTCTTCCTTTAGGTCACCTTGGTTTTTCTTCATAGCATTCTTTCACACCCTCAAGTGCAGAACACAGCATCGAGGAAGGTCACTTTTTTAAAATATATTTTTACTAAGAAAGGTTACGCAACAAAAAATCTTCCTGAGTTTGCTCTGTGTGTCCCTCACTGTGCTGACGAAGGGCAGATATCTGGTGCAGGATTGAGTCTTCCTAACTCTATATCATCACTCGACCCGCACTGAAACGCATGTACTAAAGTCCCATGTGGAGAAAGCAACACAGCAAAATGCTTATTTTCCTTGCATGCAGCTAAGACAAAAGAAAATCATGCACAATTTAATGTTAGTGTGTTTGTGCCACAGCTGTATAAAAAACTGACTGTAATCCTGGATGATCCTGACTTTCCTAGACTTACACTCAGTGTCTCGCAGCTGTCACACTCTAATCTGTTTCTCTAGTATCTCTCTGCCTCTCATAAACACCCAAACTCTGTCTTCCAGTGTATTTCTAATGCAGTCTTTCAGAATCATGCAAATCACAAAGGTGTGTGCATAGAAATAAACCAGGAAGGCATTATTTCAATGCATTCCCAACATCTGCTCATGCATATTATTATTTTTATAGAAGGTAACACAAACGCAAGGAGGATAAGACCTGCAGCGAAGCAAGGTAAAACAGAAAAGGATATGAACATAAGGATAAATCACGGTTCACTCAACCACCACCTGCAGAATTAACGCTGTTTTGTACAAACCTTTGAGCGATGGAGGCTGATACACATTTTGATTCACACGTTTTGGTTTAAGCACGCCATTCTCCCCCACGACCCACTGTAAAGAAAGGGATAAGAAGATTAACACAGATTTTCTCCTTCACTTTCTTCAAAAACATCCTTTAAGCCTACACCAACTATTAGGTTGTACTTACTTTATGCATAGCTAAAATATTTTTGCTGACATCACTGTAGCTACACTACTGATCTATGTATTGCCAAAGCAAAATATCTGTCACAATTCCCATATCATTCTTTTCAATGGAAGACAAACTTAGTGCACTGACCCTGATCTTGACCAAGTAACTATTTTACCTTCTTACTCTTTATTGGAAATGATTTCTCAGTCTTATTTATACTTTTAAATTGTACGGCTGGCTGACCACACAAATCATACATCATTACTACATCACTCCCTTGACCCACAGACTCCCATACAGATCAGCTGATGCAGGCTTGTGACATAATTTTGAATTATGCCATGCTGCATAATTCAAAATTTACTACAGTTTTTCAAATTCCCCATTTTTCAGTACTATTCTAAATGCTTGTTCAAATTTATGATTCAGTTTGTTTCTTTTCTTTATTAAATAAACTGTATATAAATCATATTTAACCACATTTGTCACCTCCTTGAACAGATAATAACTCAACTTGGGTTTTTGATGATGAACAAACATCATAATTAAGTAGGATTAGATTACAAAGGACTTACATCACCTCACTGACACATGGGGGGAAAAACATGGAGTATAGAGGATAATCCACAAACACTTGAAGAGTAAAAAAAGGTTGAGACTTCACCTTTACCTGATGAGTGGACTGGTCATCCTCAGGAGATTGGTCGGCTACTCTGAAGAGTGTGGCAGGTGTGGGCCTCCTGCGTCTGATCTGTAAACAAACAGAAACAAAAAGGGCAGCCATGAATAAATGAATAGTCAAAGTGGCTGATGCTGTATTATTAATAACATTCAGCACACCTGCATATTAATCTAATGGGGAAAAATACGTTGACAGCGTTGACACCTCATGCCGGCTGAGGACACACTGGGCCCTCTGTGACTTCATTAGCAGAGTTCACTGATGAATGATGAACCGGCAACTTTTAGCACCCGATAACACACTGCAGTCAACGGAGCAGAACAGTCATTTAAATCTTTCTAGTCGAACAAACACACTTGGTAATGAGAATTAAACTCATGGTTTACATTAATAGGACTGCAGCTCTTTATTTAGAGTTTATATTAAGCATTTTTGCATTTGGTTCTCAAACTTAAAGCCAGAAGGGTCTTTATAATCTTCCTCTAGACTTATGGTTCTTCTAGGAAGCCAAAGTCAACTATATTATTAACTGAAGAGCGACGTAAGGCCCTGATGAACTAGAGGTTTGCCTTAAACCACTGGGACAAGCTAACTTAAACAATAGCATCTGAACTGCAGCTGCATCTGTTGCTCTTTTTCTGACTTGTTTATACCAGTATTTTTCATGGCTATAAATCAAATTACCTTTTTACAAATAAGCATCCCTATTTCATAGACATGTTTTCATTGTTAGTTCAGTATGTCTGTTTAATTATTGAGATGAGTTAAATGGCTCCAAAATGTTGCCAATGTGGGTATAAAACTGTGTGGTATGAAATATGCAAATATGCTGAAAAAGTACAAAAATAACTACAGTCTCAAACATAAGTAATAGCGAATAAGCGAGATGAGCTGCTCTTTGTCTGTGCCTGAGCTAAATGCAGGCGAAAATTTTGCTGCAATTGCAAACTGATGGTATAGCAGTATTTTATTTTGATTTCCAGTCACCACATGTGTATTATGAGACTGTGCTGACTTTCTTAATGCCAAACATGTTTTTTCTCAAAAAACTAACTGCAGATAGACACTTTTTTTGACCAACTGTGTTAGAATATTTTTACTGTCCTGCAGTTTTACTCTTAAGACTAAAACACAGATTGATCAAATATGTTGAAACAGCTGTTTGGTGGACTAGCTATACCTTGGAATGGTGCCAGCTACTTGAGTCTTAATTTCCATATTTACGGCACGACTGTGGTAGAGTAGTTGTCTTGCGATTTGAAGGATTTAGGTTCGATTCCAACTTGTTCCTGCCACATGTCGATGTGCCTCTGGGCAAGGCACTTAACCCCAAATTGCTTACCAATCTGCGTATCGGTGTATAAATGTGTGTGTGTTTGTGAGTGCGAATGGGTGAATGTGACTAGTGTAAAGTGCTTTGAGTGGTCAAAATGACTGGAAAAGCGCTAAATAAGTTCAGTTCATTTATAAACATCAGTCTTTGGCAATTTTCATTCATTCCTCAGCTTAGCAAAGTTTTTGGTTTCTACAAAGGGTAAAATATTTAACAAAACTCTTTCAGCATGCAGAAAACAACTATTTTCTTTAATAAGATTAGGTCAGAGTGGTGTTTTAACTTTACATATATGTTTTGTGCTTTTGAAGTAGAAAGGCTATTTACAACGGGAATTACTTGACGTGATGTTGTAAAGACGTGCAGAATTAATAGCGTCTATCTTCAGAAAGTAAAAGTAGTTAAGGTGAGTGGAGCTGGCACATGAAACAAGAACGTTATTGAAAGTGTCCTCTGTGGAAGAAGTCAACCTTGGCAATGACATGAGCCACTGACATGTACTGCTGTTTATGGCACCACACTGCATTGTAGGAAGGGAGTTATCTTGGCTCTATTTTGTGTAAAACGGCTCCACACGAAGACTCGTGTTTGTTTTCTTCTGTCCCATTCGGTGCGTCATCACAGTTAGGCGGTGTGTTGCCAAAGCAGCGGCTTTTTGAGCAGCACGCTGGACACTCGCCCCTGCCCCACTCAGCCAAACAAAGTAATCAGCAATGGATTTCAGCTGCGTTTGTGACACCAGACATGCGCTTTAATCTCATCATGCAACATCCAGCTTTCCCGTCTCCCCTGGTTGTCACACACTATCCGTCTCCCTCGTATTCTCCTCATTTCCATCACACTTGATCCTCTGCTTCCTCCATCCTGTTTACATCCACTACCATCCTTCATTCCTTGACAGTGACATTACCCTCATCTTCTTTGCGTCACACTGTAACTGCAATCATGTTATTTTCCCCTACACCCTGACACATCTGTTCTTATCTTTCTTCATTTTCCCTCTCCAGTGTCAGGGCACATCCATACAAGGCCTTATCCAACACTTCCGCCTTGGAGAGCTGTAGAGGCCTGGGGCATCTTGAAGCTAAAACACCTGCGAAGCACCTGCTTCCTGCCCCTGCGGTGCCCCAGAAGTGATAGTAGACACCAAATGTTGACACAACCAAGAATTAGAGCTTTTTACCTCGGAATAATCCAGGAGCAGTATTGGGTTGAAAGACTAGCAGCCACAAAGCAGACAGAGTTGAACAACGACGAACAAATAAGAGATTGCTATAGTATTTTTCAAGCTGATGTCTGTAACTTATGTTTCTAAACTGAATTGTCAATGCAGTCTTTCTTATGAAATGTCACACAGTAGGAATCATGATAACACCTGATTCTAAATTAATTTAATTGCATTTAACACCATTCACGGTTGTTTTCCCCTTAACTTAAGCTCAAATGATTTATTCCTGTAAACTGACGGAAATGATGTAAAATGAGGGCAGCCATTTATGCACATTTATGTGAAATAATAAAGTTGACAGATGCACTTGTGTTTTACAACAAGCATACACACACACACACCAATGTGTGCTGGTGATGACGTCTCCAATGCCAGATGACATAAACATTCAGACTCTAGTAATTTTCCAGCCTTAAAACCACCCCACTCTGCCTGAGTTACGTAACATATGTGACTTCCTCAGCTACGGCAACACTGGGACACAGCGTGTGGGATTACTCCAGCTATGCTTTATCCCTCCATACCCTCCCTCCTCTGCATCTCTTAATCCCTTGTTCCCAATCTCTCGACCCTTCCCGGCACCACAGACAGAAATGTTTTTGACTCTGTACCAGTTACTGCAAACACTCACAAGGCGGGCTGCAGCTGTGGCCTTTTAGCAGCGGTCCAGGTGAACGCCTCCAGGCAGCAGCATCTCGCTGGGATTCATGAGGAGCTTTGGTCTGCATAAAAGTATTGGCACGGGGATGATACCGTCCAAATGGCTTGCTTTGGTTTACTTAAAGCTAATGAGGATTTCATGTGGCACTTGTTGGAAATGAATGCAGCTTTTTAAGACACAAGTGTTTTATTTTTATCAGTGTTGGAGAAATGCCCAGCTTTTGAGCTGTCCCATTTTTTATTTTATTTTTTTATTTATTTTTTTAGTAGTAATGACTGGACTATCAGTTCTGCTGTGGAGGCTTTGTACCCTTTTGCTGACTGGTGGCTTTGAACAATAAGAACATTTTGACCCTGTGTAACCTGTTCTGACACAAGATCAAAATGCAGTCTGTGGTTTTAGCTGCAGGATGCACCTGAACTTTATTTTAGGTTAATCAGATTCACAACAGTTGATGTCAGGAGTTAACTTTAAAATGTTGTTGCAGAACATTTTAGCTGAAATGTTCTACAACAAAGTATTAGTTTAAAAATCTGCACATCCCTGCCACTAGGTTACTGCACTTTTTTCAATGTTTAATTAACCCCTAACAGATTTGCTTGCATTTTTCAGTTGAACTGTCTGGGACATATGTCCCAAAAAAATGTGTAAAAAGGTTTTAAAGGATTTATAATGACCTAATGTTCAAAACATAAAACCAGTCTTTTTGCAAGGATTGTACAACCTTTAAAAAGCACTGTAAATGAGAAACTCATAAAATTATTTTATTATTTACACATGTGTCAAGTTTAATATTGGGGAAAAGGTTGAGCAGCCAGGGCTCCGTGGCAGCGCTGTTTTGGGGTCATGAGTCACTGTTGACTGTGCATGTTTCTGAATACACTGTGTGTATGTTGGCAGAGGACCGTCTTGGTTAACAGGCCGGGTGCAGATTGGCTGATTTGGGTCTACTCCCCAGAGGCCGGGCTCGCTAAGCTGGTACGTTCAAGTCAGTCCTATAAAAAGCACGCTGCAGTAGGACGACATAAACTAGATCAGAGGTGCCTCTGGGGGTTCGGCAGGATGAGACAGAAAGCCTGTAAAACTCTGCAGCGGCGCTCGACAGCCAGTGTCTTCTGGGAAGAGTGACCTCGACGGAGGCAGTACGGAGCGAAACACGACTCAAATTTCTTTTCCCTGTTTGCTTCCCTCCCTTGTGTCCAATCGCACTAAATTACATCAGGTCATCTCATCAAGCAATCTGTGATACGTTCAGGGCATCAGTCAAGTAGATATGATGATGTATGAATTTGCTACATTCTCCTGGAATGAATCCATATCTGTTCTGATGGATAGATATAGATCTGTGAAATATTGACTAGTGCTTGCTGTGTGTGTCCACAGGCAGACTCTTAAATAAAACCATGACAATAAGAGCAGATTTTTTTTTTTCTTGTTTTTTTTTTTACTCAGAGCTACAATGTTAATGTTTTGAAAGAATTAGGACAAAACCCGGTCAATTCCATCCTTAAGTAAAAAACTTTAGCAGAAATTAAACAGACAAGCAGCAATTCAGTCAGCAGCACGTGTTGGATGACGATTGTCCGACTGAGTTGATCCATTTGCATTCCTTTTTTTTTCTTTTCAATTAAGTGTTTCTTATCATTTATTAAATTTGTTCTTGTTTTCTTGTTGCAGCAATACGTGTGGTTTAAATGGGAATACTGCGCCATTTTTGGATTTCTGGATAGACCGACAAAAATATGGAAGGATAAAATTTCATTTTTGAAGATTATAATCATATGACCCAGGTCGTTTTAAATGTTGTCAGAATATATCCTGCAGTAGCCACATTGTGTCTGCCAGCCAGACAAATTTAGAACATATTTAGTTATCCTCACCTTGTCTGTCCTGGAATGACAGCCTTTACCACTGCCAAAATATAACCACCGCAGGTTAAAGGAAACAAAAAATGATACATTTGAGTAGCTTTTTTCACTTCATGTACTACTTTGCCTTCATCTTTATCCTAAATCTGTTTGTCTTGCAACATCCTATTGTGTTGGGATGTTGCATGAGTTGATAAGGTGATATAAGCAACTTTTATGAGCAGATAACGAGCTTAAATACCAATCAAATTGACAAGTTCAAAGTCAATCTAAATAAAAATCTGAAAACGACTTTTAAATTTGTTATTGTTTTCTTCTGCTTTACTATGTACCACCATCAATCCTCTGATTCAAGCTTGGGCTAAAACAGGCTGACCATCGAGTTGTGTTGCTCACAGCACAAAACCAACAGATGAGATACAAATGATTGAGAATCTGTTTAAATTTGATCATCTACCAAAGTGGTTATGTCGGCTGTTACTCCACTGTATAATATCTGTCCTCTCGTTTGGGTTCAGCAAATTTCAGACGTAGTTTTTATAAAAAGTTGTACACATGATAGCGAAAGAAAACCACTAGGAAACAATTGCACCACCGGGTGAATTATGTTGACGTGTTCATGTAGACAATGTCCTTTTCTCTTTTCCTCAGGCTAACACACATCATGCTGTCTCCCCAGAAAAAAGCAAAGTCATCTTTGCTGTCATAATCACTCACTCTTGAAGCCTTACGGTTGTTTTGAAATTATACCAACAGAACAATGAGTCTGACACAACCAGCAACCTTAGCACCTGTTATTTTGTGCTGTTGTAGTTGCTGTAATTTATGTACTACAAACTCTGGGTGAGCAATTCCAGCCTCAATATCTCAAGTTTGGCCTGAAATATTTTTAATAAGTTTACTAGAGTGCCCAGTGTGGTCCAGCTTGGAGGAAGCCTCCAAAGATTTAAGACAGGATCAATGCTAGCCTGCTGACTATTGCTCTCTCATGAAACTCAATCTTTTAACCTATCTAATAAAAATCTTTCTCTCTGAGGTATTTGGCAAGTTTAAATGGTTTACTTAAAATGTTACTTAAGCTTAAAGGTGTTGGCTTTGGAGCAGGGGTGTTCTTTTTTCAGTCCATGTTAATGTGATACTGCTACTAGGTTGATCCTCAACTCTGTATCTAATTTCCATTTTTCTCAGAATTGGACCGCTTTGGTACAACATTAAAAACTTAGTAACAACTGGATATTTCAATTTCAATGGTGTGATGATACAAAACATATCAAAGCTGGGTTTGGAATAGAAACAACACTCTGACCTCAATTCTGTGGAAAAACATGTGGAAAACCAGGTAATTTAATATACTCTGCTGGAACAATTATCAAATGTCCAGCCTAAGTGATACCAAAAGCTTTTTGATTACTGCAGAATAAAATGTAATCAAGTTATTTGCAACTTGCTGAGGGATATTTAAGCAAAAGTTAGAGGAAGTGTATGTAGATGTGCATGTAAAATTTTGATCTTATGTGATTCAGGAAAAAGTCCAAAATAACTTGTGCACCTAATACTATTTTTTTTCTAGATCACTAGTGTTGCTTGTTTTCTTAAAATGGACAAAAGATGGTTCAAATGTAACACTTAAACTCTGATGAGCATATGCAAACTTCTGACCTGAGCTATAATTAGACTCCATGCTAAAAACTGATGCTTCCTCCACATTTTTTCTATCAATGTAACAATCAATCCTTCGGCTGTTTCCTTTGTATGAAATCAGATAAGTCTAATGAGCATGGAGTCCGTCATCCATTTCATCTCTTTGCGTTTCTCGGCTAAATGTGGTCTCCTGCAGTGTTATTTCATTTCCACTGCTGTGATCTTTAGCTGGGCTGAGCTCTGAAGAGCAACTCAATTAAAAAAAAAGGTCATCAAGTCAACCTTTTTTCTGTGAAACACACCCTGCCCCCAGCAAGCTTTTTAAAATGAGATGGCCAGGCCTCATGTGGTCCCCTCTGTAAATTCAATAAAACAGTACAGTGGGAAAGTAGCCCTATTTTGTAGTCATGGATCTGCAGTGGATGTAATATCACATGCCTTAGTTTATTCACTAGTTTAGAAATGCTTAAAATGTTTAAACGTTTTTTGTTTGTGAGGTTAAAAAATTTAATCTAAAAACCATTTTTATTATATTTAGATAGGGTGCTAACACATGGTTTTCAGCAACAAAGCAGTTCAAAGTGCTTTACATCATTAAAACACAAAATTGAAAAGTCATAGAAGGCACAGTTAACAATTGAAGCATTAGATTTTGTCAAGTGCCATTGATACAAAACAGAATGTTTCAAAAGCAACTCTAAACAGGTGGGTTTTTAGTCTAGATTTAAAGAAATTCAGTGTTTCGGCTGGTTTGCAGTTTTCTGGAAGTTTGATCCAGATTTGTGGTGCATAAAAGCTGGATGCTGCTTCACCATGTTTGGTTCTGGTTCTGGGGATGCAGAACAAACCAGAACCAGAAGATCTGAGTGGTCTGGAATATTGGACAGACTTTGGGCTTCTCTTTAAACTGAATTTCTGCCAACCTCCTCACAAAGCTGGCATCGAACGTTTCCATTCAGTAAACAGCCAAAGAGCAGCGATCAGACACATCATGTGTCCGGCCAGTCCTGTCAGACTGTCGGGCGGTTTTAACAAGGTTGTACTGAGTAACAAGCGCTCGTTGAGTTTACAGCTGCTTTTTACAAAGTTCAAGGACATTTCTCCACCAGTTGCAGCCAAAACAATAGATACTCATTCCTATTCAGGCACATTGTTTTATTGAATTCCCCCAAGTCAGAGAGGCTGCTGCATGTCGCTTCCTACCATTTACTGAGCACTTGGAGCGACCTTTTGCCCCCACTTCTGGCCAACTGAAAAAAACCAGATGGGCTGCAGATAATATCCAGAGGGGCTCTTCAATGACTCCTAAATAGGTATCATCATTATTCTGCAACCGTGGGCAGAATGAAAACATACTCAAACTCTCTTTTCTGTCCCCAGATCCCCCTCTAGTATTTATGTAATGTGCTGCTTGTCCTACTGTTTAAAAAGACTGGGTTTGCCAAAACCTTTGTGCACAGATGAGTGACAGGAAGCCACCTGGCAGACCCTTGTGCACAGCAGATGAGGTGCCAATCAAAGTTATTTCACAGATAGCAGCCCGGCTGTGACCCCCGTCACTGAGGTGATTCTGTTCCTCTTGTTCATGCAAATAGATTGAGTCGTAATGCTGTGTGTGGTTCCAGAGGTCAATAGCCAGCACAAACAGAAGATAGACCAGCTGGAGTTACTCATCTGCAATAATCTATTTACTCACATTAAAAAACGATAAAATAAGTGTTTATGCTCATGGTTGCAACATATACGAGAATTATCGCCGAAATTACTGGCGACCCTGCTAGAGAAGCATAAAATTTTTAATATTTTTTTTTTATTGTTGTAGCATAATTTAACTGAAATAATGAGAGGACTGCATGAGGGTAGGATTAGTGTTGTTAGTGCTGCTGCCTTTTAGCAAAGTCTGTCGTCTTTTTGCATTCAGTCTGCATGTTCTCCCAGTGCATATGTGGGTTCTTTTCAGGTAATGTCCAATGATCAAAAAATACATGTTACATTAGTTGCCCTCTCTAAATTTCTCATAGCAGTTATTTTTTGTGCTTATGCTTATTTGTCCTGTGTCTGTCAGTGTTGCCCAGATATAAACTCGTGACCTCTCTAGGGTGTGCGCATCTTGCCCAATGACCACTGGAGATCGCTACCGGCCCCCCAGTGATCCTTCAAGAATGAGCAGATAGAGACAACAGGGCAGATCCCTGTTCAGAGTAATCAGCCCTTTAAATTGAACATATTTATACAGCAGGGGAAGAATTCTCCAAAAGCAATTTGTTTTTAGTAACCCAAAATCAATTAGTACTACTTTTCTATACTTTTCTATACTTTTCTATAAGATGAAGTGCATTTTTATTTATATTTTACTATTTAATGTTCCAAATCTTCGAAACTGAATGAGAAAAGTTATAACTGCTTTACTTAGTACAGGCATTATGGCTTATTTTTAAAACTGCTGGAAATTAACACAAAATAATTTCCCAGTCCTACAAAACCCTCCCAAGAAACAAACGCTCCAAGTGGGTCTGGCATAAATCAAAGCCTGAAAAAACACCTCACAGCCACTGCTAAGTTACATTGTCTTCCAAAAGTCCTCGGAAACGTGCTAGAGTGGAGTGTCTGTCATCATGACATAAAATCTGGTGGTCTCTGCCTGAAACCTAAAAGTGGGCCATCCTTGGGATAATGATAATCCAAACATATGGCTAAATCAGCACATGGTTCATGGGACACCAAATCAACTTTCTTCCTTGGCCATGTCAATCAGCATGCCTGAATCATATAGATAATGGACTGAGCTAAGGAAACGAATGCATGAGTATTAAGTTACAACCAATTTTTTCTCATGGGTCAACAAAACTATATGCGTCAGTGTTAAATTTGAAGCATCCCTATGCGGCCTCAGCTAAACAGCCAAAAAAATCCCAATTACAGCAATGCATTTCAGAGATTACAAGTCATAGCAGCAATAACATAATTCTCTCTCCTCAGCCTTGATAAAACAGGAGTTGAGACCAATCCTATTTGTTGCGAGTCAGCGCTCTCCTCGAAATGCCCTCATCTGCCTCAGCATCCCCACAGCCTTTAGCCAGTCGAAAGGGGCCCAACTGTGCAGACACAGCTGAAGAATACAGGTCAGAGTCCAAATCTTGATATCTGACAGCATCTGGTGACAGGTCGGCTCCTGATGAGCTAAAGATCTTATGCACCCAACCCCATTTTTATCCCAGTTTCTAATCCTCTTCATCTCATCACAAATATTGTGATTATTTTTTGGGTGAAGGTCAAAAGTAGAAACACTTCCATTGCGATGTGATTTCAGCGCCATTAAAAGACGCAGACAAAACAGAATGACTTTCATTTCTTCACATCCTGAATGCAGCCCAAGTTGATCTGACCTGAATTTGGGTACTAAGTGGGAAAACCTCTATAAACCAAGTACAAACCATTGGACCAAAGGCTCAGAGGTCGTGCTGCAGCTTTGGAGGCCTCCTGTCAGGTTTTTGTCGTTTTCTCTCACAAGTACAAGTAAAGAGGGTATTATGGTGGATTTGCAGCTCATTGTGTACAGTGTAATCAGAAGACTTTCTCTCAATATTTATGTTTTTTAGCTGTTTGCACTTTACATTTCAAGGCAAAGCAGCCAAGACAATGGTCATTATCTTGAAGAGGGCATGCTTATTGAAGCGACTTACAAAAGTTGCTTTTCACAGAAGCCACACTCCTTAATTAAAATGGAAAAAGAACATGGAAGGAAAGTTTCACATCAGCCACTGGCATGTTCTTAATTCAGAGTCATTAAGAAATCAAAATGCCAGAACTGTCAAAAACTAGAAGGGACAAAAACAAATGTAAACCGCAGCAAAACAGAGCGTTATTGATTGTGTCCAAATAATAATTACAAAGTGTGATTTATTAACTTTCATGCCAATTAGTTTTTGCCACTACAAACATCTACAAACTGTTTTCGGGCAAAGGAAAATTCACCAGGAACATAAATAATAGCAGCTCATAAATTCAACAGATCACATCATTGGGCAAACTTGAGTCAGGCCACTACAGCAACATTCCCGCCAGCCTGCTTGTAAGAAAAGATCGCAGCTTGAAGCGTGCTGTTCTTTCTGGGATTTTTTGTTGATAGTCCCCCACACTGCTAATGCTTACCCACAAATACTCACCGCATCAAAGGTCATTGTTTGATGTTTAACCCAGAGTGACGTAAAACTTCACTCTGAGTGAAGTGGTCTGTTTTCTGAGGGGCATGAGGGATTTTATCACCGGACTTGGAGGACCAGGCCTCCATAAAACGTCCAGGGTGATATGAGGTTTTTGTTGGGAGCTTTTTGGTCTAATGCCCTTTTCTGTCCTTTGATAATCTCTCTTTTATTCTGAGTTTTATGTCAGTTACGAGGCCAGATGGAGTCAAAGGAGGAAAAGCATGTCCACATGAAGGTAGTATTGTCAGTGCCACGATCCTAATCTCTGTCCATTATGCACATTACTTTGTAGTGATAAGCATGCAGTATTAACATGTTTGTGATGAAAAATGGGATTTTGGTTTTCTTTATCCATAACGTTCCAGACAATAAAAACGTTTCTCCTGATCTCTAAATGTAATGAATTCTGTCTATCTGAGAGGATTTCAAGAAGAAGTTCAGATGGTAGACAGGATACCAACGATGGCACTAAAAAATAAGGATTATGCAAGTGAGCATGACACTGTTTAAAAACATATAGCAAAACAGAAGTTGTGTCTGCGAGTTTGTGTGCATCTGTGTGTGTGTGTGCATCTGTGTGTGTGTGTGCATCTGTGTGCGTGTGTTCGTGTATGTTTCTGCTTGGGCATAGAAATAAACCAAGGCTTAATGTAATCACACATTTTTCCTGTCCCTTACACCTAAATTGATCTGCTTAAGAGCTCTTTGCCATCCACTCATTGCATTTAAATTACATTTCACCACTCAATAAACTTTAACTTTGTCATAAAATTGCACTGTGAAGGGTGCAGTTGTTATAACCACTTTAAATTAGCTAATGTGCTAATTCCTCCCTATTTACACTGCCAGGGATTACGGCAATGCTGATTAAAGTCCTTCAGCTTATGTATGCTAATATTTTCTCTCAAAGGTAAGCACCTGGTGATCAACATATCTGTCTCTGTGGGAAGCCATTATTGAAAACGCATGCCTCTCCTCTTGTTTTAAACATAATGATATAAGCAGAACAATCACAACATTCTGGTGTCTCTTTGTGGGAGCCGGCTGTTGGCAGGGAGTGACTCTGGCTATGTGTTTACAACACAGAAAAGGCTGACTGAACTGGTTTAAAAAATGCAAACAGTCAAAAAAGAGAGAAAGGTTTATCTAAGAAAAATGCCAGGAAAAATGCTTAATCACTATGCTAACTGCTGCATGACATAGAGTCCAAACCTTTATTTCACAATAATAATTATGAATGAACATAGAAGAGCTAATGTTGGGACTAACTAATTATTTCAGAATGTTTGAAATAATTAAAGATTAATTTATTTAGTGTTGACCTATTTAAACTGAACTCAGAACTACTTCTTGTTAAATGGGAACTTGCACAACATTTCTCAGAAATATCTCTGAACAGCCCAGCCACCACACAAAGACATACAGCCATGAATGCACAGTCTGTCCCATAAATGCGATTTAGATTGACCTGTTAGCCTAGCATGCATGATTTGGGCAGCGGAAGGAATTAAACGCCAGTGTAAACAGTGGAAAAACATGCCAAATCAACACAGAGAGCCTGGTGGCCTCTAAACACCACCAGCAGACAAGGAAGGTGAAGTTTCTTGCCAGAACAAACTCCCATCGCAAAACACAGATGAGCAAGTTTGGTGTGGAAGAAACTGACCGCTCTGCACCCAGATCTTAATCTAATAGAACACCTTTGGGATGAATTAGAGCAGAAACTGCAATCCAGGCCTTCTTGTCCGACATGAGTGTCTGACCTCTGGAATGCACTTCAAAGGGAAAAGCCAAAAATTCCCGCAAAGACACTTTTAGACCTTGTGGAAAGCCTTGCCTGAAGTTCTGAAGTGATAGTAGTTTAAAGGTTGGGTAAACATAATTTTAAACGATATGGATTAAAAATGGGATGTTCATATGAAAGCAAACTAGCAGCTGCTTTTCAATCTCATGCACTCTTGACCTATCTGTGTACTGAAACATGATTGGGTAGGATTGGTTACGTTTTATTAGATCCTCACACAATTTTAGTCAAATATAACTTTATTTTATCAGGTTAAGCTGGTAATAGTAACTAAACTGTCACGAACAGACAGAAAATAGAACAAAACACAATTTTCTCTGTTTTGACTAAGTTCTGAAGTATTTTATTCCAAGAAATGTGCAGCTCAGCTCAGCTTCACTGAAACCAATCTGGACTTCAAGGCTGCTCTGGGAGTCCCAGTTGACACAAGTAAGATAACCTCTAATTATAAAAAGTGAGTTTAAACAATGATATTATCTGACAACTGTTTGAATGAGTCAGTCCAGAGAGGTAAGATTGCTTCAGTATTAATAAAAAGACATCCAGAAATTTGGGCAGGATGATTTGCTCAGAGCTGTTGCTTTCTCCCACATTTCACTGAGTGGGAGGTACGGAAGCGTCTCTCTCCAAGCGTTCACGCCTAACATATCCAAAATATTGCATTGTTGTAAACAAGCTTTTTTCACCCCCAACAGATAGATCTGTCCATTAAAGTTGACCTTTTACATCCCGGCTGCGGGGGAGCGTTCTGTGACATAGTTGCACTGGCTGTCTCTATAGTAACAAGAGCAATTCAGTCGATTGTGGTTTTGCGATTTAAATGCCATCGGAAAGAACAGTGAGGGGCTGCTTGTTGTGAAACAAGTTGCTACTCAGTAGCGAAATGAGGACCTGTAAGGGACAGTAATTGCAATGGGAGGGGAAGGGAATGAAATGAGTGCTGTTGACAGTCGCTCCCTGCCGACCCAAACATCCCTGGAGAATCCCGTAAAACTCAAGTAGATGCTATCGGCTTTTAAACATGCGTAAACACATGCTCTCCTAAATGCCCCTTCTGTTTCCTGTACTCCCCAGACAGCAAACTTGTTGCAAGAATCTGAATTTTAGTTCCTAACAGATGCACACACCTGAACACGACTTCTAAAACAGTCCAGGGCCGATCCGCAAGGCTAGATATTAGTGGTCAATCATGTAGAGATTAAGCAAGGAGAGTGTAGAAGTGAGTCCATCTTTGAAAAAAGAAAGAAAGAAAAAAACACAGTGGTACATATGGTATCTTGATGTCCTGTGGTTATTTGGAAGTGGTGGCACAGATCAGAGTGCTTGAATGTGTGAGTGGAAGTCTCATGAGGCGTTGCAAAGATGCTCTGTTTTTGCAGGGCTTCTGCATTTTTTGTGAGAATTTTTTTATCAGTGCAGAACACATAGCATGAAACAGGCATATAAAAAACAAAGACAGAGTGTGCTCACAGGTCAGGCTTGCTCATTAAGAGCCTCTTTTATGCAAACAGGGAATCAGGGACAGTCGATAAGGGAGTCGACTCCACAGATAGATGAACCCACAGGTCGCCTTTGCTTCCTCACCTTCTGTCACAAAACACATCTCCCTCTTATTATCCCACCTTATCTTTCTTCAAACATTCATGGGGAGTGAACCACTGGCCTCAATTTTCCAGACCACTTTGGCCTACTTATCTCTGATCTATAATAAAAGTATCCAGCATTACAGCTGAATCAGAGATCAGAGACATACTATCTAACAAGCTACAACAAAAAAAGTGTGTTGTTTTTCATGTGTCAATGGATTTACCGGAAAAGCACAGGTTAAAAGGTTTGACAGAAAACTAAAAACCATGACAGTCAAGTGTTAAAATGTCAGAGGGTTGTTACAGAAGAGCCGGATGATGACTTTCACATTAATGTCACATTGTGAAAGGGGTCAAAATAAGAAGAGACAGCAAAGCATTAATCTTATAAGGAAGTGAAGGGAGGGAAATGTCATCATAGGTTTTCAACAGAGAGGAAAACTCAAAGCTTAAAACTCAGTTCAGTGGAAAAAAAAAAACAAATAACGTGTTTGTATTTCAAAAGGCTGAGAGCAGCTGGATTTAGGTTTAGTTTTTAAACACTCGGACAATTTAACAGCTTATGCTGATCTGTCCTCATGGATCAAAACGTAATCTGCGCACTGCCAGCTCACCATCTCCACTTGCCGAGGGTCCAGGTTGGTGGGAGCGGAGGCCGGCACAGCAAACTGGATCTTTTTCCTCTCCTTGTGCTCTCCCTCGACCTCAGTTGACATGGAGGGCTCCATGTTTCTGGATCTCGGAGCTCAGACTCCCAGTGGAGGCCAAAAGATCTCTGCACCCTCTCTGGAGGAACCTCCCACAGCTGGGTAGTCCCACTCCTGGCAGCCTCTTGCTCCTGCCTCACCTCTGCAGACTTTCTTTAGAAAAAAAAAAAAAGCACAACTGCATGTACTTCTTCCTGCTTCTTGTCCACTTTCCCACTGCTGCTGTTCTTTTCTAACACTGATGTTTAATTCTGCCTGTGCCTGTGTGCTCTCGCTTAAAACCTGTGATGCAAGAGTGACTGAGGCATGTCCTCAGATCTGGCTGTGTTGCAGGGAGGTAAGAGGTGGGTAAGAGGAGGAGGATGGGAGGAGCCAGTAGCTGAAAAAAGGTGGAGACATCAGGAGAGGGAGTGGTCAGAATTAATAGGAGGGAGGAGAGAAAAGAGGGAAAGGAGGAGGTACAGTGAAATTGAATTTTATACGTTTACTGTATATATTAATGTATAAAATCTCATTCCCCATTTGTTTGTGAATGAGAGATTTATGCATAGAGGGGGAGGAGACAGAGAGAAAAACAAACAGAGGGATTCAGAAGAAGTAAACATCCAGCAGCGAAACTTGCTGAGATTTCAACATATTTGTAACGAGGCGTCGCACTGAATGAGAGAAAAGCAGCTTATTTAAAAAAAAAGGAACATAATACAATTCTAGCAAAGCAAAAATAATACAATGCATTCCAAAAGCACTCAGTGTTACCCATTTTGTCACATTTCAACAACAATGTATTTCATCAGGATTTCATTTAAAACAAAGTTGCGCAGAAAGGACCTAATATTTCGTCTTTTACAATTTGTGTCTCTTCTAACTTTGCACATCTACAGGCTGAAAGGTTCGACCCATTAACTGTCGTAAAATAAATCAGATTTGATGAAGAGCTTCTATGAGATCAGTTTTCATGTCTTTCTATAGATATCATTGAGTTTCGTTGATTACTAGCTTCACTGATGCAGAAAAGCTCCCCCACAGCATGATGCTGCCCATACCACGTCACCGTAGGTACAGCATGTTCCTACAATGTGCAACGTTTGTCTTCTACCACTAGTAGCATTTTGCATGCAGGCCAAAAAGTTTAAGTTTGGTTTGGTCCACTGCATAGATTATGTTTAGAGCTGAGGATTTCTGGAGACTTTTCATCGACCTCCGATTTATGATTTTTTCCTTGCGTGGCCTGCCACTTTAAATGAGCAGCTACTTCTGGCTACTACAACTGCTGGATGCAACCAGATTTCATTTATGGTAGAAGAAAAGTTGACCAAAGTGTACCCTGCATTTCTTCCCATGGATGTTTTTCCCTAAAATATTTGAAAATGTTTCCATTTTCTTTCACTTCACACATATCCATTTGGTTTTAGACTATCTGGATCAATTCCGAGGGTAGGAAAACTTTAGCAAGGCACTGCACACACAGCAGCCAACACGTGTTGATGTTAGAAAAGCCGGGCTGTGTCAAAGAAAACAAATGTCTGTAAACAAAGCAAAAGTGCAAAAAGAAACAGCAAGTTTTCGCATTTAAAACAAGATGATACAGTTTTAATGTTTGTATGGAGAGCAGATATTTCACCTCTTAAGTAGAGAAAAGAGGCATTTCATCGCTACTTTCAGGGACTGAAAGCTAGCTATTATTTCACTCACATGGCAGAGGGATTTAGACAGTGCAGAGTGGTGGATTTGGCCCGGGGGCAGATTTGAGCTTTGACATGGACTGGAATGAAGGAGATGGCTTTGGTGATGGTAGAGGAGGAGGCTGAGGTGGATGAGGGATGGTATAGGAGGCTAGAGGGGCTTTGTGGGCAGAATATAGAAGGTCAAGGTAGATTTGGTGCACTGGGAGTGTTCCAGCATCTACAGAGTACAGAGTTTAGACTGAAGAATAATCTGAATGTTTATCCCGCTGGTGAGAGCATTATTTATTCATTATTTTAATCTCTTTTCTTTTCTTTTTTTTTTGAAGCAGGGTTTGTGTCAACAAAGCTCATCCCTTTCAAAGATGAAACCTAATTTCTGTGGCTTGTTTATGCAAAGTTTGACACATCCCTCACGCAGTTCAAAAACAAATGAATCTTTCCCAGTCGCAGCGGTTGCATAACTTGTAGTGTGATCGGCAAGAATTGTGCAATTTTTCAAGGGGAATGAGTAATAGGGCTCTGTGCAAGAGTCCAGCCCTCTACAAGCCGCACCAGCATTCTAGTTTCTAATCAAACTAAAGATTGAGTCATTTTTGGCAAATGATAAGGGAATGACTAACTAGAGCATGCTTGCTATTTGAAAACTGCATGCGAGGAAAAGCCTTTTTTAATAATTAGACCTAAAAAGGCATTTTTAAGCTATCTTTCTGGATGAAATGTGCATATTATTATAGGTTTAGTCATTTCATACATAAAATGTTTCTGCTAAACCATGAAACATTGATTATCTAGACTTATCTCAATATTGGGTACCATACCAAACAATGTTTGCTTTGCAAAATTACCTTCATCAATAGTTCTTCGCATTTTATGAAAGACTTTCCAGGTTTTGGGGTTTTTTTTACATCACGGCTGCTTTTTCCGTTCTCTTTATGTTGACCATGAAATCTTAAACTGCAGGATAAACTGGCGGAAAAATTTACAAAAGTAGGATGGAAGAACCATAAAAACTGTGTCAATGAACAAAGGATGAAACCCTGACTGTGAGGAACAGGAAGAACAAGTCCAGCAAAGACCCACTGCAAACCCAGAGAGATTCATTATCCTTCAACCAGTTGTCTCCTGTGTAAATGAATCATAGCTCAGAATTATGTGGCCTAATAAACAAAGTTTCCTCTTAAATTGAGCAGGAAAATCAGAAAAAGTCAGCTAAAAAGTTTTAAAAACTTTCCTAAATGTCTGGAGAAATTTTATAAAAGGAGAACATTAAAAAATGTTAACAGCAAAACAAAAAAAAGACTCAAACAACGCATCAGGTAGGATGTCATATTATTGAAAGGTTTAGTTTAATAGATTATTTAAACACGCAAAATATGTTCAACTCCTACTTAATGGCTGTTATTTTCAAATGATACTTTTAAACTGGCAAAAGAATTAAAACATGTATTGTTATTGACTGAGTTTGACTCTAAATGATAATCAGTGTTGTCATATTTCCTTGATGCAGGGAATTCCTGTATAATTCACAAATTTTTACTTTTTCTCTTAGTTTTCAATTTCTGAAATGTTTTGAGATTTGCATTTATTTTTGTTTTATGATAATAAATTTAATAAACTGTTTCAACTGCATTCATGTCACAAAAACTGTGACATTGTTTTTTTTTTTTTATTATGAGTAAAAGCAGTGAAACATGTACAATATAATTATAAAAAAATGCAATTAAACCACTTTACAACTGTAAAAAGTTGTAAAGTCAATCCAAAATTGCTAAAATAGAAACATTGTTTAATCTAAATGACAATCATGTTTCTGACTCAAACCTCAATCCAGAAAATCTGATTTTTATAAAATATATTAAATGACAAATTTCCAGCAACATCTACTATAGTGAGCTTCTGTGCACAATTACTTTGACGTCATCGCTGCAGTTTACTGACCACAGCGCTGCACAGAGGCAACAAACCGTGAAAAAGTATCGAATGTTACAAACATCCTTCTGCCCCCACACTGACTGAATGAATTACAAGACAGAAAAGGTGTCAGGTAGGCTTTCAAATCTATTACACAAACTTTCCAGAGCAGCCAGCCATTGTAAAATCCCCACTCCATTTGTCAAATTAACAAAATTACAACCCACTGCTGACAAGGACAAAAAAAAAAAAAAAAAATAGAAATCAAACTAATTTTCTTTAGCATATAAAAGGTTTTTCCAGTTGATTTATTACTATTCACTTTGTTATTTTTAGAAAACTCGGTTATGTAAAACCTGCTGGTCCACCTGCACTGTGTTTGTGTGTCTGAATGCTCCCGGGGGAATGTTTGTTTCTGTCTCCAATTAAGTTATGTCACATTTGCCCATGCAAAGCTAGCTTTTCACGCACATTATTAGTGTCTGAGCTCATCTGCTTGCAGACCTCCATGGCTTCCACCTCTATTTCTACTGAGCTCTGTGTATGTTTACACATTTTGTTGCAGGGGCACTATTAAATCACTGGTCTGGCAGTACGGAGGGAAAAACCTGCTGAAGATAGATCGTACTTGCAGCCACAGAAGTGACAGCTCCAACAGCGTGCAGGAACGAGATGTGCGCAATGTTTGAAATGTGTAGTGTAGAGTAACACAAATGCACGCCCATACACAAACACACACACTTACAGAGATGTTGGAGACATCCCAAGTGAGTTCTAAAGGCAGATGGAAAAGGAGGTAACTCTATCTTCTCCTGAACAAGACATCTTGGACCATGTGACATCCATTGGAGCTGCAGAACACAAAAACTTCCCTGTTATCAAAATAATTCAGACCTCCATCAGATGATATCTGAGCTACTATAAGGCACAAATGCATTCTGGGTAGGGATTGAGTAAAATATAATTTGCTTTTTTGTGTTTTTACTCTAATCTTATGCTCTCCACATTTTGCTCTTGTTGAAATAACAAGCTGTTACATTTACAAAAGACTTTAAGGGAAAACATTAATAAATCCATTATTTGGTTTCACAAAGAGGCTTTGTATCAGTGTAACAGGCAGTGATTCTGCAGGGAGAGCTCATCAGTCAACACCCGACTGGACTCGTCACTCATCCCCCTTTCATCCTGTTGTAAAAGAAACCACACAATAAACAGGTTGTATTCACAGGCCTCACTCAGGCTCACCTGGGATGGCTGCACATCAGCAGATTCAGCACGACTGCGACGGCTCCGCTTATCTGAAAAAGGAAGGAACCAGCACCATCTACTGGTGGATGCTTATAATTACATGTTCCAAAGTGAAGGTATTTTGTTTATTCAGTTTTTCTGTCTTTCTAAAGGTTTTACAAGCCAATGGGGTGTATAGCACGTCTGAAAAACAAGCAGACACTCACAGGAGTCCTCTAAAGGCACTCAAATTGTCACACAAGGTAGGTTTATAAGAGCATCCAACGTCAACTCCTGCTTATCCTTTGTCAGGACAAAAGGCGGAGCTGCGCTTGATGGAGAGGTCAGTGGGTGAGTGGAGTGATAAACTCTGAACAGGGTCAAAAGGTGCAAACTGAAAATTATTCACAAACATTATTCAGAACCTCCAGGTAACATAATATCCTTTTTTTTTTTCTAAACTGAATTAGAAAATAAAGTGAATCAATGTTGATACACTGGGCCTCTTCAAAATAAAAAATAATATTTTTTATTATATTAAAAAATCTGTAATAAAAAATAAATTATTTCCTGTTAGATGAAATAAGTTGATAAAATAAAAATATTAAATAAAACAGAAATCTGCTAGGGGTAAAATATCAAATTCAACTCAAGTCACAAGTTCCTGAGAATTAACCAGTAGTTCTCCTCAATAATCAAATTAGCTCCTATTTGCAATACAAGTCAATGGAAAATTATTTCTCTTCATTTTGAGATCCTGAAGGAACGTGTTCACTTCAGGAACGTGTTCACTTCAGGAACGTGTTCACTTCAGGAACGTGTTCACTTCAGGAACGTGTTCACTTCAGGAACGTCTTCACTTCAGGAACGTCTTCACTTCAGGAACGTCTTCACTTCAGGAACGTCTTCACTTCAGGAACGTCTTCACTTCAGGAACGTCTTCACTTCAGGGTGAATAGAGGATGTACTTGTGTATTCGTGTACAGACAAAAGTCAATGAGATACAAACTACCAAAACTGAAAAATAAAACGTTTATTGGTGCAGTTTTTACCACACTTAAATCATGCGGCAGCCGTACAGTTTTTTGTGGGTTTTTTTTAAGCTTACAGTTTAGTGAGGAAACCATGTTTGAATTTTGAATTTAGGGGATATTAGTATTGTTGTTTCCACCATAGAATTTGTAGGTTTGATAGGTAA
This sequence comes from Gambusia affinis, assembly GCF_019740435.1. NCBI lineage: Eukaryota > Metazoa > Chordata > Actinopteri > Cyprinodontiformes > Poeciliidae > Gambusia > Gambusia affinis. The sequence continues at coordinate 16,803,194 of NC_057886.1, forward strand.
GAATTTTATTATTTTTTACTTATTTGTTTGGGGCAGCAAATGATTTTAAAAATAGACTCATCTTAGTATAAAATCCTTTAACAAGTTATAATTGCTCGGAAAACTGAGGGACTCTATTCTGAAAAGTTTGTTAACCACTAGGTACCACTAGATGGCATCCTTTTCCTACATTTTCCCTTTAAAAAGCTAATCCCATGTCCTAAAATTATTTAAACAAAGGTTTTTAATTTCATTTGAAATGAAAACAATTTATACTTTTCCATCATTTAGAGACATTTAACAAAAGGAATGATTCCTTCAAAGAGGCGTCCTCTAAACAAATGGAATAATTTCCTAAACTGTGATTGTAAGGGTAAAGAAAATGAGAAGTTCTAAGGGAATGCGAGAAAATGTGGGCATTATCAAACAATTTTTAAACTTTCTTGTGAATATACTGAAAATAACAACAGAGGAAAAGTCATATGTTTGTCTGTGATCGAGACATATAAAGTAAGAGATGTAGCAGGTGGAAGACACGGTGGAAGAGACAGAGGAGGACATGGCAGTAGGGCAGTGATTTAATTAGCACCCTATACCCCCTCCAGCCCTTCACTCATAGCATCAATAATGCATGGCCCCTTGTTTCTACTGCCATAATTAATCCTCTCTTACTATAATTAAAAGCTAAAACTCCCACAAGATGGTTCAGCTTGGCCAGGCAAGGGGTAGGGTTGGCACAGGAACTAATGAAACACTCACCCTGTGGACGGACACATTGACAGGATGAGACGAGTTGACAGACAGATCAACAGTCCAAACTGAACTCTATCACAGATATGGAGGATGGGATGAGCAGAAAAGCTGAAACTTGAGAAAAAAGACAGACAAATTACATAAAAACAAATTACATTCACCATAAGAGAGAAACGTGTTCCTGGAGCTGTTGCATGTTGGATTTTTGAATGAGTGACATTAGAAAGAAGGACAGATCCACAACTGCATAAACCCACACTGAGGCGTGCACACAGTTACTTACAGAGGCATGCTGCTCCCCCATGAGATCCGTCTCTGCTGCAGCCAAGTCTTGACAAGAGGAAGAGGTGGAGCTTTCTGATGCTGCAATTAGGACCACACTGTCTGGGCAAGCAAACTGAAATGAATATTTCAATCCGGAGAGCTCCATGGGTACCTATCTGTGGCGGGGGCCTGGCATACTTTCAGGCACACATTCAGACACCCCTACACACACCAATGAATACAAAAACTACCCGGGATTCCAGAATAATTCATCTACCTTCCAATCACAAATGCCAGAATTATCAAATCTGTCTCTCAGCTCCCTTTCAATGGATTATTGTACAAGATTCACTCCATAAGGATAGATTTGCATTGGAATAGGCAGAGTTTTGTGTGGCTGATGCTTTTATCTTTGTGAAAATGGGTGCAGGGAGTGTGCAGGTCTGGCCACATGCCAGGAAACAGCACAGTAGGGGGAGCAGAGGTCGCTTTTCAGCCTTAATGTCTTCTCCTGAGTCCCTGCTTCTCTCGCAACAGAGAGCACTCACCTGACTCAGTCACCTGTCCAGCATTTTTAACCAACGTCTGACTTCAGGAGCTCTGGACCTTGCAGGAACTTCTCACAACACCTCACCACTGTAAGCGCACTCCCTTCGGTCTCCCTCCTGCCCCGCCAGCCTCGGCCCCATCTCTACTTGATTTATCGCCCTAAAATACCACTGCACTAATTAGTCAAGTAATTAATTAATAGGCATTTGCATTTGTGCATATGCAATTAGGAGGCTGACGAGAAGAGAGTGCAGCTGGGGTCCGGGAGTCTGCTGGGGGGAGGTGGGGAGGATAGTCCCTGTGTGTGTTGTATGTGAGCATGTTTTTCTACGCGTGTAGAAGTTTGCACTTCTTACAGAAAGACAACTGAAGAGCAGGTCATCACCTCACACGTCTGCAAGAGATGAGGCGGATGGGGGGAGGAAAGGATGAAGATGCAGGAGGTGTTTACTGACAGCTTTGAGATGCAAGTTGACGTCATTTGACTATTGAGAATCTGATATCTTAAAGAGAAGGAGCTTAATTTTCTGCATTTTGATTGCATGCAATGAAAAGCACAGCAGGTGATCCTTACTTAGACTAATCCGCCTTCAAAACGGACGCAAAGTGATTCTAAAATGCCACAAATCCGAACAATCTCTCCTCGGGCGTTTTAATATCAGATCAAAGTCTCCAAGATTGGTGCTGCTTTAAGCCCACTTCTGGCTAAACTCGAGCTGTTGACATTTACCATTTATTTTGGCAAGGTGACCCAAAGGTTGTTTGGAACTTGTTATGTATAAATCCCATCCCCTACTTTTCTCAATTGACCGCTGTTATCCCTTCCCCCACATCCCCACACGGCACAGCTGAGGAATGATAGGGCATCCGTTTGGCTGGTAGTGGCGCTTGATGCCCCTATACACACTTGCAAGCTGACACAATCACACCAATGTGGTCTGGGGTAGTGCCAGGTTATCATCCTGGCTAATCCCATAAGGGAGGAGACATATTAGTGAGTCCGCAGGGCCACTACGCTCACGCCACAGCTGCCGTGCTGCTGGTGACCCCACAGATGACCCCTGCAACCTCCGAAAGGCCCCTGAGTTGTGCCTGCAGAGGTCCAAGCCCAAGGACATGATAAGCTTCCATCAGCTATTTCTCATCCACCAGGTCCCCACTCGCCCAGCCCAGTGGGTCTACTCATGCCAACTTGGACTTTGTGGTCATCAAGCTCATTTCTAGCACATTAACTTCAATAATACCTCCTTAATAGAGAGATCTCAGAGCTGGGAAGGACGCAATGCCACAAACCAGACACACTGAAGGGAAGCAGGAATTCTTGCATCTCCTCCGTTCATGTGCCAACATGCCTCCTCCTCATTCTCGGGCACCTCTGCCAGCTCCAACCGGCATCAATTCCTTGTCATCCTCCACTGCTCCCCCTCTCCCTCCTCATTTTTCATACATCCCTCGTGGATATGCACACCTGGGTCTCCCGCTCTCGCTGTGTATGCCTCCCCGCTGCTGGCAGCCCTCACTCAGCACTGCAGAAATCACAAGCTCTCCGACAGCAGCTACCCATAGACGTCCGCCTGTCTACGCAGCGTCACACGTTTTAATATGATTTCATCGGAGACTCTGGCAAGTGGGTCGGCCTCAGCCGGAGCCAGGCCCAGAAGAGTCAGAACAAATCACAATTGGTTTTGGTTGCCGTTCCTCTGAATTTCATGAAGGTATAATTTGATCCAATTAGGTAAATAAATAAACAATATGCCTGCTGTTCCATGCCCTTAATGCACTTATAATTCATCCCCATCCCCCTCCCCCTGCTCCCACTCAGGCATGAAGGAACCAAATATGTGTTGTAGGGTGAATCAAAACTAAATCCAGCTTATACAGTGTTGATTTGGTAAAGAGTTTTATAATAGGCTTAATGAAGCATTGTTTTTCATCTTTTCAAACTGAGAACTTTTACATGAGTATAATTAATTGCTTGGTTAGTGGGTTTTGTAGCTGCACTTGTTTCTGATTAAGATGGGGTCAAGGCTTATTTACTGTACTGTCACTTAAGCATATTTCACACATGAAACTGAGGCTGATCTTGCCATATTATACGTCGACCTCACCACACTCACATGTCTGTATTTATAGCTTTTAGTAGCTTCTCCCTTGTGGTGATTGCAGCATCCCACTCACTTATTGGCCATTAACAGTGAGTTTGGCAGGTGGATGAGAAATGTGGATTTTAAAAAGTGGCCTACATGTCTGGAGGCAGCAGCTCAGGTCAGAAATGATGAGTTTTGTTGTTCCTTCATTTTATTTTCTCCCTTTCTCTTCTGTTTTTCCTCTCTTTTTTGCTGGCTGTGTGAGCGCTGCCGCGGTGACAGATGGCGAAGCCCTCCTCCTCCTCCTCTTCCTCCACCACCACCACCACCATCTCCATGTCCTCCTCCTCTCTCTCTCCTTTCCTTCTTTCTCTCTGTGAGTCTCTCTTCCCCCGGGAGGGCAAATCTCTCCGAATGCGGGCGCATGTCAATCACCGGGCTCTCATGTGATGGCTCTTGCCGGTGACGTGCCAGCCATATGGGCGCTGGCATCGCAGCCTTAGCTGGTATGTAACCCATTCCCTGGTAGCTCACGGTTGCCATACGTGCACTGACACACACACACACACGCACGCACGCACGCACACGCACACTATATCCCTCTCTCTCTCTCTCGATCTCAGTCACTCTCTCTATCTCTCTCTCTCACACACACACACTCGCACACGCGCGCGTTTACATCCATGCATGCATGCCCTCACGCATGCACACGCAGACACGCCAGGACGCCGGGACAGGAGGACGCACCGAGCGACCCATCAGCGACAGGAAACGACAGCCGCGCGCCTCCCGCACCTGCACGCTGAAGGAGAGCGGTGCTTCGCTCGCTCGTGCGTTCCCGAAGATGGTTTGAAATCGAAGCGCGTGTTTTTGTCCCATCCTCTCTGTTTTCGCCTCCTCTCTGCCGCGAAAAGCGAAAGCAAAGGTAAGTCACGTCATTTTTTATTTATTTATCTAAATAAGTAAATGAAATGATCAAATCTGGGATGCTAAATCCAAAATGGTCGAGATAAATGTATGAGACAAACAGATTTTTACGCATGCACGTCGCTTGTAATTTGCAGGCTCTTTTGGCACGGATCCACATGGACATCTAATCATCTAATTGTTCTAGCAGGTTTGCATCCATCCAGCGCAATGCGAGCGATGTAAGAACAAAATATCACGCTGACGGCACAAGCCTGGTCAGGCTCGGCAATAATGTGGCTCTGCCAGCTTTGTCCTTCAACTTTTGACACCAGAAGCTACCTGGATGATAAAAGCTATTATAGCCGGCCTGTGCCAGTTTCACCCCCTCTTGGATCGTTTTTCAGGGAATCAGTCCTGAGGATTGGAGTAGTCTGTGATAGCAGTAGATCATGCTGGACACTGATTTGCTGTTGAGATTCCTGCGCTCGGACGGTGATGATCTGATAAACAAAAGACAAGGAGAGAGACAAATAAGATCTTTTTTTTTTCATTTTTTATCAGCTTTGAAACAAGGAGGTCAACGACAGCTTATTGGGAGAACTACTGATGATTTCTATTTCTTTTTTCCCTTCTACTCCTTTTTTACGATTTGTACGGTCAGGCTCGAAGCAAATGAAAGGGTGGGACAAATGACCATAACAGGCTTGATTTACCTCCACTTGTCCACTTTTTTTCTCTCTCGAGTCATTACTTAAAAACACTCAAAGGTTTTGTGTGTGTGTGTGTGTGTGTGTGCGTGTGTGTGTGTGTGCGTGTGTGTGTGTGTGTGTGTGTGTGTGTTTAACGAAAGCTAAAAGGATACAAGCGATATCCATTTGTAAAATCTGAAATCACGCACTCGTGCATATTGAATTAAGTGTGAAATCCATTTCGTGCAAGATGCATGTTCTGTTAATTAAATGTTGCTGCGTTTTTCCCCTCTAATTGTAGAAACCTCCCGAGCCTGAGATTTAAAAACTAGATTTTGCCCCTGGCACAGCCCCCGAGATAATTAAGCAAGCATCAGAGCCCACCTTACTGCTGCAGCATAAATGTAACATGGAAGGAAGGAAAAGAGTATATATATATATATATATATATATATGTGTGTAGGGTTTTTTTTTCTCCAACAGAAACAATCGTAAAATCTGTATTTATCAAGATATGGCCGATTAATTTTGTTAAATATTTACCAGATGCTTCCGTATTAAATCCCTTCTCGAGGCAATTAAAAAGAATCTTCTTGTGGATGAATAGTGCTGGAATGCAGCCAGAAGTATATATGGGCGTCAGGAGGAGTGAAAGCGGGGGCCCCCGTGGGACCTGTAATGTGGCCCCTGCCGCTGGGACCCGCTGCGAGAGGACGCGACAGGGCAAACCAGTGACAGCAGGGAATTAAATGGGGAACCGTCCAGCTGTAAACCAGTGGAAAGCCTCAAAACTGTCTTTCTCGAAATCCCTCACTCTTAAGATGTTTCCTTCGGTCCTTTGTGACAAATTTGACCTTTTATCTTACATTGTTGATTTAATGTACAGTAAAAATAAACACTATTATAATGCAAGACTAGTCTGTGTAAGGAGAATTGTTTTTTTTTCTTTTCGTTTTTTTCTTTTCTGAGAAGCAAGATTGTGCGACTGGTTTTCTTTCACACTGTGCTTGTTCTATCCCTCTGAGAATTTTTTTCCCCCCATTTCCCTACAGATTCACGATGTTGACGAGGCTTTTCAGTGATCCTTCGTTGCTTCCCGACGTGCAAAAATACTCCGCCTGGGCGGAAGACAGCGATGGAGAGGACAACAAAATCAAAGACGAAGACCAGGACGCTCAGGACGACATGGAGGCCTCTGACATGATGGGAGACAGTCGGACGCATTCAGAGCACGCCGGGGACGACGACGAGGATGACGAGGTGGAAGAAGACGAGGACGGTGAGGATACTGAGGGTGACAGACCCAAGAAAAGGGGCCCCAAAAAGCGCAAAATGACCCAGGCTCGGATTGAGCGCTCCAAGATGCGGAGGATAAAGGCCAACGCCAGAGAGCGGACCCGGATGCACGATCTGAACTCTGCGCTTGACAATCTGCGTAAAGTTGTGCCCTGCTACTCCAAAACGCAAAAACTGTCCAAAATCGAGACGCTCCGACTGGCAAAAAACTATATCTGGGCCTTGTCGGAGATACTGCGCTCTGGGAAGAGGCCTGATCTTGTTTCTTACGTCCAGACGCTGTGCAAGGGTCTCTCCCAGCCCACTACCAACCTGGTAGCGGGATGCCTGCAGCTGAACTCCCGCAACTTCCTCACCGAGCAGCAGTGTCAGGACGGGAGTAGGTATGGCTCCGGCTCCTTCTCCATGCACTCCTACCCGTATCAGTGCGCGCGTCTGTCCAGCCCCCACTGCCAGCCGGGCTCGAACTCGCATCCGCTGAGGACGCACGGTTATTGCTCGGCGTACGACTCCCTGTACGGTGGGAGCGGGTCACCGGAGTACAACAGCCCCGAGTATGAGGGCCCTCTGAGCCCGCCCCTGTGCGTGAACGGCAACTTTTCCCTCAAGCACCAAGGCTCTGCGTCCCCGGAGAACGAGAAGGGGTACCACTACTCTATGCATTACTCTGGCCTGCCTGGCTCCAGAGCGGCTGGGCCCCACAATCTGGTGTTTGGCTCCTCAGGGGCCCGGAGCGGCATTCACTCTGAAAACGTCCTGCCTTACCACGACATGCACTTACACCACGAGCGGGCCCCAGTCTATGATGAACTGAACGCGTTTTTTCACAATTAAGAAGTGAAGCTCATCATGCGTCCTCTTGTTGTCAAAACCAACCACGGCACACTTTCGGACTATAAGCCCGCCAGGATCCAGACAGTATCCTGGATATAATAATAATAATAATAATAATAATAATAATAATAATAATAATAATAATAATAATAATAATAATAATAATAATAATAATAATAATAATAATAATAATAATAAAATCTCTCACTCATTGTTTTCATTGGTGTTCTTTACCTGTCAACATCCAGTCTGTTTTTGCTATAGTCAGGGATGTAGTGGAAGAAAACCTTAACTACAATCTCATTTTGCGCAATAAAAGCTTCCCATCCTTTGAAAGTGACATGCATTTCAAGAGGACTTCGTAAACAAACCACGTTAGAAGACAACAAACGGATTCGAAATAATATTTATCACGTGTGATTTGTGTTTGTATTGGTGATTGTTTGCATTTTGGTGGAAGGATGTCCTACTACACCTCCTCACATTTTTTTTCCTTTCCCCATATACCACTACATCGCTGGCTATTTAGCAACACTCACCTAAAATTGGTGGTTATGTTATAAAGGAACAATAAAAAAATCACCTGCAAGGGACGAAATGAAAAAAAGTCTAACAGGAGGGCAAAAACAAACGCTGAGCTGTTAAAAAATATAAGATGTGTTGGTTGGGCTGTTTTTGAAATTATTTGTATATTTTTTTCCGCCAGGAAATCAGTTGTTTGGCATCTATGCAAAACCATATGAGAGCACGAAGCGAGGCAGACAAAGGCCCAGAAAGACACTGATCCAATGACAGCACTTTTGCTGCACACATTCTCTCTCCCACACACACCCGTAAGCATTCATAAAACACAAACATACACACACACACACACGCACGCACACGCACACACACACACACACACACACACACACGCACACACACTGGAATCACACTTATGAAACCTGACAAACATGCTCTGGCCAAAATCTTCAACTGAAGTCAACAGTCTGATATACACTGGAACTGACAATGGAAGATATTTATGACATTATTAATTTATTTATATCGTTTTGTCAGCCAACAGGGCTATTCAACTGGAGTTTTTATTTATTGTCAATGTTTTTTATTATTATTATTATTATTATTATTATTATTATTATTATTATTATTATTATTATTATTATTATTATTATTATTATTGAACAGGTTTTATTATTTATTTTGTAATTATTGTTAATAGTCAATGGAAATGAAGGGAACCCTATATTGCTGGCCAATTTTTTGTTTTTTTGTTTTGTTTGTTTTGCTTTTCATAGAAACTCAAATCTTTCAACTTTGTATTCAACCAACTGTGTGGTAAAATAAAATAACAACAAATGAGACTGTGGAATTGGATTATTTCGTATGCATATATGCGCACCTACCAATCATGCAACACATAGTTTATGCTATAAATCAAATGTTTCTGCAAATAAGGTTGGGAGAGGGACACCGACAGAGTTTGGTGAGCCGCAACCAGCAGAAGGTGCTTTGAACTTTGGGGCCTTTAATGTTAATAAAAAAAAGGAAAGGAAAGAGCGAAATTGTATTTTATTCATTCTTAATAAATGAAATAAATGATGACAGATATATTTTTATTTCACACAACAACACAATATTGTGGCAGTCTTGACTTCATTTGAGTTGACCTCAGAAGAGATCAGCAGGTGTAAAACACAGATTCGATCATGTCAGGTCACTTTAAGAGCATTCCAATGGCAACTAGAAGCGTTTCAACCAATAAAGTCACAGTATAGACACAAAATGTTTTTCTTTTCAGCACCACGGAGAGCTCATGTTATTTTGCATTACTTTTTAAAAAAAATTTTGGAAGGAAGGTAACGCATTCTAACTATTATATTTCAGAAATACAAACGTAATCAAATTAAACGAAATCAGTTCTATTTGTGCATAGTCTTCAAATAACTTAAATTTAAAAGAAATACTACTAAGATCAAACGTATGGATTTAATAAAATCTGAAAAGTTATTTCTATAGCAAGTTAGTAACTTAGTAATTTACCCGGAGATTAAATTCATTTAGTTGTTATTTATTTGCCAGAAGTGGTCAATTTCGCTGCGGTATATAAAAAAAAACAACTGTACCTTTATTTTTTATATGTATAATATTTTCACTAATTCGTTTTAATAAAAACAATCGTCTTCTCAGATATAATATTGTTATGATTATTATATTTAAAATGTGTAAAATCGCTAACATCCGCAGCAGAGGAAAAGTTTTGCGCTGTAAGTACGCACTAATCCACACACACGGCCCCAGTCACAGGAGTGCAGAGGGCAGCCGTTGTCACCCCGGCTGGGTTTGGAGCGCTGCCCCAAGACCCATATGTTCTCCCCAAAATGTCCCGAGTGCTGCGCGCAGTAAGAGCACAGACTTTTGTTCACTGGTGTTGATCATCAGTACAAACACTCTCATAATATTTATGAGTGCAAATGCTTACATGTTTTTCATCTATTCAAAAATGATGAGAAAACGCTATGCAACCTTTTTTTTTTTACATAGAAATAAATCACATGAATATTTTTTTTTCTGTTTGTTGATATCAATTGTTTGTTTTTATTTGTCAACGTCCACCGGTTATCATAATGCAGTCTATTCGGTTCTCTTTTGAATAACAAAAACACTTTTAAAATTAGCGTTGGTTAAAAACGGGTTTAACATGAAAATGGATCAAGTCGTAAATCACAAAAACAAGAAAAAATAAGAGAGAGTAAAAATAAAGTATGACAAAAGAAAGCACAGTTAACCTAGGTTTCCAAAAATTACACTTCTGAAATAATTGTAACAACATTTATTTATTTATTTATTTATTTATTTATTTATTTATTTATTTATTTATTTATTTATTTATTTATTTATTTATTTATTTATGCAACAGGATTTCTTTAAAGACTTCTGGAACGTTCTGGAGATTAAGAGCCGTTTGGCTGACTCACTGAACAGTATTAACTCCTTGTATTTAATGTTGTAGGTTAATCGGTGTCTTTTGTAACACCGTTTCCAACCTGTTCTATTTGGCAGATATTTACACCTGTGGGACTCCCTGCAGGGAACCAAACCAGTAACCCCGCGGGGTTTCTTCAGGTTTGCTTAAAACGCCAAAAGAGGCTGTTAGGCCGTCTCTCTGCCTGTATATATATATTGTTCTACTTTTATGTAACTTTTAGGCCGCTGTTTCTTTGAATTCATCAGAAAAGAGGAGAGGGAGGAACGCTGCAGGAGTTGGTCCAAAAGTGAAACGAGCCAGCAATGGAGAGGGCATCTATCAAAAAATACCTCCCGAATGCGCCACTATTACCACCAGCACCACCTCCTCTTCCTCCACAGAAGTCCGGTGAGAGTGAGGAAGAGAGAAGGCTGGCAGGCTGGCGGAGGAGAGTCGTGCCAAGTCCCTTAATGTTCCCCAGCAGCAGCACCAAGAGCTCCGGGGAGGACAGCCTGGCGTGCGCCAGTGCGCCGCGGTTCACCGGGCCAAAGTGGCGCTGCTGGGAGGAGTAGATGTTTCTTTCCTAATTTTTGCAGCATCTGTTCATTATCCAGGATGCTGAAAAACCGAGAAAGAGAGATAGAGAGAGGGCTCATCCTGGGTAGCCCTTTGAAACACACATTCTCATAAACATATAGTAGTAAGACATATTTTTTTGTGAGAGGCTGTTCCATAAATATGCATATCTCTCTCTAACGCTGTGTCGTACATGAGCTCATGCATTGAAATTAGCGGGTGTTGCATTCTTGGAATTTGACTGTTGACATGCTTTAACCTTGCAACAAATTAGTCTGGTACCACGCGTGCAAAGACAAATGTGACGGCTAAATTGCCGCAAAAAAGGGGGGAAAAAAAGCAAAAAGAAGTACATAACAAAAGCAAGCACTAGATTTTAAAGATTCCTATATATATAAAAGCTTTGAAAAAGTGAAAACGGAAGAAACAATTCCCAGAGCGTTAGATTTTGTCACATCACAGAAAAATGAACTAATGTCGAAAACACTTCGAAATCATCATGCGGTTATAAAAGGACAAAATAAACGATTCATAAATATTCAGATGAGATATTTACGCAAACATGTAAACAATTCTAAGTGTTCATGCAATTTCACATAGCTGAAAAGTGTTGCGTTCACATGAAATTAGGTTAAAGGAGAAAAACAAAATTAAGAAACTTCCAGTGACACTCTGTGCTCCACTCAGGATGAAAAGTGAGTGAATGAATCTCGCTGTTTAAATTATCATGTTCATGCCCACTCATTTTCTCACTCAACTTGGTAAGAAGGGGAAAAAATCAGGAGTGTTTGTCCGACATAACAGTCAAAAGTGCGATTATCAAAATGTCACAAGTACTACGGTGTGAACTCCAATTAACGTCGAGTTAAAATAATAAGGGAATATTTTTTTCCCCCTGCAAAATAAAATGAAGGAAAAGTATGAAAAATTTGATTATTCAGTGCAGTGAAGTGGAATGTAATCGGGTCAGGAGATGGCGAGGACTTGCAATCTGTTAGGGGTAACAAGATGGCTGCGGCTTAAACATGCCTCTCTCACGTAGATAAAACATGTATTCAAATATTTAATATTATGAAAGAGGACGAAATGTAACAAAGGGTAAATTGTTAACTTCTCTGGCACTTACAGAAAACAACAAAATGCGCCACATGTGCAGAGAGAAAACTTAGCGTGTGCACTTTGGCCAACCTCTTTACCAGAGCCAGACAAGGGGAGCAGTCCATTCACAAGAAATTCCACAACATCTGTTTGGTGTCACACAATAAGGGCGCGGTGGAGTGTATAGGCAGGCCAGCTGAACTAGTGCTGGAGGTTCCGCCAGGGGACAGGCTCCTGGTACGGAAAAGGAGGAGGGCGGGGAGGAAAAGGAGCAGGAGAGCAAAGAGAGAAAAGGCAGAGGTGGAGATTCGGGTGAGCGCCAGGTAGGTTTGAGGCCCTTTGGAGAGTGGCCAGGTAGGTTTGTGTGCTTCCAGATGTTCAGGAAGAGAACCTCCGCGACAGTTTCCCGTCATGCCCCCGGAAGTCCAGCTGCGTTGTGCACCGGAGGGTCCGGAGCCGGAGTGTGGCTGGCCCAATGTTTAGGAGGTTAAGTAGGAACGCCACTGGATCAGATATGGAGGATGAAGGTGTGGGGGTCGTTACTGGTCTGCACAGATGGCATGAACGCGCGCGTGTAAAGGCGTGTGCGTGCGTGTGTTATGATAGGGTTGGATGATGCCCTGGTCACATGGGCAGCAGTAATTGGCCTCCATATTGACCAGTTTGCGGCGCTGGGGGGCGGACGGTCTCCCAGCTGGACCTGTCAGATGGCATCGCATCCACCTCACTGATCACTCCTCCACGGACGACCTCCGAGCCTCTACCCCTTTTCCCCCTTTCATCTTTCTTCTCCTTTCCTTCATCCTTCTATCTCCACCACCTTTAATCTCGCCGTGCCCGCCTCTCCTGTCATCACAGCCATCTTCATTTCAGAGCTCCTTTACACTTTTAGCAAGAACTCTACAGGAGCGCCAAAGGAGAGGCAAGGAAGTACATACCTTTTTTTTTATCATAGATAATTAAAATTTTATATTCAGAACTTTAATTATAGATCCCCAGTGTTTGGCAACATTTTTACTGCATCCCCTGTATCAACTAATTGGGGTCTCACAGTAGGTTTTAGGAAGTTTGGACTGTGCAAATTTTCACAACTGAAGAAACTCCGGAACAGTTTTTTATCCTTTAGTAACATGTAGCAAAATTTTAGCTAATTCTAAGAGTCATTGTCCACTTGGGTCCAGTCTTTAACTTTATGGATAATAACTTGACAATTCCACACAACATGATACTGCCACCATCATTCTTCACGGTTTTGAATGGCGTTCCCACGTTTAAAAGCTTCAGAAATTGTGATGGGATTTTTTAGTGTTTTCATGATACATCAACATTAAGGATGGTATTTGCTGATATTAGTTGTTGCTTAACATATTAATATTCACCCTATAAGTAAAATTGTGTTAATGTAAAATGCAAGCATATTTTGTCATTGTATTAAAATGGTTGGGAAATTAGGTCATACTGGTTTATATTGTTATTGGACAGGACAGCAAATTTAATATTGCAAACCAATTTTGACCCAAAATCTTCATATCGGTGCATCTACAAGGCTGGTATTCTGTCATTCTCGAATGCGTCTCTGCTTCAACACACCTGAGTCAAATAATGAGGAGGTAATTCAACTGTTTGATTCAGGTGTTTTGGACCAGGGACACATCATAAAGTTGCAGGACCATGTATGGCCTCTTCCTTCGGGAATGGCTTTTTTTTTTAGCTGATGCCAATTGCAGAACTCATTACTGTAGATAATGACATTCTTCCTGACCTGCTTTTGCCAGCATCTTTACAATGATACATGGATTTTACTACTAGATACTTGTTAGAGTTAAAGCGCTAAGAAAGTATAAAAGAAGAAAATATTTTATTTTATTTGCGGAATTTTCTTTAGTGTCACTGCTTCGACAGTCACCAGCTGGTTGCATTATTTCAGGTGAAACGAATCCTTTAATTTCAATTTGCATTCACTTAAGGATATAAATAACTTTCACTACCTATCAAAATTCAAACTATCTCATGTAAATAAGAATTAATCAAACCTGTAATCTGACTTGCTTCTGAAGTGCATTCGCAGTCTTTTTGTGTGGGAGCTCAAATTAAAACTAATTTTAAAGCTGAAGGCTGTAAAGATTTGGCATGCAAAACACTTTTTATGAATCAGATTAAAAATAGTAAGCCGTGTAGGAAAGTGTAAAAATCACAAACTGGCACAGGAATGGTTTAATTTAGCCAATTAGCAAGCAAACAGGGAACATTTTATATTTTTAGAAAACATTAACGTTTAATTGCTGAACACTTTGAAGTATTTAGTTTAAGCTAATTTGCATTGATAGTGTGGGACAGCTTAAAATATGTTTTGGGTTTGGTTTTTTTGCAACAAGGGCAAGTCCAAGGTGGGATGGGGCCATAAATAGACTTTAATCTGAAGCCCAACTGCTACACTAGACCGAATAAATGAAGGAGAATGGGCTTTTTCACAAACTTGCTCATTTATGCTTGCAGTCAATTCATATAGTTTGTCAAAACAAACTCAAAATAGCTTGAAAGAAGGACCCAAGTTCAACTACTGCAGAAACTTTTTAATCATGCATGGAATTTAAATTGAAATTTGAAATTGTTTTAAATCAATTATGTGCAATCATAATTCCCCAGTAGAGACATGCTTTTTAAAAATATGGCTAAATGTGACAACATGCAAGAGCAAAACAAGTTGTGAGACTTATAGTGAATTCGGTTTGTCTCAGAAATCCCAACTTAGATGTTAGAATATCAAAAGTTTTTTTTAAATTATTATTATAATATTTTTTTAATTGAACAAACTCTATACATAGACTTGATGAGGTACAAGAACATTGCAACATAGGTAGAAAATTAAACAAAAACAAGGGGCTGAGACTAAAGACAAGCAAATAAAACAGTAAGGCAAGTGAATAAGAATAGAGCAGGATTTTAAAACAAAAGAAAAGTAGAGATGCTGGCAGTTACTTTTCTTGCAGAAACAGATTACAAATGTTTCAGTGAGGTGTAATAAAGTTTAAATTGGTTAAGAAAAAAATCAAAACAAGGAGTAGAACCTCTCCATTTACAGCAGTGTATATGATATTTAACAAGCAAAAAGATAATATTAACCATGTCAGATATTTTACTATCAAGGCCATCAACATAATATAAAATGTGGGTGATGGTTATCTCAGGAATGTCATCAATTTTAAGGGTGTTAGAATATCAAATGGATGTACCGCGAGTAAGAAACCCAGAGGGATTTGTTAGTACTACTGCACTTATGGGTTCCACTGACAGCATTTTCTTCATGTTATTTATCCAGACTCTGCACATGTTTACATCCTGTATTATTGGTTTACAAACATACAAATGGATAGGAGTGCAAATAAATAGTATATACCATAACTTTGTATGTGTTTTATATTCACAACAGCCATAAATGTAATAAATGAAGAGGTGCTATAGCCACAGTTGACATCTCAAGACTTTCTTCTTGGACCTCAAAAAATTTGACTTGGTTCAACACGTTGATATGTTGCATGACAACTCTAGCCCTCTTGGGGGCGCCCTGCTGCCCTTGGGACCTAATGCAGCAACTTAGTTTTCTTATGCCTCTGGCCGGCTCTGTTTGCAACAGATCTCTGCATGTCTAAGTGACTTTTGTACCCTAGTATCACCCTCCCACCCACTGCAGCAGCAGTGTGTGTGTGTGTGTGAGTGTGTGCGTGATTTGTTGTGAGACGCCCGGCTGTGAGGAGTTTGCACTAAAGAAAGGATTTTCATCCCAATCTTGGCAGGGGAGGGTCTCTGGGTAGGTAGAGAACAATCGTCTCTCCTTCACTGCTGTCAGCCAGAAAACACAGAGAGCTGGCACACGCTCAGTGAGAAGAAGAAAAAAAGGAGCGGGAGTGACAACAGGGATCGACACACACACACGCACACACACTTGTACACCCCGGCCCATTCTTTGCTCGCAAAACGATGATGCCGTCGGGGATTGTGGATGACAGGCTGGTTCTGCGATGTGGATGGGAGGACCTCCATGAAAATAGTCCACAAAATGACCACAGTGTCCGCCTGCTGTCAGACTAACGGATATACACAGCAACAGAGAAGACGAGAGGGAAGAAAATAGAGACAGAGAGAAGAAAGTAGCACAATGTCTGCCATGCATGAATTTCTGCCACAGAGCGCTCACTGGGGGGGGACATGTTTAAAAGGTCCCGCACCCCGATCTGAACAGGAGGTATCTGCTCCTCTGGTTTTTTCTCCTGACATGCAGGAGTGTAACATACATGTGTGCTTTTTTGCATGAACAAAAAAAAAAAAAGAAGAGGAGGATGATGAAGTGTGTTTGTGTGTGAGGAGGAGGAGAACTAGAGAAGGAGGAGGAGGGGTGCATGCTTAAATTCTGTGACATCTGTTCATTACAACTAGAGTGTGTTTATTTTTATACAGCCAGCCACAAGCAGAGAACTCGACTGGCACCACTGGTTAATGTACCAACCTGCTAATACGGTAGGGCAAATGAAATATTAACAGAGGAGACAGAGAGGATGAGGAGAGGAGTGAGGACAAATGAGAAGAAAGAGGGGAAATGATAAGAAAATATGTGACATAAATGCACATCCACACACACATTGTCTCCATAAAAGTCCCCTTTCTGGTCTCGTTAAGAAGACATGCACCATCAAAACACATCAACAGGGGGTGGGGGGACCCCACTGCTAAAAACAGATAATGTGCTGCAGTGAAACATTAGGCACATAAAATTAGTTCAGATCAGTGATAAAACAGCACAAATACAAATCTGTAAAATTTCAACAGAAAATGTATAAAGAGAGAAAGTTTAAAACACACAAGTAATTTTATGTATTTAGCAACTGATGTACAATTTCCAAATGTTTAAAATGTTTTGTATCCATTTAAAATTTTTTAACCTGTTTCTCATCTGTTTCAAATCATCCAGAGCTGCTTATGATACATACATTAAAGTCTTAGTCATTATTTCTTCAAGATCTCTTAACGTTTTTACCATTTTTTTGTTTGTTTTTTTACAAGATGTGTCCACCGCCTTGGCTGCTGATAGTGGTCATTCTGTCCCAGGGTTGCTATGGCTACAATGTTTCCACCATCAGCATGAATCTGTATGAATGGTTGAATGATTGAATGTAATGTAAAGCATAATGGAGCCCTTGATTTCTATAAAATGTTTAACAAATGCAGGTCTTAAACAATAACTACATTCATCACCCTTACCTCTTACAACCTTAAAAAAAATTGAATTCAATCAATTTTGTTCTAACTTCCACTATAATTATATTAAAAAATAGTGTACTTGTGTATGTAACTGTGGCCTATAGCTAACACTACAGTTTCATTTTCATAAAACATGGTGATGGCAGCATAATCCAAGATCCATTTTTTCCCTAAGGAAAGGGAAACTAGTCAAAGTTAATGTGACAGTGAAAGGAGAGAAAAAGGCAGCAATGTACTGTAAAAACACAGAAGTGTAGCAAGTACATTAGTACTTTTTTATCAACATTAAGGAACTAATCAAGCTCCTAAATCTTGCTGAAAAGCTACTTGTTAGTTTTTTGTACTAAAATATTTGCACCAGAAACTAGATAAACGTTCTTGGTACGACTGTGTCTTTGCAGTGATCTGGGGAAAAAAACAAAAACATGAAAGAGGTGACAAATGTTTTGAGTAGATCAATCACAGTAAAACATGGCAGAATGGTCCAGTCAAAGTTCAAACCCAAATCCAAGTGCCAATAGTTTTCAAACAAGATCTGAAAACCTGTTCTCTGCATTGAGTCTGAATGAGCTTGAGTTATTTCACAAAGAAGGATGGTCAAAATGTAGGTGCGGAAAGCTGGTCACAGGAGAAGCAGTGGCAGTCGCTGCTTGTTTGCAACCTGCTGCAGCAACACTTCATGAAGAGCGTGAGCAGCAGCTTCTAGTTATCCATCCAGGCCTTTGCATCAACAAGCCCTTTCCACTGCTTCCCCCCCTTCCTTCTCCCCTTCAACTGGCCCCACTTCCACCTCTGCCCAGGCCCATCTCTCTCTCGCTCTCCCCAGGGACGGCCTGCTCTGGAATGGCGCTCATGGGGAAGAATCTGGCTGCAGGCGGGCAATATGTCACATGTTTCCCAAAGACGGAGACTGGGAGCCAAACAGAGGTGTGACAGGTATGTGCTGTTTTTGTTTTTGTTGTTGTTGTTGTTTTTGCAAGGCAGTGGCAGGTTGATTGGGTCTGTGCCTGCATGTTTGTGTTGTGCATGTGTGCAACAGATTCCCGGATTGAAGGTTTAAGGGGTGCAGATTAACAGGCTGAGGACAGAGAGCCTCCCTCAGAGCTGAAGGGGAATTAAGATGGCATTAACGTCTCTTCTGCACCGGCACATTAGCCTTTCATTACCGTGTGGTTGCACAATCCGTACCAGGCAATTCCCCACATTCATGACAACGTTGACATGTTTGGGAGCTTTGTTATTCATATGCCTTTATCAGAGGTATAATCTAATCGTCGAGCAACCCCACTTCTGCTGTATTTACATATTTTGATCTTCGAATAATTGGCTCTAGTTGTGATCATTGTGAATCAGTGAATTAAAATATATGCATTCAAATAGAGAAATCTGGGATTTATTTGTGTTGTCATTTTATATGTGCTTGTATTCAAACTCAAATTAGTCTGGATAAGCTTGGACTGGGTTACACACAGAACCTGTGACAAGAATGGGAAAACTCATAATTGTTCAATTTATTTACAGTGTTTCTCTAACAAATGAATTCTTATTCCTATTGGTCTTTTCATTTCAGCAGTAAATCTTCATCTGAGCTCAATATCAAATGGAAAGCAAATGCTCAATTAACAAAAATAAAGCCAGTGCACTGTAAAACATCTGAGTTGTACAGCTGGTAGTTAATTTTCTGAGGTTTCTTTCTTATTCATTTGTTTTTATTCAAACGTTCCCCCCTGTTTAAAACATAACACTTTCTGCAAAAGACACCCAAAATTTGGGTGAATCCCACAATAAAACCAAAGCTTCCTGAAGCCAGAGTCTGGGAGCTTTTCTCTTTCAGTCGGATGTAGTTTTAATGTTTGTTTTATGGCTCCCATCCGCGTTTCTAGCTGCCAGAACAGCCAGCTGTTCACTTAGAAAACTCACTGACCTACCTGCCTACAGACACAGCTAGAGTACCCATAGGGGAGTTAAGAAGCAACAGTTTTGAAAAGTTTCTGACGATTATTCAGAGAATTTGATACAGGAAGTGATTCTTTTTCATTTTGAAATAGAAGTAGATTCTCTGCCCTAGAAGTAAATAGGCTGCATTTGTATAGCACTTCATGAAGTATGAGGACTGCAAAGTGCTTTAAACTACAATCTGTCATTCATAAATTTGTATCTGATGGGTGTCAGGTACAGAGTGGCCACAGATGCCATGGCAAAATTATGATTGCCACAGGCAATAAGGTGGAAAAAAAATGGCATCCATCCCCATTATGATATTAAAATAAACATAAAAGTTGCTGCATTTATTTTTAGAAAACAGGAGCAAACATTTACCAACTAATGTAGAATATTAGGCTCTAATTTGCTAAAATGCCTTAAAGCTCTTAACTGCCAACTTTTTGCTGTTTTCCTGTTTGGCTGCATGCGCCAAGAGAGACGTGAAGACGTGGATTGACACACCATGTCTTCCTCCAGAGCCTCCCTCCTCAGCACCACCAGATTAACGGATTAGCAGGCAAGGCGAGCACTAAAGCTGGCTAATTCTCACCCAAGCACATAGAGCTAAAGCTACTCAGAGCCCCGCAGAGCCCCTCTCTGCTCAGAGCAGCTGTGTGGTGGAAGGAGGGATGGAGCTTCTTCCCTCTGAGCCGTGAGGAAAAACGGAGGATTCACAGTGTCATTGATTGGCTTGTTTTGTGCACCAATGATTATTTTTAGTACACCATAGTGTACTGTTTTGACAAAACACAACTTTTGTGATTTAAGATAAAAATATTACATGGATTTATGTTTTAAATATTCTGATTTTAAATCAAATTTATTCATATAAACTGAATTCTGTGTGTAATTTCAGATAAAGTAGTGCTAAAAGTTTCTGATTATTTTATCTCTCGGCGGCCTGTATCCTTTTCTTTAGTCTGGTAGTTCCTCTCTGTCAGCCTCAAATGATTTGTTTGACATCATTTATTGGTTGGACCAATGCTAGGAACACTAGGAATTTAAGTATATTTAAAAACCTAAGAAGAAGAAATTCAGATATATAAAATATGACAAAGTCTTTTGTAGCTATTTATCTTTGAAAGACCAGCCACTTAGCAAATTGCTACACTCTTTCTGAAGAACAGCAGATCTACTTTATATCTCAACAGCGCCCCCTAAACTTAGCCTCTCACACCAGTTTCATCTGGATATTTTATAGTCGGTATTTAGATGCATAGACCAAAAAGGTCTCTTGAAAATGTGCCATAAAGTCACAAAAAAGTCTAACATTTTGTTCAAACTTGTCAGAATTTACACCATTTGGATTTGAATAAACTACTCCAAGAAATTTTGAAGTATTGACTTCATATTCAGTCAGCACCGTCTCAAGGCACCAGGGTTTAAAAGTTAAAATGCTGGAGCCCAAACTTTGCCATCTCTCCATGACACAAAATGCTATATTTGTTCAGATAGAAACTGAGAATTACACCAAACCTGGCATAATTGATGCACATCCAAAACACAATAATACTGCATGGTCATATCCTGAGGTCTGTGAAGCTCCAACCATTGAACCATGTTTTACTGGTTCTCCTCCAATATTTAACCTCTTGACTTAAACCCCTTCAAACTGTGCCAGATATTAAGTTTCTAAATGAAACAAAGTGTTATTTAAACACATATTTTTGGTGTTAAGTACAACTACTTATCTTTTGATCGGAATATATTCAATTCTGTAGGCAGGCAGATGAAGAGACATAATCCTAAATATTTAAACTTTCCTTCAACAGCAAGATGACTGAAAGTTGGATACAGTGATCCCAAACACTCAAAGGTACTGGATTTGAAATTGATAAAACAGGCTGAAATTAAGCTGCTGGAATGGCCTAGTCAAAGCCATGACTTAAAGACTGTTGAATGTTTAAAGTCTCTGCTTTAAAAAGGCAGCTTGTGGGAGACAAGCCTGCTAAAAAGATACAATCTTTGAAGGGGAAGTGAATGTTCTCAGTTAAATACATTTGTTATGGTGATTACTTGTCATGTGTGGAAAAAAAGCTGTTTAAAAGAAAAAAAAAGAAGAAAAAAACACTGTTAAAGAACCACAAAACCTGTGGCACCAATCCAAGGAAAATGATCAAAATGTATTGTATTTAAACAAAAGTACATAAATAAACTATGTGTGTGAAAATGATGCACACATCTTCCCCCATTCTTGCACCACAAATAGTTATCTTCTAAAGTATAATAAGCAAAATTATTATAAGAAAATGAGATGTAATATAATCTTGTATACTGCATAGTGTTAAAAAAAAAGGAAAACCATTTTTTGGGGGCTTGCAGTAGACAGATTTGGATGTTTATTTATGCTAAATAGAAATAGACTGACACATGATTTTGAGGATTAACCCTTTAGGGAATAATTAAAACCACAATCTTTCAGGACAGCTGTACATATAAACCCCTAAGAGCAACCAGAATACTTCCATTAGGATGGGTAAACAGAATAACAACCCATAATTATCAAAAGTTCAACAGGATCTCACCTTTACACAGTCAATAAAAGGCAAAACCTCTCTGTGATATATAAGGTCTAATCATAGATCAATTTAAGGGTAAGTATTTTTTTCTTGAACGTTCATAACATGTACATGTTTTATCTTGAAACCTTTTCAGTTTTTGCTTTATTAGCCCAGTAGCTGCTGTAAGTGGGAAGTAACAATAAACCAACACTGAGGTAAACCAAAATAAATAAATAAATAAATGCAAAGCTGCTCAGCTGTCGAGCAACATCATTATGAGAAAGGCTGTTGCTTGCAAATTGAAGTTTGGGTGTAAATGTTAGATTTTACCAGGATGAGATCCAAACTGTCAAATATCAATGCCAACACCTTACCACAATATTTACTACTTCAAGCTTCACGAAGGTCGGAAAGTTGGCGGGACTAGAAAACACAGACAATGAGGCACGGGAACACGGCTTCCCAAAAGCGTTTCATCACGCAAGCACACAACCTCATTCATCTTGACTTTCGGTGCACTTTGGAGACCTAAAGCAAGCAAACGACATCCATCTCAGTTCGGGTTCGGTAAACAAGAGGAGAGGCGGTGAGAGGGTCCGCGGTTTGGGCACGTGCTCTCCAGCGGGCTGAGGACAATGCAACGCTGGCAGAGCCGCAGTCTCGTGCCAGAGGGAATGGAGTGCCACATGGTGCCCCTTTTGAGTGGGGCCAGCCCGCAGGGGGATGTGGACCACAATGTATGCACACATGTGTGTTTGTGTCTCCTTTTGTGCATGCACTTATGCGTAAATGTGTAAGCTATGCGTGACCATCCGTACATACCGTATCGAAAGAGACAAGGCAGATCATACATTTATTGGTTATACATGTAGGGTTTTTGTGTGTGTGTTAGAGTGTAAAGCAGGTTGTGTGCGTGTATATGTAAGGGGTGGGGGCAAGCTAAGGTGGAGCACAGGGTGTGCGTGCGCGTGTGTGTGCAGAGGTGGGGAGGGGGAGTCCCAGTTCCCCTTTGCATCTTAAATTCCTCAACATCTGTTCAGCCCTTCTCTGTGCTAGCAGCAGCGGGTTGTGATTTCGATGTGTACGTGTTTGTACATGTTTGTGTACGTAGATGCTTCTGAGTATGTCTGTTGCTGTGTTTGTGTCTGCCTGCATATGTGCATGCTCTGCTGAAGGTGCTGGTTGTTACCCACACCTTAATTAGGGTGAAAGAGGGAGATTCATTTTCAACAGTACTTGGAGGTATTGTGAGGTATCCTCACAGTGAATACAAAGGGAGAGCCGTTCACCTGCAACGCCCCAGTGATGCATTGGATTGTGACCTAAATTACAACTCAAGTTCAAAGCTTCTGATCAAAAATCACAATGCATGTCACCCAATTAAGCCCAAAACTGCTACTATGTGTTCTAAAGTAAAGCAAAAGAGGGGGGAACCTGCAAACCAACCACATCTCCATTAATTTAAGACTCCTAAAAAGAAAATTAATTACAAGATGTGGGTTAGCGTTACCATGCAATGTGCATGTGTGAGCACGAAACGACAGAAGATTTTTTGAATGAAATATTTACGTCCTGTGTGCCATCTCCTGAGTGAGAATTTCAAAGCGTCAACAGCTTTGAGGTCAGTAAACAGGAGTGGAAAGTACATTTTCTGAAAGACTGTGAACGGAATCCCTCTTTAGCATTTATATTTCATGATTCTTGACTTCATTTGAGATGAAACAGATTTAATTCAGTGTCATGCAAAAGTATATACCTTTTCACATTTTGCCACATTACATCCACAAATGTCAATATATGTTTTAGAGGGATTTTGCGTGGCAGTACAACACAAAGTAGTTCATTAATGTGAAGTGCGATAAAAAAGAGATATGGCTTTCAATTTTTTTTATATAAAAATTTTAAAAGTGCAACAGAAATTTAGACTCGAGACCTCTAACAGATTAAGTGCACTCAATTGCTTTCAGAAGTCACCATATTGATAAAGTCCAAATGTGTCTAATCACAATGAAAATACTCCTCTATATTTATAAAGGTTCATTAGAGAACATTATTAAACAAACAGCATCAAACACATTGGATATATGGGGTAGAAACAATGAGCCAGCATTTCATGCGGCATTAGAGAGAGAACACAACGAAAAGCAGAAGTTTCATTCATTGTGTTTTTTCATGCAGGTAGACGTCAGCCTCCATGAAATGCTTCAAGCATAAACAGATGTTAAAAATGAATAGATGTTCTCTCATTGGTCAAATTAATATCGGTTGGGACCAATTTTACTCCATTATTGTTGTGTGAGGACATTTTTTTATTTGACATAAAATACAACATTAATGCCTTTTACTATTCATCTAAGACAAGTTAAGGTTTAATGTCCTCTGTATCTTAGATTTTTAAACCTTGATATGAGTAAACATTCTCTAAAGTAGCATTACCTTTACTTAATTGCTTTTTTATGCCTCTGCTTGCAAATGTAGCAACAGAAAAAGAAGAAATAACACTACCTAATAAATATTTCTTGTTTGATATTCCTTTCATTTGGCAACCGGCTCTACCACTGAGAAGTATTTCTGAAAAGTTTAGAACTAGGGATCATGGAAAGACGTTTCTCAGCCTGGCCTCCCTGTGTCATAGAAAGTTATGTGAAGCTCACAAGTCAAACTGCAGTAACAGTAACCTCTCTGACAGACACTAACCATTCGGCACCCCTCACTAACCCGCCGCCAGTCTTGTGCCACCTTGATGCCAAGTCTGCCAAACTTGTGTCACATCCGAACAGACCCCGTGTCAACTCGTCACAGTACATATGCCAAGTCGATGCCCTCCACATGCCAACCTGACGCTACAGCCGTGGCAATCCTGAGACAACAATGTGCCAGTCGGGGACCTCTGTTTGGCCCGCTGTGTGAATCCCTCGGCACTGTGTGCTGGGGCGACACTGTGTGGAAGCGGAAAAGGTCAAAAGTCGCTAGCAAATTAGGGTTCAATGACAAATCTGTTGATTTGGTTCTTCTTCAGTGGATGCAATTAGCAATGAAATCCAGCTCCCAAGCCCTGCTTTAACTCTAATCTCAGAATTTGTGGGTTCCCTCCAGCACGCCTGTCTACCAGCCTGTCTCCACCAAAGCCCCTCACCTCTGTCTCTCTCTCCTGATGCCTGCTGGCACTTTGGGAGCAGTGCCCCTCCAATCCCCGTACCATCCCCTCCCTCCATCTTCATCTTTCCCCCCAACCGCCCCGTCGTCCCCTCCCTCGCTCTTCCTCTGGATGCCAGCCGACGGCCCTCACAGTGTGGCACGCCATCTGCTGCCTCCCACCCCGGCAACCCATCCACCCCTCTTCTCAACGCTAACTCTGCCACCCCACCACCACCCCTGCAGACAGCAGCTACCCACAATCCCCTTCTTCCTCAGCCGTGCGGCGCATAGAACAGGAGGCTTTCGCACAGATCACTTCACCCCCTGATGCCCCTGCCATAAAGGAAGAAGCCGGGAAAAAGCTTGCATGTATGAGTGTGTGTGTTGTGGAGGAGGTGGGGGCCTCTTAGACAAAGTAGACAAGGTTTTCTTTTCTGCATGTGATTTAAAACAATGTTTGCTTTTGTGCATGAATGTGTTGAGGCCCACTGCAAAACACTTGGTGCTTCATATTTTAGTAACATGCAGATTCACCAGTTACCAAACATAAACTTTCGTTTTGAAGTGTTTGTCTTGCATTCTTCATGCATCAGAAAAAAATGTGTTTGCAAATCTTTAAATAACAGGATCTTCTTTTGTTTCACGCTTTATTTTTCTCTCTGCCGTATTTTATAATTCTTGAACACAAGTCAAATTAGAGGGGGGAAAAAAAGATGAAGATTGGATAACAAATCATGAAACCTGTTTTTGGTTAAACTGCCACAGCCTTTTGGGATCTGACGGCGTCTCTTGTGGCAAAGCTCTCTGATCAGTGTTTAGCTTTGGAGAAGTGAGCTAAAAAAGATTAGACATCAAACTCTAGGAGGCAGCGAGAAGGAGCGGCGCTCCATCCATCTTGTGTGAGCATGGAGCCTCATTCCTGGCACTCTATCCATCAATGAGCGCAACATTAACTCTCTGGATCAGAACCAACATCTCCATGTCTCTCTCCGTCTCTCCTCCCCTTCGCCTTGCTCTGCTGAACACACACCAGCGTTCAGAATTGGTGTTCACCAACATTCTAAATTCAACCCAAAATCTCCCACTTTGCTGTTAAAAATAATCTACATTTTGGACGGCTGCTTATTTTTCCTCCTCCTTTAAGCACATCTAACGATAATCTCATCTTGGTTCAACTTCTCTTTTCTCCTCTCTGCCGAGCCACCCGATCTGCTCCTCTCTTTGTCTCCCTCCCAGTTGGTGTTAATAATTTAACTACAGAGCTGCTGCAGAGCTGGCACAGATCCAGGCCTCCGATTGGCACTGTCTGTCTATTTATGACACTGTGTGGTGGCATACATGTGTGGGATGTGCAAGAGAAAGAGGAGGCCAGTGTGTGTACAGGTTAAGATGTGTGAGCTATTTTTCTTTCAGACTTCAACCAAGAGGAAATTACCTTCCGAAGCCACAAGAATGTCACTTAAACTTCCCACAAGTGGACAAAAAAACAGATTTTTACTGTTAGACTGGTTCACTAAATTAGCTATTAGTCAGTCAAAGACTATATATTTTTCCTGAATATCTTCTGGGCTTTAGTGTGTGGCAACAGTTGTGGGTGTCATGTTATTTTTGGGAGCAGACAATCCAGAAGGATTCTGCAAATGCTTTGCATTTTGCACATTAGGCTTCAACAATTGTGTGATCATTTTAAGATGAGATTGTTTTTCTTTAATTTAGGATTCCATAAAGGTTATTCTCTGTATAGCTGTCGACCTGCTAGATAAAAACTTAAGAAGGTATTCTAAAAGATGACACTTGTGGGAAAGAAATAAAACGTTTAGCACCAGAAACTGTAGCAAGGAAAAATAGCAAAGATGCATGTTAAATGTACTGCAATTTTTTAAATTTCATTGATTTAAAAAAAAAAAACATCCACTCAGGGTTTATATAAAAACAGTTACAGCAAAAAAGCAGAGATATTTTTATCATGTCTCAAAAGGTACAGTAAATATTCTGTAATAAGAAAATGTGGTCAAAGAAAAGACTTGGTTAAAATATAAAGACTTTTTGTGCATATTATTAATTAAAACGCTAAGATGTCTCACTCATAACAAATAAGAATAAATATATAACCAAGTTAATAATAAAATCTGGCATTAATATTTGTATCTCACATAGATTAAAGTACCTCAACATTAAGTTCTAAGTTTTCATGTAACCTGCACATTTCAGTTGAAGTTTTGGATGGTCTTGGTTTTTTACATGCTTTAACTTTGATTTAGTAGTATCTGTTTTGTTTTCAACACTTAAAACAGAATTATATATATTTATCAATAAAAATCTGAAAAGGTAAATCTGAAGTCAACAGTTTGCACCACAGCTTTTCTCTGCAGTTATAAGTCTTTAGAGAACATCTACCAGCTTTGTGAATCAACAGTTAGATGTTTTTCCTATATCTTTGCAAAATAACTTGTACTCTGTCTTGCTACGTATTTTCTACTTGATTTAGGCCAGACCTTTGACTAGACCCTTCTAGCACATGATTATGCATTGATTTAAACTGTCTAAATGTGCCTGTGGCTGCATGTTTGTGGTAGAACATGGATTCATGCCGTGCCTCAGTCTGAAGTCTTTTACATACTCTTAACAGTTTTTCTGAAGATAAACTGTTTCTATAAAGAAAATCATCTTTATAGCAACATGCCACCACTATCATGTTTTACCTAGGAAATGGTGGGATCAGGTTGATGTGCAATATAGGTTTTCAGCTAAAAACACTCGGCGAATTGTCTAAAATGCAAACAAAGATTTATTTTTCTGTTTAACAATGTTTTTCTTCTTGTCAGTCATCCATCACAGCAGGGGTTTTTTTAAATTGTTGTGTAGGCCTGTCTATGGATGGCCAGGTCGCAGCGTGACAGCTATGCAATTTTACAATCATTTATTTAAACAATATTAAGTTACATTCCAGATTTTAACACTGAGAAGGATCTGAGAATTATACCAAAACAACAAAACTACCTAAAATATAAATCAGCCTTACCTTTTCGAAACATATACAGCAAATGATAGTCACTAACCTCCCTAAACAATATAAACAGGTAAAAACAAGAACAAAAATAAACGGCTGTCCACCCTACAAACTCCATCATATACAATTTTCAAGGTGTTTACATAGACACTTCAAAGGTAAAGGTATGGTTGGTTGGAATAAGGAGAGGATGAAACACAGACGCTCCACGTCATCTGATACGTCGTCACCACTTAGATAACCACACTGTTAGACTTTTTATTGTAATTTTACAGTACCTTACTGGCAACACTGTTGCCAGTAAGTTACTGTAGAATGGTAATTACAGTAACTTACTGGCAACAGTGTTGCCAGTAAGTTGCCAGCAAGGTACTGTAATTACCATTCTACAGTACCTTACTGGCAACAGTGTTGCCAGTAAGGTACTGTAATCACCATTCTACAGTAACTTACTGGCGACTTACTGGCAACAGTGTTGCCAGTAAGGTACTGTAATCACCATTCTACAGTAACTTACTGGCAACTTACTGGCAACAGTGTTGCCAGTAAGTTACTGTAATCACCATTCTACAGTAACTTACTGGCAACAGTGTTGCCAGTAAGTTACTGTAATCACCATTCTACAGTAACTTACTGGCAACTTACTGGCAACAGTGTTGCCAGTAAGTTACTGTAATTACCATTCTACGGTACCTTTACTGTCATGATATTTCACAGTTAATTTTTACTGTGAGTGTGATTTGCAGTTATAACTGCTTTACTGTAAATGTAGTTTATAGCATAAAACTGTAAATGTATTTTATAGTAAAGCTGGTCTACTGTAAACTTGTTTCACAACATAATGTCAGTTTTACTGTAAATTAAAGTTTACATTTTTTAATACAAGAATATTTTACCATAAACCGAAAAGTTTCACAAAAGAAATTTTAGTCCAAGTACTGTGAATAAAAACAGGTATTTATTTTCAGCAGATTTGTTGAAATAAAATCCATTTATATATTCGCAATGTCATAAAGAACAAAGTCACAATACAATATAATGTGCTATAAAACAACAAAACCATAGAACACACTACAGGTCATGTCAATATTTTTATGGCACATGTATGTAGCAACATGAACATGTGTGCATCAAGTACCAGCCATAAACTATTAAAGACTGACTTTTAAAAAATATATAGAATATACTTCATTTAAAAAACCAGCAGAGGCTGCATTGTCAGAAAGCAGTTAACAGTAGCTTAAATGTGCTCTGTTACACAATACATCACAGTAACAGTGCAAGTGCGATAATGTACTATATGGTAGGCATTCATATCAATAAATATTGTTATATCAGATGCATTTCCTACATTAGAAGAACTTTTATTCCATTTGTCAAACAAAATCAGTGAGATCCATCTTGTGGAAGCTGAACTGTAAAGAATAAGACAGAAAATGTGGGAGGTCATGAGATGGTCAGGAAGTTATCTACATTTTCAAATCAACAGGAAGGCTGACAAATTAAACTGAAGTGACAATGTCCAAATGCATAAAATCATTGGCATAAAGCAGCATTAAGATGATAATTTGTTTAAAAAAAATCAATTGCACTGAAGTGATAATAGAAGCTGCATAAAGAATGAGCAGGACTGGCTTCACTTCAGGTTTTTGGATTGTTTATGGCAAAAGCAGTCAGTCAGTCTTCACTAATTCAAACGATTGCGTACTGTATTGAGACCCTGCAAATGTCCCCAAGGAGAC
This sequence comes from Gambusia affinis, assembly GCF_019740435.1. NCBI lineage: Eukaryota > Metazoa > Chordata > Actinopteri > Cyprinodontiformes > Poeciliidae > Gambusia > Gambusia affinis. The sequence continues at coordinate 16,832,826 of NC_057886.1, forward strand.
GATGAAGTACAACATGTCATAACAATCTTTTCAGTCATTTTGTTGGTGCTGACGGATTACTGCAAAGGTGTGCCTAATAAACTGAAAACTGCATAGTATAAAAAAAACACCTCAATTAAACGACTACACACTTAAACATTTCTGTGATTTAGTAAGAGATGCAGCGACATCCACTTTTTACCACGGACACAGAAAAGATGCAGGCTACTCTAAAGGGCTATTGTGTAGGAATCACATGCCATTTATAAATAATCATTAAAATCATATTAAAAAGCCTAAAGTAAAGTCAGAACATGCAAGATAGGAGGAAAAGACAATAAAATAATAAACATTTGGTAAAATGCTTACCTAGTTGGAAGTCCTCTATTCAAATTCAGCGAGTCGTTTGAGGAAGGTGTTGATCCGGAGTTGACACTGACTACTTTCCTCTTGACAAGACTTCCCGTCTTGCAGATTGTACTGACTTTGGCTGTGCATTTGGTATCAACATCTGGATTGATCCTCACAAAGAATCTTTTAACAGAAATAAAATATATTAATTGTATTTTTTAAAATGAAGACATACAATACAGCAATCAGCTATGGTTCTTCATCATCAGTCAAACTGTCATTAAATTTTATTCATAAATGGCTTGGTGTAGAGTACTTACAGTTGTATCATCTCCAGCGTGGTGGATGCTGACTCCTGATACTCCAGATTGAAGTCATAATATGACCCAAAAAGACAGCAAGGACGCTGGCAAAGTCATGTAGTTGCTCAGGTTCGAAAAATACCTTCTCCTCCATACTGACCATCCACCAGGTTGCAGACATCAAGCTATTTCCTAAAATAGACAAACCCTTGTCAGGCTAACGCTAGTGAGTAAAAGTACAGACTACCATAACTATTACATACATTGCTACAAAAAAATTATAGTGATAGAAAATATTCCTCTTACCAAGCATGATTACCCTTGGTGTTGTAGGTAAGGTCATTTCCATCTCAACAGACATCTTGGTGGAAGATACCTTTGAAACATAAAAGGAAAACTCTTAAATTATGAATTACTGGTAGTAATTTATATTTAAAGGGCCAGTTCACCCAGATTACAACAGGTTTTTGAGAACCTCACCCCAGAGACTAGACTAGACTTTACCCCTACATCCTGCTACCACTCTGAAACAGCGGATGTGAATGACAGTTTGTGAGGCTAAATGAATTTTTTAAAGCATTACATTCCACAAATACAGTATCTGAATGGCTAAGTACAATATGGGTTAACAAAATGTTTGTAATTTGGGTGAATTGATCCCTTTAACAAATTAATTGAACATTCTGATTTAAGAGATGTGTTTTAAGTTAAGAGTCGATATAAAATTACATCAACCAAGATGAAGATTGAGTCTTTTTCTTGAAATGTTTTCTTTTCTCTGACGGAAGTAGGACATTGCTCTATTCCACAACGAAACCGATAATTAGCTGTGTGTTGATGTTTCTTCACATGAGTACAAAATTCTCTAAATTCTGAAGTACAAATGCTGCAGAATTTACACCTGTACATAGTTGCACCTGTTAGTACTGACTTAACTTTAAATTTGCAAGAGCATGGTTTAAACAGGTGAACAGTCCTTATATGGAACCAGGGTTGGAAATTAACTTTTTTGTCCACCTGCCACTGTGGCTGAACCAACTCAAAAAATAACAGAAACCACTTGAATGTTTTCCACCTTTGTCCTCATTTACAGACTCTTATACACTATGTTGGAGATGTAATGATACTTTAGCAGGCTAACTAGCTGTAGCAAGCTCAAAGTTATAGATTAGGTTAGCTGCTCCTCTACATTTCCAGATTATTTTGTGGCTTCAAATATGTTTGAAGAGCTGTCTTTTTACCTGTTGTCTTGTCTTTTCAAGAGTTGAAACTATGTTAGCACTCAGCAGGACAAAACTGCACAGCCACTTGGAGGGAAAAAGCTTGGGAGTTAAAAAAAGTCATCTGACAAAAAGAAAAAAAAGAACAACGTTAGAATTCATCCTTGTTGACCTAGCTAATCTGCACTCTTAACATTTGCAAGGTCATGGTTTAAACAAATGAACAGTTAGATGTATTTTTTAAAAAAAGGGGGGGGATCAATTATCAGTTAACGTTATATTGTTCGACAAAGGATGTAACAACAATGCGAACAGACACTCATCACTGAGCTTATCTCAACCCAAAGCTAGTCGCACGAGGAAGATTTAGCGGCAAAAGCTAAGCTAAAATCTTCTGTAAAATTAGCACCTTAGCTAACGTTAATTCCGAACCAGCTCAAAAAATAACACCATCATATTTTTCTATCTTTCACCTCATGCTAAGTTATAGCATTATAGCATGATGCTATAAGTTACGTTAGCTCCATCTAAAATATACATTGGCTTCAAACAGTTTTCTAAGTGTTTTTTACCTGTCTAAGAGCTGAAGCAGTGTGAGCCCACAGCGACAGAGCTGCACTTGCACTTGGACGGAAAAAGCTTCGAGTTTAAAACAAACGTCATCAGAAAAACGTTGGAAGCGAAGCCACCCTTGATGACGTAGCTAGATAAACTGCATATTAATGTTAGCTAGGATGTGAAAAAAACAAAAATACATGCTCTCTTTCTGCCTTAAAATATGTTAACCACTAAAGGAGTAAAAATACAGAAACAGAGAACCACGATGAAACATCTATGATGACCGTTGGAAATCAAATAGAATTCTTACATGGCCAGAAAGACATTATTAGTACAGTACCACTACTGTAATGTGTAAACAGTAAATTACAACTTCAAAACATACAGTAAGTTACTGTAATGCTATGTACTATACCCATAATGCAATGCAAATTACAGTAACTAATTGTAAAGATGTTTTATGTTAGTTTACTGGGCATTTTATGTATTTAGCTGTAAAAATACAGTAAAGGCTAACAGTGCAAGATATTATAAATACAGTACCACTACTGCAATGTGTAAACAGTAAATTACTGCAACTTCAAAACCCACCCTACAAACTCCATCATATACAATTTTCAAGGTGTTTACATAGACACTTCAAAGGTAAAGGTATGGTTGGTTGGAGTAAGGAGAGGATGAAACACAGACGCTCCACGTCATCTGATACGTCGTCACCACTTAGATAACCAATCCACACCTCTCCATCTACTGGGTCCAATAATCCCGAACAGGAACCTGCACACTCAAATTTACATAATTCAAGATCTCAAAACATCACCCTACAACAGAAGCCATCGAAAGGTTCTCCCAACAGAGCTTTAGATCTCTGCAGCTCCTCCAAAGTCACCATGGGCCTTTTGCTTCTGTCATTAATCAGAATGAGTAGGTGACTTTGAAAAGCAAAACTGATGATGAGGGATTTTATTTAGGGGCACCAGAGTGAAGGTTTGCCGTCAAAGTTCTACCACATATTTTGGCACCACCGCCTGAACTATCAGCTCAGTTAGACTGAATTCGCAGCAGAATTATTCAACCATAATTTAGTGCTTTTCATCACCTGAAAAGCATTCCACGGATTCAGAAGACCTGAAAAATAAGTAAATGAGTAAAGAACTGGGTGGCGTTCCCAATGCTGGAGCTTGACACGGTGTGAATCTCGAAGACGCCTCCTACACCTCTCGCCCTCCCACACTCCTGCCCATGCACAAGACATGTCAGCTGCAGAATCCGAGCAAGTTGCTCACGACTTTCTATTTAGTCATTCTCATGCGCCATCAATCATGCTTAGAATTAAAACACCATCATCTTTCATCATCATTGCCCATCATACTGAAAAACATTTGGGGATTATTGTGTCCTTTTTTTTCTCTCTCACAGAAAAGGTTTATTATGCTTTCCTCCCTGGGAAGAATCGCAGTCAGATTCTTGACATCTCGTGCATGGAAAGCTGATGTTGTGAATGAATTTGTTGTATTGCATCGAGGCCCTTCCAAGGATTCATAGTAAACAGACATATGCAAAGCCGCCCACCACTCCACCTTATCTAAATCTGATATCTCATAAGGGCCCTTCACACTTGTCGGAAAACATAAACACGCCACGAGCGGCTGTGTGCGCGCACGCAACCTGCACTGTCATTAATTTCGGCGGCGGAGGGAGGTCAGCGTACCAGACGGCCTGCCTGCGTGTGCAAGCATGTGTGCAAGCTGGCGTGGCACTACAGCGGATGCACACTCCCATGTATGTGTGAGTGTGCGTGTCGTGAAGCAGGGGGAGGAGGAAGGGATGGAGAACATGGATGTGGTCGTGCACGCACACACACCGGCGTTGACAGGTGGCTGCGGTAAAGAGGTGGTCCCTGAGCTGGGGTCTGCCTGTCTCTGGCTGAGAGAGAGAGAGGAATAAAAAGCTCCCAGCAGCTGTCGCCCTAATTCCTCTAACACGGTGCTTGTGCTCTGATTAGAAAACAGATCTGGCCTCTAATTTACTCATGACACCAACTAATGCTCTATATCTCAATCGCTCCATCCCCGCTCGCCACTGCATGGCCTGCCTGGCCTGCCTGGCTGGACACAGACACTGATGCACACAGAGTGACTCAGAAGGCAAAGAGACGAGCGCAAACAATCAGCTGAGCACGACACCGCTGAGTGCTAATGTGGCTTTACCTCCATGGATTGTGCTGCAGTCTGAGAAGTCAGGAGTGTCGCTGCGTGGTGTCAAACATCTTATCTGCAACAAAACAAAGCAAATTCCAGGCAGAAAAATAACTTCTTATTAAGTAACAAAAAGTTATTTTAAAAAAATAATACTTTTTATTAAAGGAAAAAAGTTATCCAAACCAACACGAAAAGTAATCCCCCCTTTTCTCAACCAATGGTAACTCTTTGTTTAGTTTCACTAGGCTGATTACTAGTAAACCTTTAGAATCAGGAAGCTATTTAAATAGAACCTGTCGCACAACACAAAATAGGCTAACAGGTGTCTAAAAGCAACACATCATGTCCTGATCTACAGAAATGTAAGAACATCTGAGAGACGAAATCCCTGACATCTGTCAGTCTGGGAAGAGTTACAAAGTCATGCATTTTAATGCTATGGGACTCCAATGGACTGCAGCAAGAGCCTTTACCCACACATACAGAAAACATGGAGCTGTGGTGCTCAACCTTCCCAGTTGTTGGCTTAGAAAAATGACTCCAGGAGTAAACTGACAACTGATCCAGAAAGGAACCCAGATATGTGTCTGTAGGCCTCACTTGTGTCGATTAAGGTCAATGTTTGTGACTCTTCACTAAGACAGACACTTGGCAGAAAGGACATCTGTAGATGAGCTGTAAAGCAAAGATCATCTGGATCAAAAAGAAGGCTAAAAGGCTGTCTCACATTTACTGAAAAGTATTTTGACTTTAAATAAGCTGTTCAGGCCTGAAAACTCATACATGGCTAAATTTAAACTATTCTCCAAAGAACAGTGGGTTATAAATCCTCCATGTTGATGCAAAAACTCATTGCTAGTAGCAAGCTTTTGATTGTAGTTGTTAATCAACGTGAAAAATCCAGGTATAAGGATTCAGGAACAATTACGTTTTCACAGAAGGCCAAGTTGGATATCTTGTTTTCCCTTAATAAATGACATAATCATTTAGAAGCTGCTGTTTGTAATATCTCAGATTAACCTTGTCTGATATTAAAATTTCTTTGATGATCTGAAACTTTTAAGTGTCACAAACATGAAAACAGAAGAATTCTGTACGGGGAACAATGATTTTTCATAGCATTGGATTTTATTACCTCTTTGATTAGGTTAAAACCTAAGGGTATTTTTTTCTCTTTTTCTTTAAAAAGAAAAATCCCTTTAGCCTGTAAAAAGATCATGCACCATTTCTTTTATCCAATTCTTTCATATGTTTACAAGACGGTAAATTATTCTCAGATTTACTTCCTGGCAACTTTCTTGTTGTTAATTGCAGCAAGTGCTAAAATATTCATCAAACCTGCAGAACAGTAGCCAAAAAAGTCTTTGTAAAAGACATTAATTTGATGTTGGAGCATCTGCATGTGTCAGAATCTGTGGCTCTTCTCCAGTTTATCAAGTTGCGAGTTTGGAAATATTGAACTGAGGATTGTAGCAGGTCAGAAATTTAGGATGTGTGTGAGATCATCATCTCTGAGATATCGAGGATGCTGTTAGGGCTGAAAAACAAATGGAAAATTGTATGGTATCAGAGTATTTTAACAATAAAAACTGTTTATTTTTATATTTATTTGCAGCATGTTTAGACAATATCAAGGGTTTTCAGGACCAAGTTTATCTTACTATCACTGAGGATTGGAGGAAGGGTAGGAAAATGATTATTGTTGCAGCAAATAGTGACATGCTGGTTATGAAGATTTGGCATCAAAAATCTTCATAACCAGCAATCTATAATCCAAGAAAACTGTTTCAAAGGCATGTCAGGAAAAATAATTTTAAAAAGCTTTTCTGTCCTACTATCAAAAATACAAACATGTGGAGTTGCGAGACCCCTCTGTTTAATTCACTCTTATGAGATTAATAATGAACTTTCAGAAAACAAACGTTCCAGGTGGAAACAAAATTAACCATCTTCCACGTTTTAAGACCTAAACCTCACAATGAGCTGCTGAGAAGGAGACGTCAGAGAGGATCCAGAACTCTGGATGATCTAAAGTTTGAGCAAAGAAGAAAGGTCAAAGATCCAGATCCCTCTCTGCGCTATCTTTGTCAAATATAATACACAAAAAAATAAATAAATAAATTTTGGCCTCATTGGACAAGTTTGTCTACATTGAAGGTTGGATTTATTTTTTTTCTTCTACTTTGCAGTGTATAATTATCCTTCTGCAATAAACCCAATTCTATGTCAAGTTTTTATTACATCTCTGCAAGGGCTGACCAAAGGGCCTTGGTAGGTTAAAAAATATTGTGGCATGATCAAACCAAGAATAGAAATAAACATTTGGAATTGCAAAATAATCAGAAAGCAAAATAGTTCGAAGTTATCACATAACCTCAGTCCAACAAAAAGATATTTGACTGAAAGCGTGACAGAATGTGAAGTTATGTTCCGTGGTGCCAGTGGAGGTGGAGGAGGCGGAGGCGGCGTCTGGATGCCGTGACGCGGTTTGCCCAGCAGGGGGCAGAGGTGTGATGCAAGGAGTGGGAGGTGACAGCTCAGTGTCACACTGCACACACAGGGTGTCACCTCAGCAAGCTGGGAGATGGAGGAAAAAAAAGAGAGACGAAGGGGAGGAGAGGGAGAGTGGACAGAGAGACAAAAAGGTGAGAGATCACCCTCAAGCTGTGCGTGTTTTTTCTTCTATCTTTGAGAGGACTTGAGAGTGAGAGGTTTTCTGACCTGTCTGAGAGCTTAAACTCTTCTAAAGGTTCAAGATTCAATTAAAACTGCTAATAAAACATTCTTACAATCTTATTTTAATCTGATGATGCAACACTTGGTGAACTTAGTAGCTGTTTATCTAATATAAATCAAAGGATGTAGTATTTATTAAGGCCGCAGTGTAATTGTTTATATGCGGACTAGTGAGAAAGCATAATAAGGATATTTTGTCTGGCTTACATCTGAGTAACACCATAAAAAAGTATCTCTGAGCTTTATTTTGAAAAACAAACGCAGTCACTTTTTTAATGCCTTGTTTGGGTTTAACCAATAATGCAATAATGTATTCTTTGAAAACCAGAAAGTTTCCTTCTTTGATCTAATACTAGCTTTATTTTGAAGAGTTAATAATCACTTTGTCATCATTGGCTTGATTGTGCTAGTAATGCAGAACCTACTACATTTTAGCAATAAGCTAAACCTTAGAATATTGAAGATTTTATTTGGAAAAATATCTGAAAGCTTTACTATAAACTGGCAACTAAATCTCATTTTCGGAAGTGACATAGTCCTATTAGAAATTTGAAAACAACATTTGCAGGAATCTATTCAAAGAAATGTTTAAACTTCTATTGTGAGTAGCTGATCTAAGCTTAATTTTGAATTGCTGCTTCAGAACCAAAAGTCACATGATACTTACATTTATAAAATATTACCAATAAGTCTTTTGGCTTTTATTTTCAAAGTACTAAATAAAGTCAGAACTCTTGATCATATGTTTATGCCTTCATCCATGTTAATAATAATAATAATAATAATAATAATAATAATAATAATAATAATAATAATAATAATAATAATAATAATAATAATAGAACTCTTAAGGGACTGTGATATTCAAACAAATTTCATTAGTTGCTGGGACACAACTTATTGATAAATCAAGCTGAATTGAATGTAGAGTACAAAAAAATCAACCATGGATCTTATGAAATGGACCCCTAAATAAATTTGGCCCAGGGCCTCATATAAGCTTGGGCCGCCTCTGATAAGAGCTAATGCATCCGTATGTTTTGACCATCTTCACTATAAACCTTATCTAAAATGAGTGTGAGCTTTGTAATTCACTTCAGCTAAGCTAATGTTCTTTGTGTAAGTGACTCATTTAGAGTGTGTGTGTGTGTGCGCGTGTGTGTGTGTGTGTGGGTGTGTGTGTGTGTGTGCGAAATCCTTTCCACATCCTCTTTCTTCTCTCTCTGTCTCCTCTATTTTTCTCCAGGGACTCACTTGGCATCACTCCCTACTTTTTATTCTTGCTCCACAAACTGCTGGTGTCTGATCACAGACTGGCCGAAGACACGCATGCACACGCACGCACACCCCCATGCACACACACATGCACGCCTGGACACACAAACACTTATATCCTCCTTAAAAGAAATGGCAGTTACAATGTTGAACTCGATAAAGCACCAAAACGTTACCATCACTTCGCTGTCATCTAAAATATTAGAAAGAGGAGCTTGTAAGCCAATAAAATTAGTGTAGATAATACAATATATGTTGAATCCAAAGGGTGTACCCACAGAAACACACATATAAAGCCTGTGATGCCTCCCAAGACAGACACATTTTCAAGGAGAGAGTAACTTAGTGGCGCAGAGGCAGGATCATCTGAACTCGATACAAATCCGTATTGAAGGGAAGTACACAGATGCACATGCCGGATGAACCCCTAAAACATAAACAAAAACAAAAATCAAGGAAGTTGGAGAACATGCACATCCCACATTTGTTTGTTTATTTCTATCCCCATTTGCAGCTCTTTTAGTTTCAAACCAGCCATATACACAAACACACACATAGAGCTCTAAAGTTCTCCTGTAAAACATACATTACACTGACAGGCAGACAAGGCAGACTTCAAAAGCAAGAAATAAATAAATTAAAGCGAAGTATGACGGGGATTAATTAGTAAAATGAGGGAATAGAAGGAGTTGTAAAACAGGAAGGAAAGATGGAGTTTGGAGCTGAAAGAGAGGAAGCAAAGAGGGAGCCGCGGTAATCTTTGGAAGGAGGCTCGAGGTGCAGGCAGCAAGACGACGAGTGTCACTTCTAGTTTTACTAAAGTTGATGTGGCACACAGCAAAAACAACCAAAAAGAAACTTCTCAGGTGTAGACATGTGCAGGACGCTCACTTTCGTGCAGAATGAGCCGGAATGACTTTTTTCTTTAAATACCCTTCCGAATTTCCTGCACCGTCTTCTCTTCATTATTCGGAGAAGGGTGTGAGTGTGAATGCAAATATGCAAATGAAACGGTTATTATTGCATTGCTCATCAAGCAGCGCGAAGCAGACATTAATAGGCTGATGAATATGCATGTGAATTTGTTAATTAAGTTAATTATTCTGCTGAAAATGCATTCGTCTTCCAAGGACATCTTCCCCAGGATTCCAACCTGCTCTGCTCATTAGTCATGCGATATTTTACACTGGGCACCGGGACAAGAACGAGGGAAGGGAGGGGCACCAAGGGGCCACGGAGGTTAAGACATGTACGATATAAGGGCATTGTGGGTTTTTGAGTCCACTTAAGAACAAGGATTTGAGGGCATCAGAGAGAGATACGATGGCGTGGCGATGACGCCTAATCATTCATCCGCTCTTCAAAAGTGAAAGGTCAGCAAAAGAGGCAGAGCATGGCAGCCAGCTACAGAGGGGCGTTCACATCTCTTGTAGCCAGACGTTCGTTCCATTTCTGCTTTTTTCTCTTTTCCTCTCCAGTAATTCCCCCTCTTCGCTGCTTTTCCTCTAATTGCTTATTAAAACCCTCTTAAATGAACTTTTTGTGCCAACTTTCCAACACATTAATTAATTGTTGTAGCCAATTAAGTGTCGCTGTGCAAATGAGCTTCAGCACAAATGGTCCTGCAGGGCCCGCGCCCCCCCTTCCCGCTCCCCTTCCTACACCCCTACCCTCTCTCTTACTGCTTTCCCAGCAGCCCCTTTGCCCTTAAAGAGGCAGCACGGCACATGCAGGAGGCAGTGGTTCTACCGTGCTGATCGAGCTGTTTGAACCGAATTGATGATAAGAAGGTGAGACCTTGGGAAAAAATGACTATGGTTTGCAGAAGTGCAGCATCATGCAAAGAGTATGATTTGAATTCGACTGAGGTGGCAATATTGCCAAGACAAAAGGTCACAGAATACATTTAAAGAAGCCAGCAGCGTCATCTTTCCTGAGCTTTTCTTTGCATTACAGCCTCTCCAGTTAGCCTCACTGCTGTTAGAAGACCCAAAGCAGAGTTTCCTTTAGGAACACTCTTTGTGGTCTATGCTTGATCATTTTTGCCATCTGTGTATAACACCACTTGCCCTATAGTTAAGTAGTGACAAATTTAAAATAAAATGACCACCTGACTGAAGTTAGTCTCCTTCAGTGCTTCATACATATCTTTATATTCTGTTTGGGTCAGATTTTTCAATCCGTTAAGATTTTTTTTATTCCCTACTATGTTTTTTGAACTATTTCGTCACAGTATTAGCTGTTGAAGTGCTAAACAAGGTCATGGACTTTCTGTGGACCAATTTTGCAAATCAGCCATTTTTATTTCTTGCAGTGATTTTGTAGTAGAAGTTTAAGGATGTCGAAGATATAAGTGGGCAAGTCAAAGTGTTTGGTTGTCGGTTGTATTAACTTCATCTTTCTTGACAAATAAACACACATCAGTGGGGAATGTCTTCTTTGTGCAAAGCATTTCAAGGATGAGTGCTTTAGCAACCCCGCTAGTTTCAAGTAAGAATAACTTTGAGGTGTCATTTTCTTCTGCCTATGAAAGCGACACACACGGCAAAGTGTTAAGATGAAAATAATGCTAAATTGACAACAAACTTTATTTTAGACATGAATTTATTGTGTGTTAATTATATGACGTCTTAGCCAATGTGATGATAGCATTGACATCGTAAATTCTGCTTCTGCTAGCGTTGTGTGTGTTCACCTTTTGGACATAACTATACTGCCTGGTTTGAATAGTATTATTAAATAGTTTGTCATTTTTTTGTCATTTTTGTCTTGGGACAAAACTGACTGTCATCTTAGTGCTAGCGTTAGCTAACTCGCTAACTCTATTATTATTGTTTACAAGATGTCTATGTGAGGCTGGATGGTCTTCTGTTGATGACATCTTTTAATCATTGACATTCATTAGAAATGAAAAGTTTATATGAATACAGTGAACCCTTGTTTTTCGCGGGGGTTGTTCCAAAAAGAACCCGTGATAGGCGAAATCCGTGAAGTAGTTACCTTTATTTCTTTACAATTACTATACAGCATAATTAAATACTCTAATTGAAACCAAGGAACAAAACCTGTTTTCAGACCTAAGCATTTTTTTAAACAAATAGAATGCTTCCTTACAAATAACTACAGCAAAATAATCATTTTAATCATCAGTATGAAGTAGCTACAGTAGAACAAATTGTGACTCGCGTATTTCCTTGTTCCTCTGACTGACGCTGCGGCCTCACTCCGCTCTCTAGTGTTGTTTTTCTTCTGAATCCTGTGGTGCAGGTGTGTTTTTTCGAGAGAAGAACATAGTTATCGGTAGTTGTTGTCTCCTTTTTCTTCTGGGCAAAAATATTTTCCAAAATATGCCAAGCTGTATTACGTATAATTAAATACCGTAACGTCATTGAGAAGAAGCGCGGAGAGAACACAATGCACTGTGGGGAAAAAAAACTGCACTAAAAACTCCACGAAGGAGAGAGGCCGTGAAAGGTGAACCGCGTTATAGCGAGGGTTCACTTTATATTGTTTTTAAATAAACAATAACTTAAAAGGATGGATTAAAAGCATCAGCTTCAAAGTTAACTTTTAGTTTTAGCAACAGTTTGGAGTGGCCCAACCAGAATCTTGATTTAAATCTGATGTTTTCTTCAAATGTATGTTGTGTTTGATTAAAAGCTGCATTTGTATTTGTAAAGCGTTTCCTGGCTGAGTTCAAGTTTTCTTTCTTTTCGGTATAAACATCCTCAAAGTCTGCTTGTAAAGGCCAGGCCTGACATAACAAGCATGTGTAGCCTGAAATTTCCTAGAAAACTATAAAATAAAGAGAAATGGGGGGAGTTGTGTTATGGCACCTATAAAACTTGCTGTTTCAGCAGTAAACCATACATCACAACTGGTGGGGGAAGTAGATCAGTTTTTGAAATATTGTATAAACAGAGATGTACTCGTAAACAAAATGGCTGACATTAAATTTTATTTGATAGAAGACAAAGAAGAGCTGATGAAGACAAGAATATTTACACGCAAGCTGTCTTAATAATTAAAAAGACTTTTATTCACATTTTGTTTAACTAAAGAGGTGTAGGAATCTCAGTTCTACTTTAGTTTTATTTTAATATGTACATTTGTTAATGTTTGGAGTTCTGGGCTGGTATTTGTCCTTTTTGTTTAATTTGGCTTTGTGTGTCTTTGATGTGGAGCTGTGGAAGTCCCTGCCTCTCCTCGACGAGTTCACAAGCTGATCAAACAGCCTCAGTCATCAAACCGGCAAATTGCTCACAAAGACAAAATGCAGACGGCACTGCACACCCTCAAGTTTTCATTGCTGGGTTATGTTCTCTAGAGGTAGTTAAGAACTTTTTATCGATGCCTTTTTATATGTTCAGATGAAGTCTTAAAATGAGAAATAAAAGAATTAGACAAATTATTTATAAACATTTCAGAAAGTGTAATGCTTTGCTAGTTCAATTGTCATCTTCTAAAAATCCTGTTAAGTTTATTCAAGAAATGTATTGATATGCAAAACAGCCTTTGTTTTACATGGAGGTTTAAACGGAATCAAACTGCTTCATTTGTTCCTTGAAATTGAAAAAGTACAGTGAGTTCTGAGTTTGCTGCCAGATTACAATGTGGTAGTATAATTTAAGAACAGTTTGTAGCTTGTAGAAATCTCAAGAAAATGCTTCTATGTCTCTCTTTATAGAGAATTTTTGCTGTAAAATTGGCATTGTTCCATTCTGTTTTAATTCAGGGCTGCTCAAAGATCCTTTAAATATCACATGTCACCCAAACCAGGTGTTTAATTTTGCTCATCAGCAGATCTAAGAGGGACTCAGAAAATTCAATCAGTCTATGAAATAAAAACCCAAACATTCATTAAATCAGTTTAGCATGAATAGACCGAAACAAACCCTCAGCAATTTCACTGTTTGTCTGGAAATCTCCCAGAATTGCTGCAGCTGACTTAAGTGCCAGCATTCAAAGTGGAGGCTCCATTTTGATCGCTGCAGACTGTCCCTGCCATGGCGGCGGCGAGCTTCAGATTGGCACATTTTTGGGCATTCCCCATAAGGTGCTTTTTCTGATTGATGGCGCCGCCTCGCTCGCCTCCCTCTCGTCACTCCTCAGCCCTGATTTATTCGTCTCGTCTTTGTGACTTGGCGCTGGCATTGCCCACTACATCCTCCAGTGGGAAGTCCCTGCGGGCACATTCACTATTATTTGGAGTCCCGACGGGCAGAGGCATCAGACAGAATGCAGCACCGTCTCATCTCATTCTCACTGGGCCTGTGCTAGAGGGCAGGTGAGCCTCCCTCCGCCTCCTCTCTGAATGGATATCCCACCCAGAGGGCTCAGCTGCTCGCCGGGCCAGAGGGGTAAGCGGCTCTGTAAGCGTGCCAAGTGAGGAGCTGGTCTCTGTGTGCGTGAAGCCAAACCAGCACACACGCACACACACACACGCAATCTGCACCATCCTTGGAAGCCTCTACGTTTGCCCATCTAAGGTTTATGATCCTTGGCTGCCTGTCGGGATCTTCATGGAGAGATCAAACCAAGTGGGGAAATAACTGATGTATAAATATGATTGATATAGAGGGAGAACCAATCATGGAGACGTCATGTCTCCATCTGACTGGGTTGGAATATAATCCATCCAACTTTAATTGGGTTGGAGACAATATTACAAGTCTGCTCATTTAAAAAAAAAAACAACAAGTGTAATTTAGCTGCTTGTGCACTTTTGCGAGTGAGTGCTGGATAAAAATATATCAGTCAGCTAAGCAGCCTTGATTCTGCTGATTGGTGAAAATTCTCACTTTTATTTAAGCCTATGAATGTAACAACACACAGAATGTTAAGATCTAATAAAGGTTGGGAATATTGTATGATGCATAAATAAGGATATTCTTGCAACCCCTTTTCTGCTGTAATCAAAACTGCTACTTCTCTCAAGAAGCCTGCAACAACATCTGTGTCATTTATTATTTTTAAATATATAAGTCAATCAATATTAATATATTCCAAAATTTATAGAAATCGTAAAAAGGTTGATGCTACAATAATATTATATGAAAGTGGAAGCCTGCCATGGTGATGTCCTCAACGTAAAGTATTGAAAGAAAATCCAACAACAAAAAAATGTCAATGTCTCAATAATGTCCTGTTTCTTTGAGCATCAACTAAAGATGACAATGTTTACTGCTGTTCATAAGTCAAATTATTGTCTGCTGAGGCATGGCGTCCCACTCTTCTTGAAGGGTGGACCTTGAGGTCACAGCTGACCCCCACCTACCCACACTCTAACACCACCACCACTTCTGGTGACACATAGCGTTCTCCTTGATGTCTTTAACATCGTTGGTTGCCATAAATTCTTCTCAAAGTGAATCAACTTTGATCAGAGAAAATCTCTGAGGCTCTTGTGTTTAGTGAAAGTTCTCCCTGACCCTTGCAAGACAACATCTATACCTGGTGGTCTGGTGCCTTTAAAAGGTATTGATAAATGTTTTAACAATTTTTATTGCTTTTAAAATCTCTCCAAAACAACTCTTTAATGACACTGCATAAATATTTGGCTCCTTTATAGTGACTGACCTAATTCAAGAGTTCTGGCTAACGTGGGTTTGTATTCTTAGTGAGTGGAATAGAGACCACCGGAGTGCAGTGAGTGTGTCACAAGTAATTGGAGTATGAAAGACATAAAGACACTCCAAGCAAATCAGAGAAAATGTTATTGACAAGTATAAGACCGGGGATGGATACAGAAAGATCTAAGGCATTAAACACACCCTGGAGTCCAGCTAAATCCATCAAAGAATGAAAGGAATGTGGCCCTTTTGTGACCATATTCCTTCTCTTCTTCTCTTTTGTGGAAGAGAGGCATAAAGAGACGCAAAAACTAATAATGCCTAACTTGAGACTAATGGTCAAATGGACAAAAATTCTTTAGTCTGGTGAGACCAAAATTGAGCTTTTTGGTCATCAGACAAGGCACAGTTTGGTGGACACCAAACACTACACACAACCACAAAAACACAACATCCCCACTTTGAAGCATGGGGTGGCAGTACGAGTGGACCAGTCAAAGCCAAAACTTTAATCCAAAAGAGAATTTGTGGCTGGAGTTGAAAATCAGAGCTGATTCCGAAGCAACCTGACAGAGTTTGAACCATTTTTCAAGGAAGAATGGACTAAGATTGACAAGTTCAGATGTGCAAGTCAGATTGAGACCTATAGACGGCCTATGCTGTGATTGCAGCCAAAGGTGCGTCTGTGTTAGATATTTTCGTAACCTTTTTTTTAATCAAGTTTTCACTTTCACGCTAAAGTTTTTTGGTAAAATTTCTTCATCAAAATAGCCAAGCTTTTCCATTAGAAAACATCCTGTTGCATTTTTTTCCCTTCCAATGGTGAGGTACTATTGATCAATTATTAGGCTTCGTCTTGATCAGATTATCTCCATCCAATCTCATTTGAGCTATGATGCAATGGACGAATCCAAAATCTACTTTTGTGTACTATATCGCATAAAATGACAAACTTTTCCAAGTTTGGCATTTTGTGTAACGGGGAATGTGGAAATATTAAGAAGATGCATCAGTTTTGGACTACATGTGCAAAACTGAAAAAGAGAGAACCATTTCAAAATTATGCTAATATCTGAGGTCAAATTAGATTTTCCAGGAATCTTTTACTGTACACCTGAGTGTCCTCTATTCAATATTGTTGTGCTTTTTTCCTTCAGAGACAGCATGCTGACTCAAAATTAAACAACTCATAGCACCATAACCTGGCCAACACTGCAGTTCTCACCTTTTATGAAAAAAAACAAAAAACAAAAAAAACAAACAGTTGGGATTTGTGGAAATGCCTACCATCTAGTGGTCATTTCATACAGAAATGTTCAGAAATAGTGTGTAGTCCATCTGGTGGAATAACCTTTAATAAGCGACCCACAGCCCCAAAAACACAATTACAATTATTTTTGTTGTTTCTTCTGTCTTTTATTTTACAGACATTACTTCTCCCTTTCTTCAAAGCAAAAACACCGGAAGCAAAATGGCTGACTGTCACTTTTTAAAGCGTTTTTCACTTTATGTAGAAAATAATCTAATCGAAGTAAAGAAAGAAAATGAGGCGGGACTTGTTGCAACAGTTGTCAGAAAGGCAACGCGCTTACGGCCCAGGTAAATCCGTGTGCATTTATTCAACTTTATGTGAACTAGAGTAGCATGTGCAGAGCAGCGACGTATAATGTTTTGATATAATCCGTTTACGGGTCAGAAACAGGAGAACTAGAGGCTTGTTAAAGAAATGATTGTTGCAAGTCATAGGGGTCACAGTTCAGGTATGACAGTACATCCCAATCTGCTGAGGTTTGGGGTTTAAAACAAAAGAAATGCTCTGAAAAACATACACAGTGGCCACTCAAAGCAGAACTGAAGCCCCACCATACCAGAGATCGTTCATGAAAAGCTGAAACATCAGACCGAAAACAGGAGGAGCTCACATTTAAAATAAACTGAAAAACATTGTTCTCCATAACACTGAAACGCACTGAAAGGGGGCCACTGCAGTGGAACTGACAATCATTAAGCCTCAGTTGCATAGCACTCAGTTTAGCAGTCCGGCCTCGTCGATGTTTGGAAAAGAGCAAAGACTTGGAGGCGGTAAGTGTTGCAACCTGAACTAATCCTTGACAGCCTGACCCCATGTCCAAACACTCCCACCAAAGCAACAGAACAGCTTGCTCCATTAGGCAAATGCGTTCATTACCTGAAAAAAAAAAACCTAAATCTCCTCCTTTTAGACATTCACTTTCAAAATCTTTGATTTGACTTTCACTACCTGCTCTTGGTCCAGTGAGTCACTTTCTGTGGCTGCATTCTCCATCTGCCTTTCCTTTCCCTTCAGGCCAGGACTGCTGGAGCTGTCTCATGATACCCAACATTAAGGTCACCGGTGGATTGGAGTTCAGCGGGCGGCTCCATGGGAAAACCGCAGATCCTGGTCCTTGGGGAACTGCGCCGAAGTGGTGGGAGCAGCAGTACCCAGCGCTGCCGGGGCCTCAGCTGGGGCTGAAGGTTTAACAGGAGAGTCCGCAACCCAGGCTGGGATGGGCTCTTCACGGCCTACGGCATCTACAGCAGGGGAGGGGTCTTTGCTTTGCTTGGAGGTCACAACCTCCAGGTCCTGCTGGGAGATGAGCTGAAGCAAGGCAGCAGCCACAGCAGGGCTGATGCCCTGGTTGCTAGACCGAGTTTCTGACTCGGCTTGTTGGGAGTTCACCAGGAGAGGAGCTGCTGGAGGTGACCCGGGTGGAGAAGGGGGGCGCTGTTCACCACTTGGAGGCAACTGGTCAGGCAGAACTTGTTTCCTTTTTGACACGCCACCATCTAATGGACCCAAAGAACAAAAGGAATTAAAAATAGAAGAAAATTGATCAGAAATGTTAAGCTATTCTTTTTTAAACCCGCAGTATAAAAATGTTCTAAAAGTAAAATTCCCATATCGACCACAAGGGGGCGCACATGACTAACTACATGTAAAAATGTCTTTGCTCAACTCGTAGCTGTAAATGCTGTGAAGCAGTGAAACAGTAAAATTTATGCAACTTTCCAGGTTTAAAATTGTTAATGAACCCATTTTCATTAATAATACTTTAAATTATTAATCATTAAACATAAAAAAAGTTCAATTTACTGCATATAAAACAATATTGGCACTCCTCCCATATAACCAGTTGTGTGTATTGAAAAAGATGAGATCTAAGCACCAGTGTGTGATATTTATAGAACAGTGCAACCAAAACAAGACTAAGATTGTGGCTTTAAGCATTCAAAATGCTCAAAACCATTCCAGTGTAAACAGTGATTCAGCTTAATATTTATACTAATTACTGAGTGAAAGTTTAAAAAAAATAAAAATGTGACAAACCAAATTTAAAAAGAAACATGCAGGTGAGATCTAAAAAAATTCAAAATATTTATTTTCACTTGATAATTTATTAGATTTTCTTCATAAAAATCCTGACATTACAGACTGTTTTTTTTTTTCTGTGAAGAAGCCACGACACCTCCTTGATGAAAATGAAGTGAAGAAGATAAAACATGTGAAAATGAAACGGACAGAAACAAAGACAGTGAGAAAGAAACAAGAGGGAGATTTCATGGGAACAACACAGCGTGAAACTTTTTTTATTTTACGCAGCTGAACATCACTCGACTAGGTTTTGGTTTTTACTGAGCATTTCAACTGTGCACTGGTCATGTCCATGTGCACAAACCTTTACCTGTTTACCCGGGTCACATGACAGCCAAATGCACAAAAGACTTTCACAGGTTCCTTTTGCTTTTTTTTTTAAAGACAGGTGCTGAAAGGAGATGAGTATTTGTCAATAACAGATGGGTTGATGTATGATTGGTCTAATAGCCGGATTCATTTGGATTATTGTTCATTTCATCAGGTCATCTAAAATCTAATTTGAGAAAAGTTTATAGGTCTTATACAGATTTCCTCTGCTTTACACATTTTATGGATTTTCCTCCTGACTGGTTTCCTCTTTGTTCACTCTCTAAAGATTAAACCCAGACTTGCCCTTGGAATCAGTAGTAGAAGCAGACGAACTGCGTGTCAGCGCCTCCTCTGACTTAACGCCATTGCTTTCATCGCTTTGCGCCTCGGTTTGAGGTTTTATGATTTGGCCCAGAATGAGAGCCAGCAGGCTGGCCTGGTCTTCCTGGCTGAGCGGAGGTTCTCCAGATGTGGGTGAGGCCTCCTGGGGTTCGGGAGGCGGCTCAGGAGGCTGTGACACTGCAGGAGGCTGAGCATGGTCCTCTGCAGCCCCCTGGTGGTCAGAGGCCTCATTGAGAGTTGATAGCAACTGGCTGACAGTGTCTGAGTCAGAGAGGCTAAGGAGCTGGGCCACTTGGGGCAGCTTGAGGTCAGTCTGTCCCTGGAGGAGGTTAAGCAGCACAGCCAGCTCAGTTTGATTCAGTTGCTCTGCAGCCGCTCCAAGACCTGAAAATACACACCGATTAGCAAAACCGTGAATTGGAAACAGTGAAAGAAAAAGAAAAAAAAAAAAGTCCAAAAAGGAAAGAAAAAATAAAAAAGACTCTGGCTGCATTGTGATTAAAGGGCCACTCCTGACTATGCACAGGTAAATACTCACATTTCTGTACATGTATGATGTATGACAGCATTTTAATTTATCTAACACCTCAGCAGGCCAAATTACATGTTAAGAAAAAAGGAACTCTAACTGTATGCAAGCTTTTAAAGTTTAAGTGGATTGACAGTGTCTTCACAATCACATCTACGTTACAGGTTGATGCAGAAAAGCTAAAACGTTTAGCTGCTTCCATTCACTACCACTGTGCTAAATTAATCATTGCTGACGCCTATACATAGAAGGGCAACAACGCCAGTCAGAACTGGAGCAGAAGTTACAAAGTCCACCTGAATTTGACTTGTTTATATTTCATTTTTTTATCATAAGGGATAAACCATTGTCAGGTAGATTGGGTAGACCAGAAAGCTCTTTTAAATTCCGGGGCAGGGTGCCTGTTCATTTAGTCTCTATTCATAATGAGAACACTCTATGTTCCATTTTTATTAGACTTTTACATATTTCATGACTTCTAACAGAGAAATAAATGCCACTATTCTAAACCACAAGCTTAAAATTATTCCAAGTGTAAAATGCCTTACAATATATAATAAACATTATAAATGAAATATGTCATTTGAGCTTTGGAGTTCTGGGAGCTGATTGTTTTTTGTTTTTTTTTTTTGCTTAAACACTGCAAATGTTGAATTATAACTTGGCTTTTAATTCAACATTTGTTTAATCTTTTCTATTTTTTTCTTTGCTTATTTTGTTATTGATTTCAGATATAGCGTGTTTTTTTTTTTTTTTTTGCAATAAAAATTGTCAACAAATGTGAAAGACGTTTTTTTTCCAAACAGAATACTTGGAGGTGATTTGTTACCTGACAGCTCACTGTCTAGTTTGGTTGTGGAGGGTGGCTTTCCTGGGGGAGGGGGCGGAGCTCCAGGCGGGCTGCTTTGGGGTCGGCTGTTCTCTCCACTGGAGGTTCCAGCCATATCTTTACGGGGCACTTTGGGCACAGGCACATCCTCAGGCAACCCGCTCTGACGTGCACGTCTTTTCTTTTTAATCCACAGCTCGTGACAGTCCTGGTGATGAGGAAGGCTGGACAAAGAAAGGGCAAACAGGTCAAAATTTGAACAGATTTGAATCTTAAACTCTGCTTTTCTAAATAAAAGTCTTTTGCTACTAACTCTGGTGGCGACATCCTGCCAGGATCGACATCAGTAAGGAAGTCACTGAGAAGAGCTTGCTCCGATGTGCAGCGACGTGAAGGGTCGAGGGTCAACATTCGGTCCAGCAGGTCCAGAGCAGGAGTAGGCAAACTGCAGAAAGGAACAGAAATATTTACCAACCCTAGCAGAAAACAACAGATTTGACATGAGCGCTTCGCAGGCGACATACAAGGCAAACTCCTCTCGTAGCCGCCGTCTGTACTGCTTCTTAGGTTTCATGGTGTTGAAGAGCGGAAGTTTGATGACATCGGGCCACGCCGCAGGACAAGGACTTCCACACAGACGGCTGCAGGAAGCGAAAGAGAACTTTTAATTATGATATTCTGTGAAATTCTCCAACATCACAGAGGAAAAGCATCAACAATTCTTTTCCTTCTTTATTTCACTTCCTCTATAAAAGGCATGCAACTCTCAGGTAACCAAACATTTGTTTTGTAAGGTTGTTTTCCAAGAATGACAGCAAATAACCAACAAAGCAAGAAACCAGACACTATTGTACAGTAAACTGTTTTGTTAACTTCGAGTAAAGCTCTGTTGGACTTTGCTTTAAGACCTTGGTTCAAGTCGCCCATAACTTTTCTGAGCACAACCACTTTACACTAGCAACCTAGTTCTTAGTCCAAAGTGAAGAACCTAAAGAAGTTCAAACTCACAAAACAAAACCCAGAAACAATGCTGTCGTTTGTGTCCAGATGTGTTTCTAAGGTACAGATGGAAATAGCTATCTATGGAAATACAGCCAGTCCCATGAGTTGCACATGTTGGACAAAACAAGGCACTTTATATTTGTCCTTAATGGATCATTCTCCTATTTTCTTTCCTAAGCTCCCTTGTAGGATTCGAATAAGGTCATAAAAGTTCAAAATGAATGATCAAAAAGAGTCATAATTTTCATCAAAAGTTAAGTTTTTGTTTTCTGTAGATTGTTTTTTTATTTTTTTTATTTTCCAAATTGTTTCTGTAAATATTCATTCAAATTATGAGAAACCTTATTTTTAGATTGCAGTTCTTAAGGACTCAATGGGAAAAAGCAATTTGTTCATTTTGATAAGTTATGACACTGATGTAAGTTGTGATGCTGATCTGATTTATTTGTGAGACCAGTTGAGTTCAGGTTTTTAAAGCAGCCGACAGCAACTAAAACACATTAGCTGTAGAAGTTTCTGTACCTGATGAGTTCTAGTTGTAGAAGTTCTTGGTTTGCCTGAAATATTGGTTTTTTAGTGAAGAGTTCTCCAAGAATACACCTAAACAAAGAAAACAAAGAAAACAAACACACAAATGAAGTTAGTACACTCACTGACTATATATTGTAGATAAAGAGAAGTAGTCCCATTTTAAAGTGACTTACAGAACTTTACAAAACTTTCTATGTAAATGGGCAAACTTAGCTGGGTGTCATTTATTAAATGCAGATACAAGCCCAAAATGTACAAGCAAAAGAAAATGTAACTTTTAGATTGAAATAAATGTTCAACATTACTTTAGAAAAAATATATGCATTTTACTCAGTTGTTGATATAGCTACCCATTCAAAGAGCATGATAATACATAATTGGTTCAGAAAAATAAGACATGAGATTTTAACATTATTTGAGAAAAAAATATTTATAATCCCAAGGATTATGTTTCCAATTACAAAATAATTGTTGTAGAAATTTTAAATGGATTTAAAGAATCTTGGAAGACTATAGGAAAACAAGATTAACAGGTACAGGCCAAAAATATCAAGTTAAAAATACTTGAGGACCACAGAATTTTGATTTTTCGTTTTAAATTAAAACTGAAAAATGTATTTTCATTTTAACCTGATCAATAGCAAACTAAAAACTAAATATTTGAATAAAACAAGTAAAGTAGTTTTCTGAAGGGAAGGGGATGTGTGAATGTGTAAATCATTATAGATCAGAAACATAAACAGGGTCTCAGTATTGCTACAACACATAATTATAAGTAGTAGGAGAACCTTCAGTACTTATTAACCAGATAAATTCATGCTGAGCTTAAAATTTGTCTAGCTCCCCAAAGAAACAGAAACAATACGCAAACAATTAATCTTGCAAATTGCCAATGTTGCTTACGTTGCATAAGAAGTGCTTTGAAAACATCTGGTAGATAATTAGAACTATTCTATAAAAATATCACCACTTATAAATTGCAACATTTATTTTGGTACAGTTTATGCAAATGAAATTGGACAACATGTTTTTAGAAAACAAACCATTCAGCTTTTGTAAAGGTTGCTTCACAGTAAGAGAATTATGTCTATAGATTTGGTTTTCTTTTAATAAAAACAAAGAAAGAAAAAAGCTGGATTCTGACCGACTGAACAGGCGTCCCATTTCAACAGTTTTAGACTCACCCGCAGCTCCAGACATCAATGGCTGGGGAATACCTTTCCTCCCCAAGCAGTAGTTCAGGGGGACGATACCATAGTGTGATTACTTTATTAGTGTAAGGTCGACTGTAGGGGAAGAAGGACAAAGAACAATAATGTTACGACGCATTCACATAAAACTTGCGCCCCTGTGTGTCCAAACAGAAATGGTTCAGAAGCAAGTAAAAAGATTGTGGCTCCATCTACTGGAGAATTACTCCCTTGGTGAAAAAAAATTTTTTTTTTAAAAACAATTAATTCATGCAAACCCCCAAAAATTGATATGGACTACAGTAAGGGTCTCCAAATTTAGTCCTTAAGAGGTGCTGTCCTGCACCTACAAACCTAAATTAAATGCCTGAATTACAACATCAACATGTCATTCTGTTCTGCAGCACTCTAGTAATGAGCCAGTAAGTTGATACAGGTACCAACAGAATAATGAGGCATCTAAAAGTTGGAGGATAACCACTCTTAAGGACTTGAGTTGGAATTGAAGGTAAACAGACTGTGTGTTTATCTATTATATGTTTTTTTTATTTTTATTTACTTTTAAATAAGCACACACTCACCTTTCCTCAGAGTTGTAAAGTCGAGCCAAACCAAAGTCTGCCAGTTTGATCTGACCTCTGCAAACAGAGAAATATCAACATCTGGCATGAGTAACAAAGCAAACAAGCTTTATCTCCATCAACCAACTTCCTCATTAAAACCACATTTACTTTGTTTCATTCGTGCAACAATACAAAGAGTAGACAACGTGTTGGGGTTGGAGAAAAGATTGGTCATTAGTCTGATGGGTTGTAGTAATATACAAACCCCCCCCCCCAAAAAAAAACAAAAAAACGACAGAATTGTAAACGCCAACAATCACAATGCAAATTGATTGGAGTGTGTTTGTTTTCTGACCTGTTGTTGAGCAGTATGTTGGAACATTTGATGTCCCTGTGCAGGAAGTTGTTCTTATGGCAATAGTCCAGGCCCTCCATGAGCTGACGCATGAAGCTGCGGATGTGTTCGTGGGAGAACTGGACCAGACCTGACTCCAGAAGGCCCATCAGGTCGTGATCCATGTACTCAAATACTAAATAAAATGCACCTGAATGTAAATAGAAAAGATTACAGCTTAGAGAGAAGTATAAGTTCAGAAAATCTCAGCTGACCCTGGTAAGAACATCCGAGCAGACGGAGCGAGAGAGTGTTGCTGGGGAAGCGGGTGTTTAGGTTTCCCTGCCAGACATGTTATTCTGGTGGCCCATTCTCAGACAAGCAGAACACAACACAAACACCCATACACACACACAGATAGAGGTACTATTAAATGTCAGAGAACCAAAAAACTGTAAAATAATGTTTGACAATTTGTGAGTGAATAAGAATTGAAGTAATGAAGTTCACAAATAGCTGCCCAATCCTTCATATTTAATAATCTGTTAAACACATATGAAGTCTTTCTCTCAGTTGGAGTGCTACCATATGGAGTGTTTAAATGAGAGCAGCTCTACAGACTTGTATGGTAAAGGCGTATCTTGAAAGAAGTAAGAGTAACGATGTTTGTTTTTCTATTCAGCGCTCGATAAGTAAAGCTTTCCAAAGCCTCGAGCTACCCAAACAAAAATACAAAGACTAGAAGGAAATCCACATCAAGTTTTCCAGGCTCTAAGACAGTAAATCCATTTTGACCATCCATTTTGTCACATGTCATCTCAACTTTAAAAGAGATTAAAAACAGAAATTAGATTTTTTTACCCCATTCGCAGCAAGAAAATCATGTATACCATCTTTGTAGCCATCGTACCTTTGTCCTTTTTGAAGTCAAGTGCATCCTGCTTGTCGGTAACGATTTCCTTCATGTTGACAACACTGCGATGTTTGAGCTGCCTCAAGATCTTTATCTCTCTGATGGCGGTGATAGGGAATCCTTCTTTTTCATTGTCCAACCGCACTTTCTTCAAAGCAACAAGTTCCCCTATAAAGAAAAGTGATGCACACAGGATTTACAGTAGAACACATTTAATTTATATTTATTGGAATAATCACAAATGCTTAGCAAGCCTGTACATTACCTGTGTCTTTGTCCTTCGCCTTGTACACTTGGCCGTATGTGCCTTCGCCTATGATCCCAATTATATCAAATTTGTCCACACAGCGTTTCCCCCAGTCACTCAGGTTATGTTTTCTCTCACCATAACGTGGGGAACAAATCCTGGAAATCAAAGAGAAACAGAAAAACAAAGATAAGTGGGATTATGTGGGAGTAATGATGCGACAACAGGTTACGGGAGGAATTAACAAAAGATTCCAACTTTGGTCTCTTCTTGAGGGGCTGCTGGGGGACAGGAGGAGGCTGGCGGACAGGTGACTGAGGCGGCGATGAGTCAACTCCAGGCAAAGTGGGCGGCAGAGGGAGATCGATGAGAGACGGCCGGCTGCTAGTCGTCTTTTCCTTTCTTGATGAACGATGGGGAGGCGTGGATTTCTTTGGGCTGACGGAGCAAAGCAAACTAATTCAGAGACAAACCTTAAGTTCTTTTATGTTCCAATAAATAAAATTATCCACCAAATTAACGATCCAAGAGCACAACTCTCTTTTATGTAACCATGGTGGTTTACTTTAACAGAGGAATGACTGAAACAACAAAATGGTAATATAACCTGGCGAGAAGAAAAATACTTTTGTTTTCAATTTAGGGAACAGAAAAAAACTTGTTCAGGTTTAGAAAGTAAATGCAGTTCAAATATCTGTAAAACAAAAATCTGTATCCACGTATCTTGAAGTTTTGCTTCCTAGCAGTCAACTTTTTATATTATAAGTACAATTTAAAGTGGTGTATTTAAACTTCTGGAGCTTTGTTGGTTTTGGTTTGGTATCTTTTTCCAACCCACACTCAAGTTTTCATGCTCATACATAAGAACTGGAACAAAAAATTAAAATAAAAACATGCTAAAAATCCAGGTTAAACATTTAAGTTCTCCAAAAAATAAAAAATTTATAAATAAATAAAAGATCCAGAAAGACTGAAATATAGGATTCCATTAAAGTTCTCCGTCTTGGAAGCAAAGCATAACGATACTAGGGATAGTTTTGTATGTGCATTTCATATTATAATAAACTATTAATGTTTGGAAACTTGTTTCACTTAGAGACGACTCACCTGTCCTGACTGTTTCCCAGCAGCATCGGGGGTAGAGGGAGGGGGGGCAGTGTGGATGTTTTGTGGAGTGGTGTCTGGCGGAGAGGACTGCGTGCAGGAACAAACCCTGGCGATTTAGCATGGGACATGTGATGCGTGGCGGGCTGATTAGCCACCTCTGACTGAGGAGGTGGCGGGGGTGGCACCTGTGTGACAGGTGATGGGGGCACAGGAGGGGAGGGCTCAGGAGGAGGAGCAGGGGAATTGGTGGGAGAGGAAGGTAAAGGTGCTGTAACTTGATTTTCGCTCCTGGGAGTATCAGAGGCTATTTGTGCTGTTGCTTGAGCCTGGGTTTCCACCTTTGCAACAGAGTCTCTTTCTACCTGTGATGGCTCAGTTTTAGTGGGGCGTGAAGATGTGGAACTGGCGAGTTTTGGGGTGGATGGAAGAGGGGAAGAGGTGCCACTGGCGCGAGCGGCCGCCTCAGCGGCCAGGCGCTCTTTTTTTTTGCGGGTGAGCTCTGCACCCAAGCTGGAGTTGAGGGGCAAGCGGGATGCAGGGGGGGAGCGGCTAGCTGGACGACTACTGTGGGAGCTGCCGCCTCCTAAAGCTGAAGACGGATGCCTCTTGTTGCGTGAACGAGACGAGGAGCGGCGAGAGGAGTACTGCAGAGGGGAACGACTTCTGGAACGGCCTGAGCGTCTGAAATAAGAAAAAAAACTTTAAGCCACTCTAAAAGATCTTTGAATCACAATTAAGAAGTTAGTTAATATAGATGTTCACTGAAAATAGAGAATTTCTAACCTTAAAAATGTCAACACTATGTAATTTAGAAAATCATTCAATTTATTTATTTAAAATGTACAAAACATTTCCATGCATTTCAGCTTATTTTTTTAGTAGACTTGTTTTTTTAATGACCCTATTCAGATAATGAGGACTGTCACATTGTCCTAGTAATTATAACAAAAAACAATAATAATGACATGTTGAGAACATTTTCAAGTAATCTGTTGATAAAGGCATAATAATGCAAGTTTGCCTTCTCAAAGATCAATGATTTTTGTAAAGAACACTTAACACCAGAACTGGAAGATATTAGTATCCAAAAAACATGACAGCCAAAAACAATAAATAAAACCCACTACATCTTAAACTATAAATAAAATGGATGCAAACCAAATTGGCCCTCAAAATGAAAATTGAGCTCATTTTAATTTATCTTAGAATTAACTGCAACAGACTTACTGATACTACGCAATTCTGTCACCCAAATAACATTAACCAGAAATGATCTGCTTTGGCATTTAGTGGTGATACTTATTATGTTATCATACAAATCTATAAGGTACCTTAGTTTATTTACAAGTTTAAAAAATTCTAAAAAATAAATACAATTATTTTTAGTGTAAAGATGGATGAGCTTCGAGTTTATACTCTTATTGCAATTATTCAGGTTTGTCAGGGTGAAACTGTTAACAGTTCAACCTAACTTAAAACCAATAAAGCAGGTTCAACAGATTCCATGAAGACATTCCTGATTACTTCTCAACTCTCTCTTGAAATGTTATATAGTTTGGTACACTAACCCATTAAAAGTCTTAATTATTCAGATGTAGCCAGGTAAACTCCTACAAAGTGTAAAGGGTTGAAGTAGTGGTGCACCAATAAATCGCCCCGATTTCCATAATTTTGGTGATCAGTCAATTTTATCCACCAATCTTATTTCCCTCGGCAAAGGTCTAAAAATTAATCCCTGTCCTCTTTTACTCTGTGAGATGTTTGAATGACAGTCCCACCCACCCAAGGCTATTTTGGGTGGGTGGGTTAACATTTGAGTTAACAGTCACCCCAATATAGCAACTTTCTTGCTGTATTTAGCAACATTTCAGACAAAAAAAAAATCAGTATACCCAAAACTGTCATGGGCAGGTCAGGGTTTTTAAAGATCGGTAACTGCAATCGGTGCACCTCTAGTTTCAAGGTGTTCTATGTACTCACCGAGATGCTGGGCTTAAGCTGGAGGACCTGCGGCTGACATAGGGGCTGATGGAGCGCCTCCTGGAATAAGGGCTGCTGTCCCTCTCACAGCTGGAGGACCTGTGCCTGTTGACATAAGGGCTGTCCGATCTTTGTCTGCTGCGGCGGGACAAATCCCTGTAGGGGCTGGGGCTCTTCTGGGCTAACCTTCGCCTGGAGTACCCGTCATCCGCCTGTTGTCCATAGTTGGAGCCCAGTGGACTCTCACTGCCTCTTCTGGGACTGGATGGTACAGCAGAGCTGGCACCCTTTCTGCGAGGGCTTCCCCTGCCTGACAGCTTCACCTTAGGGCTCGACTTGTGGCTCTTGGAGGACTTGCGGTGAGTCTTGTCTGTCCTGTCTGTCCTCCTATGGGAGGAGCTTCGGTTTCCATCTCCTCGGCCTTCTCTCCGCTGTTGCTTTTCTTTATGAGACTTCCCTGAGCGACCGCTCTCCTTACTGCGAGATGAAGATGTGGAGGATGTGGTGCTACCTACACTGGCTGCAGTCTGTACAGAGAGCGTTGACTCCCCACGCTTGGTGTCACCTTCTGGTTGGAGCTGGCGCTTGGACGAGGAGCCTGATGAAGCAGTTTTCTCCTTGACTTTCCCAAAATTACCCTTTTCACGATCTTTGCTGCTCTTTTTCTTGTACCCATGTTCCCCATTTCCAGAGTCTCTGACTTTATTAGGGTCCTTGAGCTTTTTCCGAGAGTGTCTTTGACCCTTGCTCTCTCGCTCAGGTTCTAAGACGATATCGTCCTCATCGTGCTCAGGAGAAGGCGAGAGATCCAGTCGGTCCCCGATCCCCCTTTCGGAAGGCCTGTTGGACGGGGGATCCGAGAAAGTGTCCGAGTCGGAGCTGATGTCGTCGTACTCCACCAGAGGCTTCACCGTGTTGACACCAGGAGGCGCCGTATTACCGGGGGCAAAAACCCCGGGTCGCGGTACCGCCACGGACTCTCGGTTAGGTTTGTTTGATTTATGCCGTTTTCGTTTCGAAGATATCATGGAAGATTTTAACAGCGCCTTACTATCTTTGCTCGTCATGTTTCCCTCAGAGGTGTGAGCTGGGCCTTGGGTCTGGTGTGGCACTCCGCCGCTCGAAACAGTCTTCCTCTTGGTCCCATGGTGTCGGTCCGACCCTGGCATACCTCACCCCGGCTTCCGTGTTTCGAGAGATTCATCCACAAGAAAACAACGGCTACTTCAAATGTCAAAACAAAGAGTTGCAAAGCAGAAACAGAACAAACACAAGCACAAAATAAACACTCTAGGCCGCACACGTCCAGTCCTTCTCAGCGCCAATTCATTCCATTAGCTCACCAGAGTAGTTTTTCAAAACAAGAACAAAAAAATCCAAGGTAGTTTTTCTATGCAGCAAAGTTAGCACTCCGAGACAGTCACTGAATGAGGAAGGTCCAAACCAAACATAGGAGCATTGTGGTGTCGCCTCCGTCTCAATGTAGCTAGCACAGCTAGCTAATGCTCGACGGCTAGCGAGCAGACGCCTAAAAAAGAAAAAAAGTCCCTTTGTGAAAGGTGTCCTTGTCCGGTGCCAAGTTAAGAAAACGTATTATTATTCCACAGAATAACGGTCTTAGCTTTCAGAAACAAGCAGACGCCTTGAGTAAAAGACGCTCGTTTCTCCAACAAAATGAAAACTTGACCCGGTTGGTGCTGTTTACATGTTCCCTTTAATGTAAGTTTTATCCCCTATAGATTCAATATTGATTAGAAATTATAGTATTTTCGTGTGTAGTAGATGTTCCTGTTTATTATTAATGGCTCTGGAAATCAACCAGGCCTATATTTAGGGCGATGCTGGTGGATTTTGTATCATCCACAGCCCTATCTGAAGGAGACTACAATCGCCATTGTGGCTCCTGTGACTAGCAACTTCTGCGCACCAGCGAATTAACCGGAAGAGGGGGTTCTGTCAATCTCGACAGCCTATCGCAAGAAAAAGGCCGCCTACTGCTCTCGCGATGGCGCGACCGGAACGAGAAAGGTGACAAGTTGCTCAACAACTGTTTTTAACCCCGTCAGTTAATGTAAAATGTTCACGTTTTGATTCCTAAAAACTAAGCAGTCCTCATATCGTACTTTTCTTGTGGGTTTAATTTGACACCTACTAACATCAGATCATTACATTTCAGAGTTTCTTCATACAATAAAAACGTTATTGTTTTTAAGAACACTTTTTAACAAACCCGTTTCAAAGAAATCTTAACAATACTAAAGAAATGTAACGCATATAAATAAAAAAGAACCAAATGCATTTTAGTCGTCATATTCAATGAAGGTGAATATTATTGAAAAGTAATTCATTTTAGTAACTTGATTCATTAACTGAAACAAATTAGACTGATTAATTATGTACAGATTGATGTTTTCAACCGCCTCCTTCCTGAGCAGTATATGTTTATACGTACATATAATTGTTTGAACAAAAGAATACAGCACTTTCCAGCATCTGGAAATTGCTCCCAATGATGAATCTTGTGCAGCTCCACAATTCTCTTCCTGATCTCTTGGCTGATTTCTTTTGATTTTCCCATTGTGTTACACCAAAAAGCAGTGTGCTTCAGTGTGGCCTAAAATACAATTGCATATATGACTCCAATTAACTCAAATGTGTCAATTTACCTGTCAGGAGTTTATGGAAGGAAACCCAAAAGCTTTGCCTGTATGTAAACTTCTGAATTCAAAGAAAGACACAAAAAATATATATAAAAAAAAGAGTTCTCGATAGGTTTTCTGCCATTAAGCAAATGGAAGTAATTTTGACAATTCTATCTGACCTAAATTTAAATAATCTTTTCATTGATTTAGATATATTCCTGAACTCCCTAAAACGTCAAATCTCTCTTCATTTAAGACACTATCATTATCAATGCCAATTTATTTATCTAGCACACAAAAACAACATACATTGACCAAAGCATTTTGTACCTCAGTAAAATGAAACAAGATCACACACCAGAACATTTTTTGACAGAAATTGTATTATCTTAGAAGAAACGTATCAGAACATGATGTGTCCACCACCCTGTTTGTACATGGACATGGTGTTCTATGATGACGTGTTGTTGTTTGTGCTATACATGCTTTTTGAAAAATGTCACAAAAGTTAAACTTTGGTTTAATCAGACCTCATGTTCATGTTCTTACTTTAGTTTGAATTTTGAAAAAAACGGAAGCTTGGCCATGGAAGGTCATTAAGGTAATGTTATTTTGCAACATTATCTGTCCCACTTTTTTGGTGTATGTATATTCACGTAGTTGGTACTGAAAAAAATACACTTTCTACCAAAACATTTAAGACAAGTTTTAGTTGCAAGTGACATTGCTCGGTGCAGCTTTGACTTCACAATTTCCAAACCTCACTAAAATCACATTTGTTTGGGTTGTAATTCTATTCACAAAGCGCTACCTCAGGATAAGCAAGAACTAAAAAAATCTTTTAAATAACTGCCATATACCACAACATCCCTCAGAGGACTTAATTAATAACAGATTTCTTTAGTTCTTTAGATTTCTTCTTTTTGTCAAAATTAAATATTTCAGATCACCAAAGAGTTATTACTATGAAACAAAAATTTACTATTAAATAAAATCAGTTTTTCACTGATAAATGTATTCTGCATCTGGTTCCACCATAAATTGTAGAACACAAAATATCCCCCAAAGAAACACCAAGATTGACTTTTTGTGTTTTTGTTTTGTAAAAAAAAAAGCAACACATAACAACAACTTAATAACTGGAGGAGAATTGCAACCTTTTCATTTGTATGTGACATTTTAGATTAGTCATTTGACTTGAAGGTTTACCCACACATCCATATTTGCCTGTGATTGTCATGCAAGATCTTTTTTTAAATTAGTAAAACAAAAATAGAAAAAAATTATACCACGAAAATGAACGGGTCGATATCATAAAAAGTTGATGCAGTGGCATTTTAAATTGGAAATCATAATATGAGGATTAAAAAGTGTTAGATGACATTGACCTGTTGTCAAGCATGTGTTCCCAAGTATATAGCATGACGAACAGCCGTTCTGGATGCTGATTGGCTCCGATGGTCATGTGGGTGTGGTTAAAGGAAACGAGGAAGTGTCGATTCTTACTGTAATAACAAAAGTCGTAATGTGTGTAAATGTGATAGACTGTGGTATTTAAATGGCCAGCTGAGTCAGATGCATACAAAACAATTTAAATGCCCTGTTCGTCTCTCTGTTACGCCATAAACAGAAATTCAAGATGTAAATCGTATCGTCGACTATTTATTAATTGTGCGTGGGAAGATGGGGGAGTTTTATATTTTACGATAATGCATTTCATCTATATTTTGCGTTATGAAATTGTTTAGTGTTATGAGGATTAAATATTTGTGACTACGAGTTCATGAAGCCTGTCGGGTTAGGTATTTGTGCTACGTGTGCGTGTTGAAAGGTTGACACCCCGCATTGATATCTTTACTTCAAGCTCCAGTGAACAAGTAAGTAATCCAAGTAGTCATTTTTCTGCGTGGGAAATACGTGACTTGAAGCAACAGGATTATATTTAGTTTTTCTGAGAGGTGTAGGCTCAGTTTTAGGCTCCCATGCCTGTTGGGCTATTGTGTGGATGGATATAAAGCTGCACGGGGGGGAGGAGGAGAGGGCGAGTAGATAAGAGGGAGAAGTGGTTTATTGGCTGGCTGCTGCCACTAAACCCTATTTTTTTTCAAGCAGAAAACAAGAGGACTTGTCGTTTGTGTTACAGGCCGTAAAGCAACAACATCGCAACCCCGGGAACAACGGGAGAGGACATGATAATCGAGGATCGGGCCCGTATTTCTATTCTGCAGCGCCTACGCCGAGCTCATTGAG
This sequence comes from Gambusia affinis, assembly GCF_019740435.1. Taxonomy (NCBI): domain Eukaryota; kingdom Metazoa; phylum Chordata; class Actinopteri; order Cyprinodontiformes; family Poeciliidae; genus Gambusia; species Gambusia affinis. Next base: position 16,866,185 of record NC_057886.1, read on the forward strand.
TCGGTAACCAGCGTCCGACATGGGGAAGGAGGTAAACGGTGTTTCACGGAGCCGGTTTGAGGTGAGTTAACCTCGCATGTTGACTGACAGTCGGCGACACAGACACGACCGACCTGTTAAAAGCATTAGCATGCGGTTCCGAACAATGGCTGTCGATGTAATTATTTTAAAACGTCGTTGCAGCTTCCGCAGTCGGTGTTTAGGATTAGGTCAAAACACTGTTGTTTTTGTTCGGACAACATACAGCCGAGGCCTAGCGTGTCATCTGGCTGTGGACACAGAACGTCGTTTTTCCGTCCAACCTCGCATTTCTTTCTCTGCTAAAGGCTAAACTTGGTACTTAAAATGTTCACTTCTTTTACATTTGCGCAGTCAAAACAAAGACAGCGAGGCCAGGGACCACGCCGTAGCACAACTTTCGTACTTTTAGTCAGGAAATTAGGTTTTTGTTGTCTTTTAGGCAGCTTTTTCTCTTTACAAACATGTAACACTGTAATGTATCGCTTTTGTTTGGGCCAACCCGATATTTGTGTAGAACTGTGGTCGCGAAAGGGGGGCCTCTGCTGTGAGTGTTACCCTCAAATACAAACAAATGACTACAAACTGCCTCAGTATAACCTGCGTGGAAAGCAGGTTGGATATAGGTGCAGAAAGTAATCGGAAGTATACCCAGAAACTTTGTTTGCTGAATATTTGGGAGAGATTCGGACATATACCACATATCTCACCGGTGACATTGACCGGCGTAGCCTGAACAGTTGATGATGTTTAATCCCCAGCTAGCATGGGATTTGTGTGTGGTTTTATTTATTTTTAACGGCGCAACAGCTGACTGACTACTCAGAAGACTCAGGCCGTTTTACCTTCTGGCCCGACAGCTGCGGCCAATCTGCTAAAGCTAGCTGGAATTCGGAGTGGAGGAAACCGGAAATGGTTTGTGCAGGCCTTCAATATAAAAGTACTTCTGTGAAGCAAAGTTTGAAGAGGATATACCGGACAATATTTCTTTTACAGACTTACTACTCTAACCCTTTCTGTACTTTCATCATTGTCTTTTTAAAATAATCATTTTTGTTTGTTTTCAAATTAATTGCACAATGAGTACGTGTTAATTTACCTAAATGAACACAAATCTATTCATTCATTGCATACATGCCCCTTGTCATTTCATGGTCTTCAGTGGGAGTAGAAAAAGAGGGGAGACACAAGCTGTATAAATCACTGTCCCTAAATTACCTAAGGACAATTTAGCAATACTAATAAAGCTAACTTTGATGTTCTTGGCCTGTGGGAGGAAGTTGGAGTACCCGAAGAAAACCCATGCATGACCCTGGAGAACAAGCTGACTACACGCAGAAAGACCCCTGCTCTATTTTCTCACTCTATTCTGCCCTCGTACACAAACCATAGTGTAACATTTGTGTACGTAAACCAATGCCTATCTGTTTGTTTTTAGATTGGTTAAGTCTGAAATTATTGAGATGAAAAGTAAGAAGATTATTGTTTTTGAAGATTAAAGTTTTTTTCTTTAAAGTCATCCTCTCTGCATTTATTTTATTGTGATTCCTATTTTTCCTTTAGGCTTAAGTAAAATTTGACAGATTATGCTATTCGAGTAATCCAAAATGGTAGATACTATTTATTGGAGTCAGCTAGCCACATTTTTAAAATAAAGGCAGAGGAATATATAGAAAGTTACTTGTGTGTCTTGCAGCGGACAGCTATAAGTCATACTTGGAAAACTACAAGGCAACAGAATAATGCCAAAATAGTTGGGTAACCTTTAATCAATGAACCTTTTAATAATAAGCTTCTTAAAGAGACTTTATGTGTTAACTAGGTGTCTTCAAGCACTTTCTAATAGCTAAGGGTAAACCTTCAAATTATAATGTAAGATGCCTCATTCAAAAATGTAGAGTTTTCTCGACTCTTACTTTGAAATGTCTCAAAGGAAGTCCACCTAAATTCACATCATCAACATACCCTTTGTGTGCTGGCTCATAACGACAACAACCTAAGCTGTATTTCCAGTCTTGGCCTTCAACACTAAGGCTTCAGTTTTAGGTAAAAGTACCAAAAATAGAGGAACTCGTTTTAACATAGAATTAAAATGAGTCATAAATTTAATTAGAAAACTCAGTACAGGTCAAATGCTTCCAAAATTATGCGATGAAATGGAAATGTGAAGAAATTCAAATACTCTTACAGTATGAGCGCAAGATATATTATACCTTCTCTCAATATTCTTTTATTTAGAAATGTACTTTATTCCTGCATTTTGGGCTTGCAGCTTATTCATTAATAACTTCTAAATTAGTTGAAAAATGCATTAATGTAATTCTCCATGGTGTGGAGTGTGTCTTTTATAACAATGGCCGAATCTCTATACAGGACAAACAGGTTTGTTAAGGCCGAGATGATTGCAAATAGTTTATAAATCAAAATTGGGTCAACTAGTTATGGACGAGTTACAGGTATCAGAACATGGTAGTGGCTATGGTGTTTTTAATGCCACAGTTTTCTGATTTTCTCCCCCAAAAACAGATGACACACAAACTACTATGGTAACTCGGGCTGTATGGAGCTTCGAGTAAAGTTGCACAGACCTTCTCCCACCTGTTGCGAGGCAATGCCAGGCAGGATTTCAAAAAGGAAGTGTTTTAAAACTACAGTTGTCAAGGTACAATTGACAAATCTGCCAAGTAGTTCACTATGTGAGCATATAGACCAATTAGCCAACCAGTACAAGCTTCCTTTACTTGCAATGTAATTAGAGCTGAGCAGTAATAATTTATAATATTCTGCATAATAGACACTTGTGCTCCCACTGAACTGAACTGAACTGTGGCGTTATACGTTTTCTAAAGTGCATGTGTCATAACAATACATATTGATAACTTTATAACAAATAATGGTGAGTATATTATTTTAGCAGCAATTTAAATACTTGTCACTCTTTTGTTTCTGTTTCAAATTTAAGTGACACTTAGCTGTGGTATTTTCTACCCAGTAATGTAAAACCATCAGAATATCATACTGACCAAGGCATGCACTCAATACAGGGTTATCTCTTGAGTTAGGATGACACACAAGCTACTATGGTAACTGGGCACTAATTGGTTTGTGTTAAGTGAGTTAAAGGAGCATGCTTCTCTATAAAGGAGTCTTAAAGCTGCGTCTTCTGAAGATACCCAAGTACAAGAATTTGAATTAAAAATGACCAAAAAAGAAATGCATTGCTTCACAAATATTGCTCAGCATTTTGAAAATTACAGGAAAATCTGACTTTTCCTATACATTTAAGACTAATGTATAGAAATAAGAAGTAGCTCAAGACTTTGCAAATTATTATATTTTGATTCCTGATTTAACTACCACAGTGTTGTGCAGAAAATAATTTATGTATTAAACCACAGAGGCAGTTTGGTTTGTGTGTCTTGTCCATATAGATTCCTAAACTTAAATTACTTTATTAAGCCACAATTGTTAAACATGTATTACACATTTTTCTGTTTGAGCCATTTTCAGCAAATTAATACAATATGTCGTCTAATTATGGTTTCATGGCATTTCCTGAAAAATTTCAAAGATATTTCACTGGGTTCCTTAACTAGACGTTGGAGCTTTTCAAGCTTTCTCTCAGACTTGCTTAACAGATTATAGTTGACCAGTGGAGACAGCATAATGCTTGCATTCATGCAGGATTAGATTCATTTTATGTTAGATTACAAAAGGAGACAGTGTATGCCTGGTAAACAAACATGCACATCTGCCTCCCTGGAAATGGCTCTGGACTACTTGGCCAAAAAAGAAGTACCCTGGAAAAGCGAGCTCTTGCAGCCAGTTTGCCCTAAATCTAAACAGCGAATGTCTGTCTTTTCCTTTTCCCTCAAAATTTTACACGTCTGTGCTGGCAGGCAGCCGCTTGTGTAGACAGCTGTGTGTGTATGCAGAGTTTGTGTTTATCAAAGAGACACAGAAAGGTTTTGACCCTAAGGCCCACTGGCTCTCTAAAGGTCCAAGCATTAATTTCAACCGGCAGACATCTCAGTTTTTTAAAAATAATTTCTGCAGATGAATGGGTTGAAATCCCACAATATCCAAACCCATTGTGTGGTTTGGGACGCCCATAATAAAAGCAGCCCACTGTTGGGTGTCATAAATTATTACTATTGTTTAAAGGCGGTAAATAAACTTTTAATTTAGTTTTAATTGTTGGATGGCTGATTTGTTTGACTGACAAAATGATAGATCAGCGCTAAGAAAATGCCTTAATTTAATGTCCAAGGAAAGCTCATAGTGACACCCCTTTACCACTGGCACTCTGGTTTGTATTTATTCCTCCCCAAGCCTGAGCTGGGAGTAAGGATTGCTTCATCTGCGGGTGCTCCCAAACATCAGTCTTCCATTCTGCAATCTAGCGCAGGCCCAACTTTCTTCCACAAATCAGTAGGGTACCCTTTATTTTTGAGACACTGGGTTTGTAATTGTATCTATAATGTTAATTTACAGTCTCTGCATGAGAAGACCATTTGTGTGTGCGAATTAAGGGGGTTTTATTTGTGGTTTCTCAGCATGCGGTTATTTGTTTGGAAATCCATTAGACGGTTGCAGAAAAAGAGCCGTGAAAGATGCAAGCTGGTTGATTCTGGGGTGAACTCATAGAACTTGCTGATGTGCAAACTCTTTAGTGTAAACAGAAGAATTGAGATACTGTGCACCAAAAATGATAACATGAAAGCAAAGGTCGTCACAGCTGCTTGTCTGCAAGACAAAGTCCGCTCCTGCTGATTTTCTTAGAGAATCCCCAATATCCATCCTGTGTTCTGCGTTCTTTCCTCAATTACTAAAAATCTTCTCTAGATTAACTTCTGCCAATGAATTTACACATCTGTGTAGAAGACATCTGTTTTAGGGACCAAGTCACTTTGAGACAAGCCGGCAACACTGATATCTTCTCTTTTTGTTTCAGCCATTAACAGTCAACAACCTTGCGTTCAAAGACGGTTCAAGGCGTCACAGATCACTCTGATGTCAAACAAATTAGATGAAGGATTGGGTTCAATGGGTTTTGTAAAGACAAATTAGCGTCATTTAATGGCTGAACTTCTAAACATTGTTACTTTCTTCCCATAGCTTGAGGATGAGGCTTTGAAGCATATCGGAGCACACTGTCCAGAGCTGGTTACTCTCAACCTGCAGACATGCTCGGTAAGCGCAATAACAAAGACATAAAGTTTGTACTGAAATACAAAGGAAGATTAGGTTGTAGTAACTTAATAGTTAGTGTTTTAAAGAAATTGCTTTGATGCTTCAAAAAGCTGATCTTATTCACTGAAGACATTCCTTAACGGTTTATGGAACAAGTAGTTTAGCACTTTATGTTCTGTGCTGTGCAAATACTGAAGTTGCGAACTACTCAATTGCCCTTAGGGGAAATTGCTTTGTTTAGTGTCGTTAAATGAATAAGCTCATTATCTCAAGGTATTTAATGTTTGTTGTCACTGAATTACTTGCAGTACCAGTCTGGTGCTCAGAAGAAGCAAAGTGATCAAAGTAGTAGTCCCTTTATTCAGGGAGGATTAATTTCTCTTCTGTAACTTAAGAGTAACTTGTAAATCTTCATCCAGGTGCAACTTTCTGTCACATTTGCTGTAAAACTCCTTCTTTGCTTCCTCCAAAATTCTTTCCAATCATTTATAAGTCTTAAGTTCTGAAAGAGTTTTACTGTGGTATGCAAAGGCATCTTTCCTAAATAAAGGTCACAACTCAAGCAAGAGAACTTGGATGTATTCAAAGTGTTTGGGGGAGAGTGAGGTACCCAGTGTGTTATGTACTTATTAATGTCATTCGAGTTCATAATTAGGATTAGATGGAGGTCAGACTGCTTAATCTTTCAGTGCAGAAGGCAAGTTCAACTTTCATAGATGCTTGGATACTTGTCAGTTTTTGTTTTGGTAAACTTTCGAATTTTAAAAACAGGCCTGTCACAATAACTGTCACTTTTATTCTGCACCCTGTTTTTAACATTAGCCCTCCTCATAAAAGCCCTCACAATATGTCCAATGTCAAGCAGAATCAATGTGAGTAATGTTTACTAAAGCTTGTATAAGATATCCTCTGTTTCTGGTGAGCATCTCTCTGTTTGAACTGACTGTCATATGCTCCAGCAGCTGTCTGATGACACTTTTGTTCCAGGCATTATGTGACCACTTATACACTAGGTCCCCAGTGTATAAAGGGCAGCATATTTCAAATAAATGTGCTAAAATATCCATCTCTGGTCTCTGCATGCAATGATTCAGTCTAATTTTAATGTTTAGTTTTAGTTTGGCTTATTTTGTAAAATTAAAATACAGATCAAAGATATTAAGGAAATTATGAAGTATGATCTTATAGAAAAATCTTGAAACGTCAAAGCACATCTACAAAGTATTAATGATAATTTAAATGGAATAAGTAACAATGAAAATGAGTCACTAAGCAAATTTTAAGTTGAACCCCTCTAGTTGTACGTCTGCTTTTTATTTATAGTATTAAATTGACCAGAAATCATACTGGTAATAATGAGATTTTATTCCAAGCCAAAAATTCAATGTATTCCACTTAAGAAAGTGCAGATGTTTTTTTTTTTTGTTGTTTTTGCCCATATTTCTAAAAATTCTGTTAACTTTTATTTATTATTCTGTTCAATCACTTCAGCCTTAATTTTTTTAAACTGACTTCTGCAAAAAAATAAAAAAAATTAATGCAGAAGCAAATTAAATGCTGTCCTAAGCTGAGTTTATGGGCATAGACAGATTTTTCTCTTCACTGCTTGGAAACACAGCAGAGTGTAAAATTGAATGAGAATTTTAAAGGTTTTTTTTTTTCTTCCTCAAATGAGCAGCAGATCACAGATGATGGCCTCATCACTATTTGTCGAGGTTGCCACCGGCTGCAGTCTCTGTGTGTGTCTGGTTGTGCCAACATTACAGACGCCTTCTTGCACGCCCTGGGACAGAACTGCCTGCGTCTCAGGTACATCTGCATTCCCAACTTTATTGGAAACTTATCAATTAAACACTCACATAATCTCTATCAAATTATTGCATCATTTCTGTTCACTCTCCCAGAATATTAGAAGTGGCTCGCTGCTCTCAGCTTACAGATGCTGGCTTTACTCCATTAGCAAGGGTAAGTTGTGGTGTTTGCCTTTTGAATGTGTGCCAGCAAGATTTCGCATTTTGAAAATTTAAACTTAAACTGACTTTACATTGAAATCGATAACCATAAAGTATGTCAGATTAATTTCAATGTTTTATTTTTTGTAGAATTGCCATGAACTTGAGAAGATGGATTTAGAAGAATGTGTACAGGTACATACAAATATTTAAAGTATTGATAATGCAGACATTGTGACGTATAATTTAAACAGCAAGATTTTATTTTTTTTATTTTTTTCCACACCAGATCACAGATGTAACTTTGATCCAGTTGTCCATTCACTGCCCTCGTCTCCAAGTCCTGGTGAGTCTGTGCTCTCCTCTCCTGCATCTTTTTGCTCCCGTTACATTTGAAATCGTATCTTAAGTTCTCTGTGATTAACCTGTGTTCCCTCAGAGTCTGTCTCACTGTGAGCTGATAACAGACGATGGCATCAGACACCTCGGCAGCGGACCCTGCGCTCACGACCGCCTGGAGGTGATCGAGCTGGACAACTGCCCCCTTATCACAGACGCCTCTCTGGAGCACCTGAAAAGCTGCCACAGTCTGGATCGCATCGAGCTTTATGACTGCCAGCAGATTACCCGCGCAGGCATTAAAAGACTACGGGTAAGTTGTGTTGGCTTATGATTCACACACATAACGTTCTGAAAACATTCATTTTCTCAAGGCAGCATATGTCACTTATGGTGTGAAATTGATTTATATTACAGTGTGCACATATGTGATGTGAGGGAATTCTCTGTTCAAATTGTTTTTTGCTTCTCTACTAGAATATAAATGTTTTGCTGCCCAGGTTTTCTGCTTATAAATGACAAAAAAAAAGAATGTTTTATTGTGACCTTTATTTGTAAGGCAAATTTGACTTCACTGCCTTGAAAAAGCATCCACACCTCTTGCACTTTTCTACCTTTTTCACTTTATGAACACAGACATTAATATATACAGTATACACAATTATTGAGCAATTCTTATTTTTGAGGTTTATTTTTATTAATCACAAACAGCGCTTTAGGTCAACCTATAATGTTTATAAACCTCAAGCATATTCTCCAAACAAAGCCAACGCCTCACATATACTTTCTATGTGCACAATTATTGATTCTGTGGAATTATAACATTCACTTTATTATTTAAGTATGCATTACAAACAACCCAAAACTTTCAAAGAAATGCTTCTAACATTAAATAAAACAACCGAGTAACTGTTATGGCCACCGTTCTTTTCAATAAGTGACAAACCGTCTTTTCATGGAGTCTGTCAGTTTCTTGATCTGTAAACGATCAACTTTCTGTGCAGCAGCAACTGCAGCCTCCCAGACATTGTTCAGAGAGGTGGACTGTTTTCCTTCACTGGAAATCTGTTAAAAAAAACTTCCATCAGTTCTCAGTTGAGTTCAGGTCAAGTGAGAAAAGTGGCCATTTCATAAGTTTTGTCATCTTCAATGCCTCTACTGCTTAACCATGCAAAAAAAAAAAAAAAAAAAAAAAAAAAAAAAAGTCCTGCATAAAAATCATTCTCTTTTTGAAAGATGCTTGTACCACTGGTTGAAGAAAGTGTTTTCTAAAATTGGCAGTAGACTCTGGAGGTTTTCTTTTTTGTCTTGTCTTGAACCTGTTTTGTCTTGAACCTTGAACCAGCCAGTTTATTTTTAGTAATACCAGCCTATACTCACCTCCACCTTGCTGGTGTTCAAGTTAATGTGGAGCTTTGTGCCCCTTTTTTTCATGTCGTTACTCTTCTTGATCTATGGAAGAGGAATATAACCTGTGAGGGGGAAAAAAAGAAAAAGAATTCTGACTCTTTTCTAAAAATTCTGATTTCAGTCAGAGTTTATTTTTGTTTTTTTGTTTTTTTTCAGTGACCTTAATCATCTTCTGTATTGATCAGCAAGAACATTTAATGTTAGCCGTAGTGTATTTTATGGTAGATTTGGTGCCAACAGTCACAAATAAAAGTTAGTATTTTGCAAAGGGAACAAAAACATCACCTGTCAGCTACAAACTGACAGGTGATGTTTGTAGTAGTGGAAGTTTTGAGGACGTGCGTGTGTTTTCTATCTAGTTTAACGTGATCCCACACTTTTTTGTCTCTTTCTTGGGAGCCCTTCTTTCTTTCTGTTCCTCACCGTCTCCCTCCTCAGCTGCTTATAGCACTGAATATCAGTCAGTGGCTCATTGGTGGAAGCGAGAGCATGCGCTAAATAGTAAAACATAGTTTAGGAGTTAGTCCAGGAGTTTTACCCATGTTGTATCTACAAAGATTTGAAGCATTGAAATGCAAATGGTTGCAGTGTTTTTGTTTAGGGGTGCCTCAGTAAAGTTTGTCTTGATGTATCAAATAAAATCTCAGTGAAATGCATTGAAATTTAGTTAAAAGGTGATGAATATAAACGTTTTCCTCTCTGCCTGGATCTAGATATCTATAGGAAAGGAGCTCCTAGGAAAAGATAATTTCAGACATGAATTTATCTTGATAATTTTGAACGGCTTCAGTAATGCATTGAAAGGTCTTGTTTTTGTTTTAATCATAAATTTGACTCCGAAGTCTTAATGTTTGTTCTTTTCATTATGTGTCTGCATAAAGCAGTTGGAACTAGCTCCAACACTAACATGCTGCTTGCACACTAGTGATTCATGTGATTGAGGTCCATACAGCGAGGCTCCATATTTGGAACAGCAGACTTGTTGCAGTCGTTCCCCACCAGCATAGTTTTAAACATGGAAGGTAATCAGAGGACAGAGAGTTTCTTTAATGTTTTTCCAAACTGAATTTTGATTTCTGAGTCACTGCACCACCCACACGAAGCTGGTAATCGCAAGCTGGGCTCGTCATCATTTGATCTCAGGCCTGCCCGCCTGATTTAGATGTGAATCAATCATAGCGGGACTACGATGGTAAACAGGAGTTTGTTGCCAGTGGAAGACTGACTCAAGTGATGCTCCAATTTTTTACTGAGGCGTTAACAAATTTTTTCTTCCTTCCCCTCAGACTCATCTGCCTAACATCAAAGTGCACGCGTACTTCGCTCCTGTCACTCCGCCCCCCTCCGTCGGGGGCAGCCGTCAGAGGTTCTGCCGCTGCTGCATCCTGCTATGATGCAAAGACAAGCACCCCCTCTCCTCCCGCAACCTCCCTACTCGGCGTGTTCCTCCCCTCAACCCAATGCCACACCATCTCATCTTCTAAAGAAAAAGGATACAGAAAACTTCATGTTGGTGTGCCCGCTCTGCTTTCTTTTTCTCGGAGCTCCAGAGAACGACGGAGAACCAAACGGGATTCAAGATTCTAGATGAACTTCTCTAGAAACAGTTTTGAGTCCCAAATCATACACGGTTAACATGAACGTCGGTGGGCACATCAGTATTTTTAAGAGGGGCTGTGTGAATGACAGCTGTGTTCATCAGTGCTACACGATTTTTCTTTCAATCAAATGAAGTATGGACAATTCCTCCCACCCCCCAAGTAAAACTGAGGATTTTCACCCAATTCCTCCCAGTTTTTTCGCCCTGGTTTTGAAGGTCACTCAAAAGCTACCTCTAAACAGGAACTGCACTTGAGTAAGACCAACGTTTACTGATTATTTCAAAATAAAAGCAGCAGTGACGTAGCTGAAAAACTGCCAACACCTCCGACAAACACACACACACACACACACAAACACACAGCAGCAGAGAGCAATTATCTTTGTTCCTTTTAAGAATATCAGCAGCCATTTGCACTTGCAATGAAAAAGAGAAACAATGATCAGACATTTTACTAACTCCCGCTGGCGCTCACAGCCATTGTCCTCTCACCTCTCTCCGTTACAATCAGGCGCTTCAAGATACTGAAGAGAATGGAAACAAAAGTTGAAATATTTTTCTAGAACTCAGACTCACAAGTCGGGACTTAAAAAGATGCCAAATGTTGCATGTAACTCCTTCTTGTCCTTTTTTTCTTTTCTTTTTTTTTTTAATTAAAAAAAAGTGTAAATATATAGGACTGCGAGTCGAAGCCAGCTAAAAAGCAGCAACAGGACAGTGATGTAAGTTGTGGGTGGAAACATCCACCCATCGGAGGAGGCTCCAGCAAAGTTGGAGCAGGCTCGTTTACACACTGATCTGCTGGGGAGTTTAAGCCAGATCTGTCTGATTTGCTGACCTGTTACAGCTTATGTTAACAATAAACTTCTCTTCCCCCCTCCACCCCATCTGAAAAGAAGTGTAAAAATAAGACCCAACATCACTACAGGAATTCAAGCTGAAGGACAATGGAAAGATAAAGCCAACTTAAAAAAAAAAAAAACAATCCTAGATTGTCTTCTTTCAGTTAGTTTGAGTTCACTGAGTTGCTTTTTCTTTCGCCTGGAGGACTAAGGAAGCGGCAGGGTTCGAGAGCCTCAGCTCCTCAGAGGCCTTGCAGGGATTGCTCCGGCCGTCTGGGACGAGCGACCTTGAAGCCGCTCCAAGAGAAAGCTGACTGAATCTGAGACCTGCAGCGGCGGAGCTTCTAAAGGACTTCAGCTCCGTGGCCCTTTGAAGTATTGAAGCCTTTTCTTATGAATCGCCCTGTCCTGCTTTCACACCTGCTTCATTCTATCTCTTTATATAAATGTTTTTTTTTTCCCCCTCCTGGCTGTAATTTCCTCTGAGTCTTTCACTCTCTTTGTTTTGCTGTGGTTTGGATTCTGTCTCCGTTGTGTTTGAAGCCATGAGTCCCGTCTCTGTGGAATGAGTTTAAGCCCAATTTCCAATCCTGGTTTTGATCTGATGGAGTTTGTTTTCATAAAGTTTGTTACTAAATGTGTAGCATTTGTCCGTGGGAAGTGTTGGCATCAGTGCAATTGTATTTTTTTTTTTAAACTACATATAAGTTGAGTTTAATGGACTTTTATTGCTGAATGTTTTAATCGAGGAGAAGGGTCTTATTGCAGCAGAATGATTCTCATTTCCACCCACAAGCATTCTTTATTTGCCTTGTTTTAAGAAGAAATCCTTTACTCACTGTTCTCTGCCTAAATGCTTCAAGCAAAACAATAAATATGGATATTTGCAACAAATTGGCATTTGACAAATCCAAAATTATGATTCTGTTCAGTGTAAATTTCTTTTTTTTTTTTTTTTTTTGGAAGGGGCTTTACGAGAGTATTTATAAAGAGAGGAGTTGCAAAAGTTTGAAAAAGGTGACCGACTCTGTCTTTATGCTCCAGAAGACAAGATTTTTTATCTGGGATGTAATACCTGCTGGTCCTCAAGTTCACCAGTGCAGCTAATAGCGACATGCTTTCAACCTGCTCCTGAGCGTTTCATGTGTATTAAAGAATATGTCATTTGATGCTTTGAAAAAAGAAAAAGAAAAACACTACATGTTCCACCTTGAACTTATTTTCCAGAGCAGTATCAAACTCTTATCTTTATATCGGCGCTCTATATCCCCTGGTTTACATGGAAGTTGGAGCCATCACGCTCCAGTGCTGTTTGTCTAATGCACGTTTTGTCCTAAACACTGGAGTCAGGTTAAGGAGAAAGGCAGAAGAAGCTGAATCAACAGTGTCTGTGGCGGAGGCAGAAGATCTGACACCTGAGAAATATAAAAAACAAAACAGGAGTTTTGGAAGTGACTGTAGTTCATATATTTACTGTAAATCTTTTCCTTTTTCCTTTCTTTTTTTATAATTAACCAATATAAAGAAATATGTATGTATGAATAAATATATACCTATATTATTAAGACTTGTGTTTTTATTTTAGGTTTGTCATTGTTGATGGTGATTTAAGACACTAGATGGCAGTAAAGATCAGGTTATGCTTATTCTATTATTGCCCTGAAATCCCTCATCCCCATTCATTTTTTAAATTGACCTGGGATCAATTCTGATTTTAACTTGAAAAATTTGCTTGTTTGGTTTACCACAACCTGTTTACTAAAAACAATTTAAGAACTCTTGAGTAATTTGAATCAAAATATACTTTTCCTGCATAAGAACCCACATGTGGGTGCTTCAGGTTAGAACTGAGTAAAATGAGATCTAAAACTGTTCGCAACACGCATATTGTCAACAAAATACTCTGACTGTCAGAATTATGACTGGTAAGACTTATGAACACGGAGGTGCCAAGTTAAGTCTTAATCAGCATTTTTTCTAATTAAAAATACTGATTTCTAATTTCTAAATGCATAAATTTGTAAACATTTTTAATCAACCTTTAGTCTTTGCAATCATCCCTTCATCTTGGAAGGCTTTCCACAATATTTAGAAACATGTTTATGAGAATTATTTTGCCATTCTTCCAAAAGTTTATTTGTGAGGTTGGACGATGATAAATGGCCTCTTTACTGTCTCTATACTTACTTTATATTAAGTTGCTTATTTTAGCAATCTTGCTTCATTTTATTGTGGAATAAATAAAGACTTAATTTGGGGTTTAAAAATGTTATAGTTGTTGTATATGCCATATTCAATGATGATTTTTAAAAAGGTTGTCTATATAGTCTCTTGAGGATAGGCCACCAATGATGTAAACTAATTTTCAGTTTAATTTTTCTGCCCACTTTCTTCTACATGTTGTCTCAGTGGCTAAATATTTAATCAGCAATTTAAAGTTCCAACAAATAACTGTTTATTAGTTATAAACAGTTATTTGTTTAGAACAACTTTGTTTAGTTGTTGAGCCAACTAAACAAGGTGCCAAATATCTATGAACCAATAAAACAATCTGCCAAATCAAACATTTGAGTAGAAAACCGATGTGAATTCTGTGAGTTTTTTTATTTTTATTTTTTATGTTTTGTTCTGATTCGAAAGAGCCAACAGTTTTAGCAAAGCTTAGCCGTCCATGGAGTTTGTTCCATGAACCAAAAATGTTTATCCTGCCTCTCTTTTCAGTTCCAGCCCATAAAGCACTAAATAAAGCTGTTCTCTGATGGAATCAAGATAATTCAGACCCATAAAGCAAGTGGGAAGATGAGTGAAAGCTTAAGGTCATTTGGTTACATTAATAAGATCTTAAAATCCTCCCCTTTCTTAAAAAAACAAAAAAAAAGCAAAAAAAAACAAAACAAAACAAAAAAGACAGGACCTGGTTTTACATACTCCATTTTTTGTGGTGTTGGTAAAGACTCTGGCAGCAGCATTTTGGTGTGATCTATGTTTTTCTATGTCCTGCTTTGACATTAACTAATTTTCACTTTACTAATGGACTTTATGCTGATTTTATAATTAATGGGAGAGGCAGGATGCAACTTTCCAGTCCATCACAGAGCAACACAGAGAAGCCCTCACACACTCATACCATGGGGCCAATTTAGAGAGACCAATTACCCTAACAGTCATGTTTTTGGACAGTGGGAAGAAACTGGAGTACCTGGAGAGAAAGCAGACAGAAAGTTTCCTGATCAAGATAAAAACATGACCTTCCTGCTGCAAGGCAACAGAGCTAGTCACTGCTCCTACTGCCAGCCCTGATCTGAAAATATGAGGTCTTAATAATTTTACTGATTTAAAAACCTAGGTATAAGATCCTCTTATCTTTCAGAGGAGTCATTTTTTGTATTTTTTTTTAAAAAAGGTTTTGAGATTTGAGATTGACACAGTGAGACTGCGCTGATCTGAATCTTTTTTTGGCACCTTGAAAATGGAATTTGTGGTAAGAGGAAATCTCCCTTGCAGAAATGAAACTACTAAGAGCACAGAATGATGGCTGCAGACCTGAAGTGTCTCTCTTGGATATTTCCGTCTTTTTGTGTAGATTGTTGTGTCTGAGGAAGAAGCACAGATGAACAATTGGTGCCAGTTTATCCCAGAGGGCTCCCAAAGTGCAGCAGCTCTGGTTCTGCAGCTGCACCATGGCGACCGCTGTCACGGCTGGGATCTGTCTTCTGCCACATGAAGCTCATTTTGTTCCTCCAGTCTTCCTGTATCTCTCTCGTTTCCAAATCACCAAAGCTGAAAGTATGTACTAAAGCACTAAACACTTCTGTGTTTAGGGCTCATTTTTAAACTGAGTTATCGTAGCACACCTGGGGTTTCACATGGAGAGATGAAAGGAAAGTGGCTCAGTGGCTCAATGTAAATCTCGCCCCTCTCATTCAGTTGTCTCAGCTGTTCTGTTTTCCTGAGTTTGTACACAGATGGTTTGGAGTACAAATCATCGCACGCCAACATATTGTGTTCCTGTTTATTTTTAACAGCAAAGACACTGCTTTAGAAAAAGTCTGCCATTTTTTGTTTTATTTTTCCTCATTGTTTCTCACTCTTCAACATGCTGTCTCCTGACTCTGTGTGAAGATATAATTAACACGATAACTGAACCGTCTTGTTCACACACACACTCAAAGTCTTTCTGACTGCTAGAAGCAAGCTTTGATGTCAGGCTTTGGTGAAATAATGTAAAGAAATGCAAAAAATAACAATAGTAAGGGACACTTCTTACATTTAAAAGTGTCAGTCATTTTTTATTTCCTACTTTCATGACAATAATAGCAGCTGCTACTTGCCACAAGAAAATGCACTTTAAGAAGGTGGCCACTTTTACTTTTATCTCACATTTAGAACTGACAATGACCTATTTTGCAACTTGAATTATTCCTAAGTAGAAATGGTAGCAAATGAATCTCTGTGTTGCAAAACATTTTAAAAAAATGTCCAGCAATATGGATAATTTTTATTTGACTGAGTCATGTAGAAATTGATGTTTTTCATATTTATCTGTGTGATTGATGCAATCATTGCAAACATATATACCGCTTGACCTTACAATCAGACACTAACAATCAGTATGACAAGTATGTTCCAATGTGACAGTATGTTACAATCAGACACTAACAATCAGTATGTGACAAGATCAACACAAAATAAGTGGCTCACAAAAGAAAGATCTGAAAAGTTTGCTATAAATTGGAGTTTTTCCCCTTTACTCTGAAGCTCCTGAATAAAATCCAGTGTGAATGAATAGTTGTCTTGAGAAGTCACTGACATAGTAGATAGAGTAGGATTAGGGATAAGGATGAGAAGCATTAGATTACAAACCAAATTTTGAATATCTCTCAAAGTGCTTCAAACTATAATATGAAAATAGAAGGATAATGTTAGGCAAGGAAAAGCATTAATTAAAGATGTATCAAGGCCCATGGGAACTTCGGAGGGAGACATCCACAACTTACAAATGTGGCCAAAAAACATCCCAGTTTGCTTCACAGAAAACATGCGGAAGAAGAGGCGCTGGGAAGATGAGAACAAAACTGAACTTTTTTGCCCACATGCAAACCAGCGAGTTTGGTGGAAAATTGGAAACCATCCTGAACGCATCATTCCCACACAGTGAGACATGATGGTGGCAGCGACTTTTCATCAGCATTGACAGAGACACTGATCAGAGTTGAAGGGAGATGGCTGAAGCTATAAGCACAGGGCAATCCTGTATGGAACACTGTTTGAATAAAATAAAAATTCATAGAATAGTTTTCAGATTTTATTGGTAAAAAATTACGTACAAAATTATAGACGATTTTGTTTTGGGCTGCCACATAAAACCCCAATAAAATAGATGGAGTTAGTGGGGTGTACATACTTCATTACACTCCCCTATGAGGAGAGGTTATGTGTTGTTTGGTTTTAGTCTTTAAATATGGCATGTAGTATTAATAGAGGACCCAAAGCAAATTTGGTTCAACATGACTAAAATTACCACGGACATTTTAATTAAAACATTCTGCCTCTGGAACAAGACATTCAAGACTCTATAAGCCAATTTGCCAATGTGCTGTTGGCGAATGGGCTTGAAATATGTGTGTCGTTTCAAAGTAAATGATCTCTCTATGAAATGAGCCCTGATTGAGTGTTGAAAACCGCCAATCGTGCGCCTCAGACGCATGGAAAGGCGTGTCTCGGATTGCGCTTAAAATTATATCTGTGCGTTTGTGAACTGCAGAGTTCGCATTGAATCTTTAGCCAGTTGATCCCCTTAAATCTTTCGGAGGAGTCATTTTCTGTGTTTTTTAAAATCTATTTATTTATTTTTTTAAAATGTTTTGAGATTTGAGATTCCCATCGCGAGGCTGCGTTCATCTGAATCTTTTTTGGCACCTGGAGAACGGAATTTGTGCCACATTGGAGCTTTCTGGTGCGCGCCGGAGGACGATCCACGGGGCAATACAGAGAGGAGACAGAGGCTTTGCTGAACACATGTCCACGCATGGCCTGAATACAAATAAAGCAAAAGCAGCTGGTGTCTGAGCTGCACCAGTCTCTAATTTACCCAATAAGCGTGTGATTGGTGTGGAGAGTCACCTCGCAGGAGCATCAGCAGTGCGCACTCTCCATTTGACGTGGATCTGCTTTCTGCCGGTGTTTCGCGTAAAGCAGTAATACCACGCCGACTGAACCCAGTTTGAGGAGCTAAAAGTTTTTTCTTGCATTCTTGCTTGTATCGACCTCCTCCGGCTCGGTACCAATGATGACTGAGAACAGTGAGATGGAGAGCGACTCACAGCTCCAGCGCTCCCCAAACAACATGTCCATCCAGCCGATGACATCCAAGGTAAGTTTCGCAAATTCTTCAGTTATTAACTATTCGGATGATGTATGTATCCTCTTGAAACGTGAAATAAGGACAAACACTTAAATTCAGTCAAAACTTTGCAAACTGTTCCCTCCATTATCCGATGGAAATTGGCTGAATAGTGAAATTTGTTTGTTCGTGTCTTTTTTTGGTTTGTTTTTCCAGACCTTTTATAATTGATTATGAATGGGGGTGACAACATTTCACAAATGCAGTTGTATTCTTATGCCTGCGTCACTAGGTGTAATCTCCCACGTAACGTCTGATGTCACTTTCTCTCTTGTATTTTTCTTCAACACACACATCCGGTTCAATTTAACATTTTTTTTTAAAGAGGTATTTTAATCTTCTATTCTTGGTGCAAATAGCTAAAGATAAATTGTAACCTTGAAAGCTTCTGCATGTGCATGACTATTTCTTTTTTTTTTTTCTGAATAATTATCCAGCCTATAATGCTGCTCACTTCTTTCCTTTTGAAGTTTACACAGGAATATGCGCAAGTGAAAGCTTTATAAGTGCAGATTTTGACTTGAATATGCAGCTGTAGATCATTTTTCTTCTACATAGGCTTACCTGTCAGGAGTCTGGACTCATTATAAAATGCCTGTGATGCCATTTGAGTTGTTGACTCACCTGTTTAAACAAAGATGTGGAGATGTGAAAGCTTTCCCGTTACTTGCTTTTTAATGGCAGAACACTGGCTCATTAATTTGCTTCATGGACAACTTTCCATTGAGTGGAGTCTTTGTCTCCACCTCATGCCTCTTCCTGATGCCCACGCACAAACACTGCAGGCTCCACTTTTGAAGCAAAGTGACACTCCGAAGTGATGCAGTCAGACACTCCACTGGATGCTCTGTGCTGCATCTAAATATTTGATGTCCTCCGTGAGAAGCTGACATTGCTGCCAGCTAACTGTGCTCACTTTGGGGTGATCCGCTCTATATCCACCCTCCTCGCCAGCTGAGACCAGAGGAAACCGTCAGTGATTCGACTCCAGGCAGAACCGATTGGTGTTCAGATGAACTGTGCTGGCTTTGGCTTAACTACGTTATATCTTTAATAACAAAGTTATGAATTTTGTTAAGTGCATCCACTCTTCACATTGATTAATGCAGCCTTACCTGAATTCCACTGCTTTATTTGAAATTCACTTTAATTCAGTGTAGAGTGGGAGATGAGTATTTACTCACTACAGACTTGTTCTGGTTTTACATTTTGTCACACTTTAGCATTTTTTAGTATTAAATAAAGATAACCTAAATGAATAAAATAGCAATTTAAAAAAAGCACATATTCAAACTAATTTGGACCAAGAACTTTAATTGAAAAATAATCATTCCATGAAATAACTTGTTGAAAACGTTGTCTTGCAAAGATTATGTTAATTTCAGTGGCTAGCCACACCCAGGCCTGAGTACTATCAGCCTTGTGTCACCAGAAAATCACAGAATAAAGCCTGTTTCACAGCAGGTTTTGAAATGGTCTAGTTAAAGTTTGGACTTAAATTTAATGGAGGCACTGTTACATAATCTTAAGAAGGCAGGTGATGCTCAGAAACCCACCACTATGGTTGAATTAAAACAATCCTGCAAAGAATTGTGGGTCAGAATTCTTTCACACTGATGTAAAAGATTTCTTTCTACTCATTTATTTTTGAATAATAAATAAAACCGTAATTTAAAAACTGCATTTTGCATTTACTATGTCATCTTTGTCTGCTTTTGAATTTGCATAATGATCTGAACCTGCAAATTTAACAAAAAAAAAAAAAAAAACAGCAAAAATGGAAGGAATCTTTGCAGAGGTAAAAGCTTTTTTACAGCTCTGTTTAAAATAATGAAAGTCGTCTCATTAAAATTAAATTTATTTTAATTTCAGTCAGTTACATAGATACATTTAATTTTAATTATAATATAGTATATTCAGATTCATGTGATATTATGTCGGCTACTAGAAAGTTATCTAAACGAGACCAACATATTGTCGAGTCATTCGTGCTGCCGCAATCCCTCATCCAGACTAAATATGTAGTGACTGTGGGAGGGAGCAACTCCGTTATCACAGAAAAAATGTCCAGCAGAAACAGTCTCATTGTTGGTGTTTTTCCTGCCAGTTCCTGATTTTCCAAACCAGTTCCAGTGCTAAACTGTTGCTAGGGCTTGTTTTACACCAATTGATTCTGTTTCTACTACCAGAAACTCTGGCATGAGAACTGATAACCTGTTCTCCTGCCAGAGAACAGTATCTTGGCTCCAACTTTGAATAGGATCAGAGAAAAGAACCGCTACCATCAGTGGCTGAGGGCAGAGAAATGGACACAAAAAATTTTAATGTTATGAGCATTATATTTTAAAGCCCTGAGTAAGTTAAGACAAAACACTAACAAAAAAAGTCCAAAACAAAAGCAGAAGATCCACTCTTGGGTAAAAATAAATAACCTAGCAGAGTTTAGATTGCATTATTTATTCTTTTGTAACCTCATTTGAAGTGGCTTGGCACTTCAGTTTCAATTTGTACCTACAAAAGGAGTTTATTGTGGAAAACAGGGTTGAAATAATATGCATTGTTAAGGTCTCAGTCCCAAGTCTATTTAAAACACCTAATCAGGAGCATTTCTGAAATAGAAATCTCATTCACAGGAGGTAATTTTGAAGTAATCTAATCAGACTCAGACATGTGTCCGTCTCTTAATTGGACAGGAAAAGACTGGAAGAGAGAGGCTCCACTAGCAGATGCTCTGAGAAATCCACCAGCAGCAAATTCCAACATAGATGGATATCAAAAATTTTAAAAAATCAAGGACAGCTGTGTATGCAGCCAAAATGATTCAGAGGACAGTCAGGAAGTGTGGACTTTCTCTGCAGCATCCAGCAATGTGCTGCCAAGGTTGGCAGGAATGTGAGCACAGCAGCCTGTGATGTTGGTCTGTGTTGAGAGCTGTTTGGTCTCTCAGGGTATTTGATGCCGTTTGAGCTTTTCATGAGAGAAGTGTGAACAGGTAAGCCACTTTTCTCCTCATGTAAATAATACGCCTGGGAGTTTTTGACCACTGTCAACAACAATACCAAATGTGTCTGCCCATTTCTCCAGTTGAATGGCCCATTTTATTTCTCAGCTTGCTAGCCAAAAGACGATAATTTCACAAATCATCTAGCGTGCACTCTAGAATATTTATTCATTTTTAAAAAAAATTCACACTGAGTACAGCCTTTCAGCACAGCTGGCTCAGTGGTAAAATATGGAGGACATTCACCATGTGTGAAAGTGACTATTGGTTCCAATTCCAAATCTAAATTACATGAAAGTATAATTGCAAACACTAAAATTAGACTTCCAGCTAGTGGCATTCAAAGTCTGTAGAAGATCACTTTACTAATAAAAAAAATACATTGTTGGCATTGTATGTTTTTATGAGGCTAAAAGAGTTTTACATAATCTAGAAATGGTGAAAGATGAAATATTTATTAAAGCACTTTGACTGAGACAAATCCCTTCCCAAAAATATATAAATAATCCGAAATCCATATAAAACCACCTGAATTCATTTTCTATTAACCAAATTTTGTGAATAAATTGTATAATTCGCTCAAATTGTTAAGTCAAGTGAAGTTGGCAATCTTTTTACACACAAACTACAATTTCATCTCCCACACTTTCTCTCTCTGTGTGTATTTCATGCAACATCATGAAATAATGTTGCAGCATAACTAACCCTTACATTCCTCCTGAGGGCTACCTTAAAGTTTGTTGCAAATTTCACAGCAACTCATCCAGTAGCTGCTGAGACATGATACTAAAGACAGCAATCTTCTCTGTGCTGTCGGTGGAATTAAATTGGATTATCTGGAAGCTCTAGGGACCAAAAACGCCTGCTGAACTGTGTTGACTCCAAATAAATCCAGAGACCTCATGAAAGTCTAGCTTCATCCTTTTAAAAAAGAGGGGAAGGAAACTTACCTTACAACAGTGCAGCATTCACTTAGTCAGCTGAGGTGTTACTAATGATCTACCTGCATCACACAGATGACTACAGTTTCTGATCTCCAGAGTTTGCCACTGAATCAAACGGCTCTTTGAGCGGACCCTTTTTTATGTTCACTTCAGATCTCGTTAACGAACACTTCACTTACTCCCCGAATGAAGAAGCTACGACACTGAGTCTGACTGGTGTAGGCGGTGAGTCAGGGAGGGCTGCAACGTGATATCATTGTGTCATGTGCCGACCTCGAGCATGCTTTACATGTCATGTCGGTACATTATCAATTTTCTGCATGCGTCATTCAATCTGGGGAAGGTTTAGAACAAAAAACAAAAAATCCTGCATCGACTAAGCAGGTTAAAGTTAACTCAGAAGAGACAACTTGATGTGAAGCTCACTGCGATAACATTTTCATAATCCTCTTAGGCAGCTGAAGGAGGCCAAGGTCTTTCTTAATTAATGATCACACCTTCACTGCTGTGATCGTTATTGATTTGACACTACAATAAAGGTGTGAGCCTCTGAAATATTGGAGTCTAGGTCAGAAGGGCAGACAAGATACTTGGCGCTACGAGTTTCTCCTCCATTAAACAATCCTTGAAACGTCGATGGAGAGAGACGGTGTGTGTGTGTGTGGTTCTGCGTGAATGAGCTTGATTGATCGTGTGTGTACAAGCATTTGTGATAGGAGAAGAACACTGGAGGCAGCCAGTGATTATGCATTGCTTATCTCATATTCATAGCAGGAATCTGCCATCCAGCCATGCATAATAACCAATTTTAGGACACAGAATGGGTTCACACAATGTTTTCCTCTGAAGGAAGCATTTTTTTTACAGGCTTGAAACTGATTTTATGGTAGGCGAACCTTCGTAGAAACGCTGTTATGTTTTTCTTTATGTGTTCACAGGGTGAAGTTTAAATACTTTGTTTTCTACTTTAGAGATATAATTCCCTTTAAACTACATATTCTTCCACTGACCTAGAATTGGTGTGAGCCAGGAGACTATCTTTCACAGCACATTTTCACTAAAGTTGGTTTCTTAAGGCTGAAATACCCCCACTTAGAACAAGAACAAGGTCAGACACGGTGATGTTGATCATGTATTTGACTGTGGCTGGTTAAAGGGAACTTTACTGCCTGTATACACTGATAAGTGGACTTTCTTATAAAAAGCACTTTGGACTTTATGCTGTTCTAATTGGATTAGCTGGAGGAGTATATCCGCTTCAGTACCACCACTTTTCTTCCAATGGCACAGAAGGATATTTCCACATTTTAAAAATGGATATTTCAAAATATGAAATGAAGGAATTTGAAAAGGGTGCGGGGGGAGCTTTAACATTCTCTACAAGACATTCAACCGAACAGCAAAAATTGACTGATACATCAACAGTAAAAGCATCTGTTTGAAAGTGCACATTTAATGTTGCAGTTGCATATAAAAACTGTGAGAGTTAGTCGATTCAACGTTCAATGAATAAAATGTGTCTCACTCCAGAGGTCTCTGAAAGCCGTTGGCATATTGTGGAGAAAAGCTGTTTATATCAGCAGCTTCCTGATAGAATCAACACTTTATTGTTTGGTTGTGACCTCTAGAGACATACAGACATTCCAGAAATATCTAAGTTTGACCTCATTAAATTTTAACAGACGCTCATGTCTGTATTCAGCTAAAGTCTTATTATTGATTTATAGATGTTCAGACTCTGCTGTCTACTTGCAGAGCCTTGATTTTTGACATTTAGACTGAAAACATGCGAGTACTGTATGTGATTGGTGGTGAACTCATGCAGTTCTTGTGAGATGAGAACTTGGATTCCCTTCAGCATTAAGACTTTTTGTGTTAGAAGAACAAAATAAAGGTATTTTTGTGGTGATTTTTATGGTTTTAGAAGCAACTACTGGTCCACAAAAATAGCTTACTGATAGGATCAGCTCCACCACCGTAGGACCTAAACCAGATGAAATGGCTATTAATGCATTGATTAATAATTTACTAATTAGGAGATCTGCCCCAAATGTTTTTTTCTACTTTCTTTTGGGAGCTATACACTTTTTTGATGAGTGTAAAGATATTAAGCTTGATTTGCTAAAAGATTTTGGAAATAAACCTAGGCTGCACCCTGAAGCCAACAATATATGTCTCTGTGTCCAAACTCAGACTTTCTGTTTTTGATTTAGACATTCTGGATGAATTCATGTTAAAATGGCCCATTTCCATGCATATTTATGTAAATTACACGGATTGCCAGGAGCAGGATTCTCAAACAGAGCAGATATGAAAATGTTTTTTTTGGATTTGGAAATTTACTGAATATAATTTCTCCCAGATCCATTGTAAGGCATGTCGCATACTGCTAATTAACATCTCCAGTTGTTCAGTTTGTTTGCACCACTAAATACAGTCCTGAGTCAAAAATTGTGCCAGGTGGAAAAGATGTGCAAAAAGTGGAGCTAGATACAGAAATGGAGCAGTCCCAGTGAATCTGGGCTTTTGTTTCGTACAACAAAAGACTGGTTAATGCAGGAATTGTTACTTTACAGATAAAAGTGCAGGAAACATTGCTTTGTCATTTGTGGCTCTTTGACTTTGTCCATTGATTGTGTAGAAGACGGATGCAGAGTCTAAAAGTACTTTAAGGGGAAACATGCACCTCCCTAATGGCTCCGGCTCTAAATGGCATGCATTTGAAGCATCAGTTTCTCTTCTAAAATAAGACAAATTTGATGATTTCCCTCTCTGATATCATCAAAAAGAATCACCCTCTCTGGTTTCTGTGCCTGAAAACCTTTCTATTACTGGCTACATTCAAAAAGCTGACTTGATTTGTATGAAATCGAGTTACACGGCTTTGCCACAGTGACTTTGTTCACATGTTAAATGCCTCCTCTGAACCCGTCTCTCTTCTTACCATGTGAGCTTCTCACCTGTCACAGAGATTCATGTGAGATGGTGCAGTGATGCCTCCCTTTTGAGTGTAAGGTCACTTTGGCTTCGACTCCATAGTAGGATTCGCTCACATAATGCTCAAATGAAGGGTAACGGGAAGGCTTTTTAGAGCTGCACACTGACAGTAATTGAGACATGTGCTTCAGCCGGCGCTGTTATGCTATCACTCGACTGCTCTGATTATGAGCTCGGCTCCAGCTGGAAATAGACAGAGTTGGAAAAAAGTGAAATAAATAAAAATATTAAAGACTTTAAAAACATTGACTGATGGCTGGAAAGGAGAGATAAAACTGAATTTATTTAGTGCGTTTTTATGTATATAAATTAGATCTTTTTGTCTGGTAAAGTGCCTTGAGATGACTTTTATTGTGAATTAGCCCTTTTTAAATAAACTGAATTGATTTAATTGTTTAAGCATTAATAATGAGGCTGGACAACAATCAGAGCAATCAGTAACAACCACTTTGAACAGACTTTGTTGTTGTTTTCTTTCAGTTGTTTACATGAAAATCAAATTATAACCAACAACGCACTGTAAGGGGGAAAGTCTGTTTATTCTGGGGCAGTTTTTAATCACAAAGCGAAAAGAAATAAATTGAAATCAAAAGAGATTGGAGTTTTTTTTGTTTTTTTGGTTTTTATTTTTAAAACAGACTTGGATGAATATGCAGATGGAAACACAAATTGATGGACAGACATAAATTAATGAGTAAATTATTATCAAGATTTGGAAAATACCTAAATCAAATATTGCAAGTTTTCCAAAATGTATAAATTAAGTGACCTGTTGGTTGAAAACTTTTATATAATACAGACAAAAGAGAGGAAAAAAGAGTCAGAGGAAAAAAATGTGCATATGAATGTGACACATCAAACATTAAACACTGTTGCATGATAAAACACAGAGCAATCATTGTAATGTACAAGTTTTCTAGTCACAGGGTAATTTGCAAACCCAGTCTTTGGTTGGACATTTGTTAAAAGACAGCAAAAATAAAATTAAGATTCATGTTATATGAATTACATGATGGTAAAGGGGAAAAACATATTTTAGATTCTCTTTGTTTCTATGAAATCATATTAAAAATACCTGGGTTAAATTTCACAATTTGAGCCACGAAGGGCCACCAAGACCAGAAAACCCTTAGTGCAAATAGAGCTGCAACAGTTCACGGCAAGCAGAGTATTCATCGGTTTAATCTAATGAGGTTATATTATCCAAATGAAATTATGCAGAAAACATATGGAGAGAGCAAACGCACTCACTCTTTAGCCTCTGTGTGTTTGCCTGTATGTGTCCCACACACAGATGCATACTCTTAAATAGACAAACTGTCTTCATATCTCATTACCAGACACACCGAGCTGCAAACAACATGTCCCCGTAAAGTGATTAAGTTTGGCATCGAGCAGAACAAGCGCAAACAGACGGTGCATCTGCACACATAGCGTCTGGATTGCTCTGATTATCTGTGTGTCTGTCTGTTTGACTGTGTGCAACGCCACTCTTCCCCTTCAAGAGGACAGCTTCCTCTCTGACTGAAGCAGCATGTCAGTGCGCATCATGGGCATGTGCGTGCAAAGCTACAGGCAAATTTCTAGAAACGTCCATCCATCAATCAACGCCAAGCAGCTGCAGCTCAGTAGGATCTCTTTATGTGTTGGTAGGATTTCAGTAGGATTGTCTTTATGTTCTGTTACACCTTGTGCAAAGTTTTATATGACATATTTCTTTCAAATTGCTTCAAAGGAGCAAGGATTTGTTCTATTGTAAAGTTGTATTAATAAATGATTCTTTAAGCTCCTTGGAGGTTCTTCACAGATGTTTGATTTAATATTTGTTTAGATCAATGTGGAAAGTGGAGGACAAAAGATGATTCATATTTTTTGAAATGATATGTTTAGGAACCAGAATCAAAACACAGCAAAAACTGAATAATATATCAACTGCTACAGGTTGTTTCAACTTTTAGTGAATTACTGTAAATATTAGTGAAAGATGTAAAAGAAGAAAAAAACAATAATAATGTAGTCAGAATGTATTTATGACAAGCTGGTTGTAACAAAATGCCAACAGATGTGACTTAAAGTTGGTTCTTCTTAAATATTATTCCCAAAAAAAGTGAAGAAAGTGGTGAAAGTCCTAAAAATATCCCATTTAGCACCAATTCAAAACTTTTTAGGAATATTTTGCTAAGTGAGGGTTTAGGAAAGACTTTTACACAACACAATTTTGCTGTAATATTTTGATTTAGCCTTGTTTTCTCAGTGCAAACCTTTTATATCATCAGTCGTACTTGCAGCATCACTTGGATATGCTGTTAACACATGATAACATTGTGTAAACCCATTTCATTTAATGACAACACCTCCCTCTGACCACCACTGAAGAAAACACATTTACATGCAGCAGAGTTCAATATATAACAACAGATGGTCGTAAAGAGAATTGGCTTATCTTGTTTAACCATGAACCAATCGTATGAGGAACACTTTGTCTCACTTAAGAGAACTTTGAAACTTTGCTATTAATATTTTATTCACATGAGGTAATATTGCATGCTATGAGTCACCCTATTTTCCCAATGAGAACTGGTGCGAGCACGGCGTTTTGTTTATGGATGCTGGGATATTGCTTGTGCTGTCCTGAGGGTGCATTCAGCATGTGTTATTACCTCCTGCTCAGCTTGTGTTTATCCTCTGTTTTCCTTCCTGTCTTCATCAATGTGTGCAGCTCCAGAGATTGAAACGCTCACTGTCCTTCAAGACCATGATGCGCAGCAAGAGCGTGGAGAACTTCTTTCAGAGGTCCTACAGCGACGCTCGCCTACCTGCCGACTTTATCACTGACCCACCACCGCCTTCTCCTCCACTGCCACCCGGCTCCCCTCTCATTGGCGAACGCTCACCCTCCATTTCACCGTCTCTTAGCCCCAACCCCTCCATCTGTTCCCACTCACCGTCTCTCAGCCTTTCTCCATCACTGCCTGCAAAGCCTCCCCGAGCTCAGATTAACCACTGTTTTCAGGACCACATTTTTCGGAAGCCCACCAACTGCCAGCACTGCAAGCACATGATAGTGGGTAAGGTGCTAAATCTGTTCCCACAAGATTACACAATTCCATGTCGCTATATTTGGCTGAGACTGATGACCATTGGTGGAGGGGATGTAGGAATGTATGCGCAACAGAACACTTAGAGGTTAAAATCTGCTTTGAGAAAAAAAAATGGTCTTTTTGCTTTGTGTATTCAGGTCAATGGCATCACAAGAGGTAAAAGAGAAATTGATCAGCAGGCATTAGCAAACAATTTTTGGAAAAATTTCATATGTGCTGTGCAGCTTTTGAGTTACATTTCAGTTTGACCTGAACCTCTTTTGCAAACCTAATCTATGTGTGTTATTGTTGCCAAATTTCACTTAAATCCAGGCGGTGTTCTAAACCCTAAATATTTTTTTTTGCTCCACAGAATATTAGGAAACACTGGTGAAGGACAACCTTGATTTCAAAACAGGGAAATAAAGAAAAACAATTAGAGAACCTGTTTCAATTGTATTATACCTCATGTGATGTCATCAGAGACCCAGAAACTTGCTTTTGGGGTGGTAGACTCCAATGATTTACAACTAAATAGCAAGAAAACATAAAATGGATCATGACATGCTGTTATAGATGTCAAAAGTCAGTGTGATTTTTCTTACAAAAAGTCTAGCTTGTAGTTTTAAAACCTTGGATAAGGTGTACAAATAACCTTAAATAAAAGGTTAAATAATGCATGCAACTGTTTTTTTATAAGCTGACAAACTTTCAAACAACCAGATTAGTTTTGGCTCCAGTTAGTGGACATTTAATTAAAACTGACTCATTTTCTTCAGTGCAGTTTGAGTGCAGTTTACTTTTATCTCTGCCTTGCTGCTCTTATGAGCTAACAGCTACTAGTATTTCTCCTAAATGTGTTTCCTGTCAGTATGACTGATTACAGCCTCCTACCTGCTCCCCTGTGTTTGCGTCCAGGCTGTTGTTTTGCATGCATTGTGGGGTTTATTTATGTAATGCATCACTTCGCCCTGGCTGCACTCATCAGCAGTCCTCAAATAAAGTCTAGTCTCCTTTCTCCTTGTTAAGCTGATTAAGTAGAATCAATTTTCCTCTTTAAAGTAAAAACTGTGCTTTCTGGAAGCCCTCTAATTTTTCCCTTTCTTTCTTAAGTAGCTTGTTGATGTTATCCTCATCTGCAGCAAATTCAGAAATCACTCTTCTTTGGTTCTGAAATAAAAAAAGGTTTTGGCCTCTTCATGTGTATAAGCATTATAAATAGTGATTATCTCATCAGAAAACAAATTAGGTAGAGAACATCTGGAGACTTTTTTTTTAATCATTCCAACACTTTAAGTGAAAATAAAAACACTTGATGAATCATTCCTAAATCAATTATGTCTGAAATATCTCCAGCTGCTGTTCAATCTTGCCATGTTTTAAGAGCTGTTGATTATAAACTGTTAGTATTTGCAGATGCAACAGAACAGATCTTGATAATCTGAGAAGACACAGATCTGCTTCTGTGATCTGTGGGCCACTTTGTTCTTTTCACACTTTTTATGCACCCTGCTGCTTCAGTGATTTTTTTTTTTAAAAGTTTCTCTTTCATTGTGGCTACATCAATGTCCGTCTTCCGTGTCTTTAATTCTTTGTCTAACGCTCTCTGTAGGAAACTCCAAACAAGCTCTGCGGTGTAAAACATGTAAGATGGCTGCTCACCTGTGGTGCACATCTGAACTCTCGCAGCAGCAATGCCATGGAAAGGTATGTGCAATTTTATGCTGCATAAATCTTTTTTTAAACATTTGCAGTTTCTCCCATATTAGAGATTCCTTGTCACCAGTGTGGGGAAAATATATCCAAATTTTGCAAGACTATAAACAAAATGTTTCACAGAAGCCTAAAAAACATGAAAAATTAAACATGAGTCGAGGTGTTAATTACTGAATCTACCTTGAGGACATACATTTGGCCTTGCATTGCAAAGCCAAAGCAAAATATACAAATCAGACTTTGCGCCCTCAGTTTATTTAGAATAATTACCAATTGATGAGCAAAATCCTGAGAAGAAATGTGAAGCAATGTGAATAAGCAACATGACTACTTTTTCCAATTAATACATTCAAACACTTCTTATACTCATTGTAACAAGTGAACTATCTTAAGAAAAAGCTATTTGAACGGGACCAGAACCATTTGGGTTTTGCAGCAGTAAATGAAATAAAATTAAAACAAATAAGCACATGTCATAAAGCCAGAATCAAACATATGACAACACAATAATAATAATAATAATAATAATAATAATAATAATAATAATAATAATAATAATAATAATAATAATAATAATAATAATAATAATAATAATAATAAATCCACCGCAAACTGGCTAATAATTAAGAAATGGAAGGTCGAGTTAAAACCCAGAAAGGGTTTGTGGAGAGTCTGAGTTGAACTCTTACTCAAACAAGTAAGGCTGAAACCTTTGTGACTTCAGCTCTCCCTCTGTCTGATTTTCATCTGAAGTGTCTGTCAGGAAAAAATGTCTGAGACTAGATGAAAGTGCTTCAGATTCTCTGTAGGATATTTGCAAAATTCCCTTGCTGTTTCCTTTCAAACCTCCCCATCTCCTGCTGAATTTTGCAGGACATTGTCAACCAGTATCATTTATTTTTCCTGCAATGAAGGTCTGTACTGGTTTACCATTGGGATTTTATTTTTCTTGCAGTTGTTAAAAATAAATGCATCACTCCAATCTGAAGTCCTAATCAGTTTAGTCATCAGATCTGGGACTACTATCAAACAGGCTTTTCACTTTTTTAACCACATTTAATCTAACTGCTGACATACTCATATAATATTTATTCAGATGTTCCAAGCCATGAATAATATTGGTTGACTGGATAAAAAAATCAACAACAACAAAAAAAACAAAAAACATTGATGTTTTAAATTATTTTAGACCAAAGCATGATCAATTGCAATGATAAATAGATTTGGTTGTCAAAAAACGCACTATGCACGAGAATTACAAACTTCCTCTCCAGTGATTTCAAAGTTTGATTTCTAGTAACTTTTCTTGTGGTTAGGTGAAAACATTAGTATGCAGCAGGAGACGAGACCTTCTGAGAGCAACTGCGAACATTTAAAGAGCACTTTGTTGAAGACAGCTCAGTGCAGTTTGACATCTTTCTACAATCAGGAGGAGATGCAGGGTAGTGAAAAGGACATGGATGGGTAAAATACATCTTATAATAAGGAGAAACAGTTTGTTTTCTTTCCCAACATGGCAAAGAGACTCAGAGCATCTAAATTTGCAAGTAAAGACAGAGACAAACTGATCTCAGCTGAGACACTTACTGTGCTTAATTCAGTGTGAAATTGCAATCACAGGGACTCACAAACACAAGCTTCCTTGTCCATGCTTGTATCTAAGCTGTGCATACATGAAAGTTGTCATGTGAATTTATTGTCCACCAATGAAGGCAGCAGATAAATACAGAAATAATTTCTTCTTTTCCTGCAGCAGGTGCTCAGCTCTGGCAGCGCTCTCATGCTCGTCAGTGTGCCTTTTTGTGTTTTTGATATAACTTTATTGGGGTCCTAAAATCGCTTCGTAGTTGAGTCCATTTTCCCATGGTCCAGATCTGGACACAGAAAGTAATGGAAGCTGAAAAAGTCATTCTGCTTTCTGTTCTCCTCCATTAGTCTGGAGCATTCAAGCGAAACTTCAGCTCGCCGATGCTCGTCAATGACCAATTGGCTGTCGTCAAGGAAGTTCAGCCAAGCCAGGGTGAGCATCCGGAGAGTGCTTGTGTGCTTGTGTGTTTGTGAAAGTGGGTGCACAGGTTTGTTTGCGTCTCTGTGCTTTTGTTTGTGACTATGCTCTGTCTAGTGATTTGGGGTATTTTTAGATTTTTGTGCCCTTCCATTTGTACCGTAACAAACCCAGAGCCACCTCCCTCTCACCTTACAACCAAGGAAACATGAAGTGGGAAAAGATAAAGAAGAACAACACTTTCAGCCTTTCTGGGAGGCTGGTGGATGGTCTGCACTGTGAAAGTATGTGAATAAATATTTGCAAGCTGCGATGTTTATGTTTTTTTAACCTGTTTCTGATTATATATATAACCCTGGACTGTTGAAGCTTAAAGACAAGCACTGCAGTTTGCATGTTTAAAATCTCCATAAACATTGAAATGCTTCCTAATTTATAATCAGCATGAGCTCTTTCCAACTCTCTCCTGAGATGTGGTTACACCTCATAAATTAGGTTTTGAACACATGTTGAATTTTTAAAGCACCTCTTTTACACCATTGCCTAACAGGACTCCAGAATATTCCTTTTTTTCTTTATCTTTTGATGAGTCGCTGTTTTCCTTGGGGAAGAAAAGAGAGGAAGTGAGGAGGGGTGTAACCATATATCCAGCTCATGGAGTGATACAATTCTGAGTTTACCAGAATGAGTAAGGATAAAATTTCACTAATTTAATTGGAAAAAAACTAATGCTCCTGTTACACTTCAGCAGATATGCCTTGCATTTCAACACCATATGCACTGAACTTTTGTTGTTGCGTGAGGATAACATTATTTCTCCTCATGCTACACGATGCAGACACTCTGTCTACACTGAAGATAAACTTCTTTCACATCCTAAACCGCTGAACTGACACCAGCAAGACTTACCTATAAGATAAAGTCTGCTGAAAATTCAGCCAGTAGTTTTTTGACCATTGTGGCGAGACTCAAATAATTAAACTTTAGATTTCACTTGTTCACTACAGTAATAAAAATGGAAAAGAAAATATAAACCCAGCAGTGATGTCAACAAAAAGATTGATCTGGTGATGTTCAACATTCTACTCCCTTGTTCCTTATACACAAATGCTAACACTTTAACTTTATTGTCACATCTTTAGCTGCCCTTCCTAATGAGCTCATCTAACTGCTTTGTCTCAGCACTTGATGCTCCATGAAACCTCAATGTTCGCACAAGATAGTCTGCTCTGTAAAGACCATTATGGTTGTGGCTCCAATCAAGTTTATTGCTTAGGTAAACACTAACGTACTTATGTGAGTCCAAAATCTCCTGTCAGTTCCCTGGCTTTTCACCAAAGTTGCACACTGACAGCAATTGGCCAAGGACTTTGTGAGACACATCAGTCTGAAGAGACATTTTGTGGTGTTTTAATATCACATTTTTTCATATCACAATATGCTGTTACACCCCTAGAAGCTACTGTAGTGCCTCACCTCGTGTGAAGTACACAATGCTGACTAAGTTGCAGCAACTCATGCTGGGACTTTTTGTACAACTCATGCATCAGGAAACAATCAACCTGCAGCTCCATCGCCTCAGAGAGTGGGTCTCTGCCAGGGCATGCTGAGTCTGCAATCTGTCAAACTCACAATGTCCTACTACTTATTAAAATACAGAAGTAATGTTACTCTTGTTTACTATGATATTGTTAAGACTGTAACAACATCCTATGGTATTAAAATGTTAAATGGGTTTTCTTAAAAACAAAGAGAACCAATGAAGAGTTTTCCAGCTGCTCTTAGCATATGATTTGGTTGGATGATAAAAGTTTTCTATGTACTACTATCTACTCCACTCCATTCTCACTGATGGCTCAGCTGGTAGGAAAGCAAACAGTGTATGGGTTTCTCTGCAGTGCTGACAGTCAATAAATACAGACTTCTTGTCAAGCAAGTTAATAAATGTAAGTCATAAAACAATTTAGCCTCCATTACTTTTAAATCTTTTATGTGACAGAGTGAGAGATAAATTACAAATAACTTGTAAACACTGTGAGAATATCACAACTGGTGTTTGTATCTAATTCACAGTTTTCATCAGTGTTAAAGAGCTATTTTATTTGAATATTTCCTAAAATTTATATTGCATAATTGAAAACATATGTTTTTGCATTCAAATTTGATGAGCACAAAACAATGTAACGTCAAACATGGGCTGATGTATACATTACACTAACTCTATAAAACGCAGGTTGTAATTTTTGAAACTTTTCCTTAGCTTTATTAAGAACATGCCTTTTTTTGTGTCCTATCTGGCAGTGTACCGATTATAATTTTTGTCTGAGTGCCAAGGAGAAAAACAGCAGATTTACTTTGACAAGTAGAGAACCCTGCAAGAGTACGGTAAAGGACAGTTGGTGCTTTAGGTCACAATCTTGTTTTCACAGCACAATGTGGGACATGCTAAAACAAGAATCAACTTTTATGTTTAGATGCTAAGGTTACAGAAAGAAAAGACAGCCAGAGTCATTTTCAATTTTCAATTCTAAGATACTCGTTCAGGAAGATAAAAATAAAAAACCCAAGGTCTTCTCCCTGCTATGAGAGAGGGATTTATCGGAAGCTGAAGTCTGTGAACAAGGTTTATTTAGTCCTTTGTGATTACTTCATTTTGTAGAAGCACTTCCTCCAGGGAAGTTCACTCTTAAATACCCGTCTAATTTCAGTCTTGTGTCAGAATTTAAATTTTTGGACTCCTGGTGGATTTTTCTGACGACAGCACAGTGGTATTTCATTGGGTATGAAATTGCAAATCATTGCTGCTTCATCCTGCACAGACATACACACTTGCACACAAACATATGAGCAACTATAGCAAAAAAAGAAAAAATCTCTCTGCCTTCCATTCCACTTATGTCGAGGTGGATGGAAATAGGAGCAGAAAATCTCATTCCTAACCTAGAATATGCTGAGGTAGCACTGAGCATTGCAGTCTACATGAAATGAAGAGATGAAGACTTTGAGGGGATTTCCATATTTTAAATATCTTCTCTAATTCTCTTTGTACTCGCTGCAGCTCCAGATATATCACAGCCCTTAAACTAAGACTCAGTAGAGATATTAGACTGTCTTGATGTCTTCTTAACTTTTGGCTGCTGCACACTTTCAGATGTTAAGTGGGTCACTTTGGCCCAGGACTGAATGCATTACTGCTGTTATATTTAGCCCGCTTCCTCCAGATTCTCACAGGCACAATATCTATGATGTACAGCATTATCTCAGCGTGTCATCCTAATTGTGGCGTGTCTGCAGCAGAAGCTTGGAGTTAATTAATAATTTATGGGTGTGATTTTTACTCAGGCGCAAATGTGTGTTTATGTGGTGTGTGTGGTTTCAGAGGCTGCGCGGATGCGTGTAGACCCTGTGTATGCCGCCTTACGCTACGGGACGTCCTTGGCACAGATGAGCCGTTCCAGTTTTGGCAGTTTATCAGAATCACCAACACGCAGCTTGGTACGGCATCATCTCCCCTGTCAGTGAGGGTAGAGGACAGCTGAATGTGTGTCTTAGCCATAAAACTGGGTTTGATGGCTAAGGTCCATTGAATCACTGACCAGGTTCTGAGGTCATACATACAAATTCATAGTAGAGAACATTAAGTAGGTTGTAAATTTCTACTGAGAGCTTTACAGACTCATTTTATGCTTTATATAAAAGTGTAAACATAAACCATAATGTAATATTTAGACAAAACAATTCAAAATGTCAAACAAAAAGGTTTAAAACCCTGTAGAAATTGACCTACAAGGAGGAAAACTGGTCACTACTACACTGTAAAACATTTGAAGTGGTTTATTTTGCAAGTGAAAGTCCACCTGTTGCCTTGAAAATGCAACTTAAGTAAACAGAAAAATTGCATTGGTTTTAACTCAGAAATTGAAGTTTAACAAGAGATAAGTTGTCTAACTTTTTTTTTTATTACTGTGAGTTTTAACTTAATGCTACAATTTAAACCAAATAATTATTTCACAATATGCAAGACAAAAAAATTCTCTGACCTAGTGGAAGAGCACAAATTTCTCTATAATTTTTACTCACAATATCAAGTTAAAATAACTAGTTATTCAGCTCAGAAACATTTAGTGTGAACAGAACATTATCCTCTTGCTTCGCAAACTGTCAGTTGCATTAAGATAAACATTTGCCTTAATAAAACACCAAGGTCAGATCAACGTAACACACTTCCATCTCAGGATACAAAAACAAGCCGCTAAGTACACTGGGAAATAGTTCCCACTCCTGGCTTTTTCTTCTTTCAATTTTTTTTAAAATGCTAACCCAAAAACTCTAGTTTATTCAACTCTTGCAGCTTTGACAAAATTAATAAAAAGTAAACACAACTTACTACTGTACATTTATCTTTTGAAAACTCACACATTTAGGTAAAAATCTAAAACTTGCTACATTTATTTGAGTAGAAGATAGACACAAGTAAATATAATTCAACTGTTTTACAGTGCATGCTTTGTGTTTTGATTTGGTGAATGACTATCTCTTGTTCCGTTTATGTTAATGTTGCTTTTCATGTATATAGTTGTTTGCTTCACTCATGTTTTTTTCTTCTTTTTAAATTGTTTACATTCCACCATTAAGAAGTTTACATATTTGAATGTTTTGGTTTTTTTTGTTCTAATATTTGCCATGTGCACTGGATGTCTTCACTATTCCTAGACTCTCTTTCATCGGATCACTGTTGCATGTTTTTGTACCATCACCCGTAACAGTCTACACTTCACTTAACTGTCCCATCAAACAAGTCTTAGTTTGTAACCTGAAAAAAAACAAAACACAAAAAGAAGTTTTTACTAATGATTTCATTTAATAAGGAAGCAAATCTAATCAACCCACCACTAAGTGAAATAGTAACTGCTCACTACACCTAATAACTGCTTGTTTCAGTTTGACAGTGAAGACTGCCCTTAGGCACTTACAATAAGATGTATATTTATGTATAACTATGATATCAATGTTCCCTGCCAAAATTTTAACCCCTAGTTTCTCTACCATTGTCATCTCTGGCAAAGTCAGCTAAGATAATTCAGAAAATAGTATTCGTAATGGAGGACTACAAACTGATTAGACATCTGTTGAGCAAATGTATGTTATTTTTGGCACCTGGGTGCTAACATTTTATTGTTTCCTCTTTGTTTCATTCCTCAAGGGGGAGGGAGGTGAGGAGAGGCAGGAGAGACAGTGCAGCATGGAGGAGGAGATAACTCAGGAGACAGGGGGTAAATGCTGCTATGTGTATGTGAAATGTGCTGTGTGTGGGTCAATGTCTCTGCTGTGTTTACCTGTGCTTGACTGCCTGCATGAGAGAGATATTTCATTTGTTTGCTTGTTAAAAAAATTTCAATCGCATAATTGTAAGGGTCTTTTATTTTTCGTTGCTTTCACAGAAATCCTCGCGCCACTTCCAGATGCCGCTGTTCCAGAGAAAGAGATGGAGAAGGAGGTGGAGAAGGAGGTGGAGCAGAGCTGTGAGCAAGCAGAGATTCCTGCAGAGGACAGCAGTTCAAAGGTAGAGCTCTGTTCAGTCAGCCACTCTGTGAAGGTCAGCCTTTGTTGTTTCATTTCTGGCATTTGTATTTCTATCTCACAACCCAAATAACCCTGTACCCAGGTGCCCAAGCGCATTGAAGTCCACTCCATCCACACCTATGTAGCACTCTACAGGTTCCTGCCTCAGGAGCTGAATGACCTGGAACTACAGTGAGTAGAAGCCAGACAAAAAGGGTTTTATTTTGTGACCACATAACCGCAAGTGAGGACATGTGCTGGTGTGTCAGCCTGTTTTGCTGCTGTCTGTGTTTATAGTTTTTCCCTAGGATTTACCCTGGTGACTATTCCTGCAGAATGAAATGTCCCTGTCAGTTTTAGAGGACAATTTCAGGGCGCCCCTAAGGACAATTAATTATAAATTTGGATCCCTTTGTTGTTCCCATGTAGAAGTAGCGTAGATTAGCTGTGCTCCAAGCAAAGGAGAGGATGGAGACAATGAGCTACTGAGAAAGGAAAGAGAGACGAGGAAGGAAATTGCATAGAATAGTGAAAGTAAGAAATAGTCACTACAACCAAAGGGGAATAATCACAGTAGATGTTCTGAGAGATGAAGGACAAGGGCAGACCTTGTGATGTGAGGGTATTCTGAGAGTGTATTGATGGTTAGAGGACAGCTCTCACAAAAGCAGAGCACCGAGACTGTTAAGAGCCATCTGTAATCCGGCTGAGTGTATGAGTGCAGAATTTAAAGAAAGGGGGATGTGCTTCTCCCAGGACGGGTGAAGATGAAAAACTTTACAACCGGCTTGGACAGCAGTCTGGTTTTATTTCAGTTCCCGTGATTCACTCAGAAAAAGGAGAAAGCGCAAAATCCATATGAAGTATCAGAATTATCAAACCTCATCCGAAAGACATCTGAAAGACACACATTCCTCCTCTGAGCACAAAAAGAAAATGAGACATATTATGACAAGAAATGTTTGTGATATATGTTGTCATGTATGTAAACAATAATAATAAAAATATAGGCAGACGTTGTTGTAGATTGGGGGCCACTGTCTTATTTTGCAGTAAAATGCTTTTTCTTGCCACCAAGCATAACTGGTGTTTTCACAGTCAAGGCTTAAAGTAGGTTAATCCCACAGTTACCTTAAAGTTATATAAATATACTTTAAAAAAAATTAGAAAAAATGGCTCCAAAATATATTCAATAACTGTGTTTTAGCAACAATTACCAGAACAATATTTCAATGCATATTACTACAGTTGAGATTATGAGTGTATGATAGATGATATTATCTCACCGTATAACACACTGTTTAGTGCTGACACTCAGGAGAATTGATGTACAGACAAGCAATTGGAGCATAATTCCTCCCTGTGTATCTGGGACGGTGGCAGCTGCAGAAAAGGGTCTCATCAAAACCCGGCAGCACAATAAAAATGCAGGTTGGGTCGGCTGCAGACGGAGCCGTGTTTTCATCAGCACTGCGGCAGGAACTGCACAGTCCAACATGTAAAACTTATGACTCCCATGTCTTTGTTACTTTTGTAAAAAGACACAAAGACTCGAGCGCATTTTAACTGCTGTGGCTTTGTAACCATGGGCTCTACAGCTTTTTGTCAGTTAGATAATGTTATCTTTTGTGCTTCAGCTAAGCTCGATTTCTGTGCCTCATCTGTCTGCCATGCATCCCCCATCTTGTCTCCTTCTCCCCCTTTTTTTCCATTCCAATCGTGCATCTTTTTAAAATCTCTCATGTTTTTTCCTCCAACAGTCCTGGTGATCGGGTGCAGGTCACAGACGACTCTAATGAGGAGTGGTGGAAGGTGGGTTTCACGATGTGTGTGTGTGCATGTGCACGCGCCTGCGTGGGTGTGTGTGTGTGTGTGTGTCTGCACACACTTGCGGCTGCATCTGTGTGTCACTTTGGGTGTCCAAAAAGGTGTGTGAATGCACATTTATTGTGCACATGTGCTAATTCAAGTCTTCAAATCAAACCTTTAGTGCGTAACACCTGCTCCATTTTTCATAAACATGCAGGGAGCCACTTTCTGAAATAGAACATAATTTCCTCTGAAAATTACCAAAAGAGTTTAGCATAATGAACATGACTTGTGTTTCAGCCTCAACAAGGTGTTTATTGAGTCGGTAATGAGCTTCACACACTCCCAATGGAAAAATGTTCATGTGTGAGGGCGTGTCTTTGTGTGTGTTTGAGCTCCAGACTGAAAGCAAGTTTGACTTAGACTAAATAATGCACAGAGTCTGTGTATCTTTCATCAGCAGACCTTGTATTTGCTTCACATATAACTTCTGTTGCTACATATAAAACAGCAGCCTCAAAACACTGTCAGCAGATTCTTGAGCAAGGAATCTTTAAATTATGTATGAGTTGTGAATCATCTGTTCATTACTAATGCACTGGCTGTGAATCACTTCAATAAACATGGATACACCTGCGGCAGTCAGCAATAAACATTGAAATATTGTCACTTGCATCTCAACACTTACCGTCACTTTGCATCAGCCCGGTTGGAAAGTAATCAATTGTTCTTATTTTTGTTTGAATACATGGAAAATAACTCCATGCATAACTCTGCCGCCTTTGTGATTTATTGTTGAATTCCACAAGGTTTTCATTGAAATGAAAAACAAAGGCGCCTTCTTGATTCACCCACTAGATAATTAGGCAGAAGATGACAGTCACTCTGAATTGCAGAAATTAAATAGGGAGTAATCATCTTTTC
This sequence comes from Gambusia affinis, assembly GCF_019740435.1. Taxonomy (NCBI): domain Eukaryota; kingdom Metazoa; phylum Chordata; class Actinopteri; order Cyprinodontiformes; family Poeciliidae; genus Gambusia; species Gambusia affinis. The sequence continues at coordinate 16,905,980 of NC_057886.1, forward strand.
TTCCAAGAAACAAAAAGATTTCCCCAAACTGTTCAAAGTCTTCATATATCTTCAGAGAACGAGTTGGGATTATTTATCTGCTGTCAGATATTTCAAAGAAATATTTTCAGCCTGATACAAATCTTCAAAACTTTCTGCAAAGAAATTGAAAGCTTACGTATGTATAGAAAGAAATATACAATTGAAAGAAATGTCCAATAGAAAGAAATAGAATTTTCTTTCTATTGGAAAGAAAATAGAAAAGATGGTTGATCAAAATCTAAAGCAAATATGAAGCTTTAATTTGCCTCAACAGAACTTTCAGAACAATGCTGCATTTTTATCTGCAAAGAATTAGCTTTACAAGCTCCCATTCTTTTATTTTTCAAATATATTTTGGATAAAAAAATCAAAACTTTTTAATGTTGTGAATTTGTTACAGAATAGAGCTGAACACACACTTCCCCAACACTTACACATCCAGTTTGCCACGTCTGCATTTTTGTTGTCATAATCGTGTGTAATAAAAGTTCAGACTCCAGTCAAGCTCAGGTTAAACTCTGTATAACTGGTTTCTGTGAATCCATTTTGACCTATTGGTGTTGCCTATGTAGTTACAAAACTACAATGGTAATGCAAACAGTTCTTTCTTCCCACAATAAACAGGAAATTTGCATTTGAGTTTTAATATTGGAGCTAGCAAGACTTTTCCTTCCTTGAAATACTGTTTATTTTCCCAACTGCAAAAACAAAACAAAAAATAAAACCATTCAGGATTTGCAGAGAAACAACTTTAGTTGTTCATAATTAAATGATTTTATATGTGTATCATGTTGAGCAGTTAGGGTCACATTACTAATACTAATGAGTATTAATGAACATTCTTCTTAATCAATCATTCCTTCAAGACAGATATAATACCTTAGTATCATTGAAGTTGTGTTCTTTTGTGTTCTCCAGGGTAAAAGTGGTGACAGAATCGGCTTTTTCCCTGCCAACTTTGTGCAAAGGGTCCGACCAGGGGAGAGGGTCTGGCGGGTCATTCAGGGCGTTCCCGGAAACAGAGAAAAGGGACACATGGCAGTGAGAGAGTCGCAGGTAACCCAATAATGCTATGGATTGCTAACATTCTTCTTTGCTTGCGGTTTGTTGCATACCTGTCTTTCATGAAGCAAACAAAAACACTCTCTAAGATTAGGTGCAATCTTAGAGAGAGAGAGAGGTTATGCCAGAGCTCTACGGAAGAGGATTAGGGCCACCAAAAAAAAAAAAAAAGAATTCTGACTTTAATCTCAGAATTCTGACTTTCTGACTTTAATCTCAGAATTCTTTTATTTTTTTTTCTCGGTGGTCCTAATCCTCTTCCATAGAGCTCGGTCATGAGGATTTGAGGAAAAAAAAAAAAACAGGTAAAAACTCTCCCCCACCCTCTATGTTTCCCTCTGTTGTAATCTGAGAACAAAGTTGTCCAAAGTGTGACCCGGGGGCCATTTGTGGCATTCAAAATAATTTTGTGTGGCCTTAGACTACAATTTGAGAATGATACAAATCAAATTTTACCGAGGGAGTCAAATTAGTTAAATTAAAGCAGACATTTTTGAATAAAGACAGAGAGTAGCCGTCCAAAATTGACCCAAAATTTCATTGAGGCAAAAGAGTGAGATCCTTTTTATATTTTGGATCTAATTGCAAATTAAATATCTCTCAGGAATGCTTGCCTTCAGACAAACGGGTGATGTTGACAAATAAACTGAATAATTTTTCAAAGCAGTCTCACTGGGCCCAGAAAATGAGACTTGGCATCAAAAACAGCATATCTGGCTGTGTTGGTAGTAAAGCTTCACATAGATCTAACATTTGTCTCTTCAGTAGGTTTTGGTCAGAGATGCTGCTTTAACCACATGGAGAAGAGGGAAAGTTCTGAAAAACTTTGTAAAATTTTGCAAAATACTTTTCAGGATCCTCCAATTAACCACTTAATGGCAACAATTACTTAATAAGGATGTCCTTCAACCACAACTATACCACGAATTATAGTAATAACTGGAAAACCCAAAAATTCTGAATTATTAAACTGAAAATGTATTTCTAAAATGAACCAACTTTGTACTTTTCTTTGATAGAAAACGAAGATGACACAGAAACTCTAAATGGAAGCTCAAGGTCTTCCGGTCTGTGAGCAGTAAATGATCAGAATATTACGTTCGAACTAGAATAATGGATATGACATTCTGTGCTTGACCTGAGGAGAGAATGAGTAATAATGTCACGTGTGTTGTGGCCATAAATGAACTACATTATTCTCATAATAAGTGATTCCAAAAATTCACTGAGGGTCCTCCTGTATTCGTATTTTCCTCATTTTCCTTTCCTCTCCTCGTTTTAGATTTGTGTTGGGAAGAGAGAAGATGGGGAAATTTTTCTGAAGCTGAGCAGTGGAAAGAAGAGAGGCCTGGTCCCTGCCGACTCCATAGAGGAGATTTGAACGTTATTTCACTTTTACACTCTGACTCAAACTGTCAGCACCACACTCTGCCCCGCTCTCTGGAGAAATGACCATACAATCCTCTGCAACCGCACAGAAAAATATACATTCCTGCCAAGATCCGACGGCACCGTCTCTGACTAACATTTGTTTTCTCAGAGCATTTATTGACTGCTGTCCTGCTCTCAAGGACGGTGATTGACTCAACATCTTAGACAAAGGGTAGCAGAGGTAAATGTGGCTTTAAATATTTGGATCGCATTCAGTTTTGCCCGTCAAAAACACTTTTCCAACTGTGGGAGGACGTTGAATCCTGTTATGGGAACATCATGCTTGTGTCAGTGTCCTTTTTCTTGCTTCTACCCACTCGGTGTGTCTCATCACTGTCTGCTCATTTCAGGGCTTTTTTTCCCTTGGGGCTGTTATCACGTATTGCTACTGCAACTACAGACTCTTTGCAAGGAACAACCACTGCCATCCACTGAAAGCTTCACTGCCACTAGAGAAACTTCCGGATGAGATGGAAGGAGGTCATGCAAATTTAAAGCCTGCATCAGACAGTGCTTTAAGTGATAAATGTAAAAATGCAGAAAATGAATAAATTTTTTAAGAAAAATTGAAGGCTCCAACGACCTTGTCACAGATGTTTAAATCTGTATATTCCAGTGCATAGAAATATTTAAAGTCAAAGGAAGTTAAGAGAATTGGACCGTGTGAACAGGGGTGTCCAAACTGTGGCTCGGGGGCCATTTGTGACCCTTGGACTGTTTTTTTTTGTGGTCCCCAACTGCAGTTCAAAAATGATACAAATTCATTTATTAAACTTCCTCTTATAAATCAGGGTATGGTTTTCTTGAAATGGAAAGTGCTGAGTAAAATACAAAATATTTTCCAACCATAATTTTAGAAGTAGAACCAGGTCTATCCAGAGGCTTTTACTGAGAACTTTACCAAACTTTACCTTTATCTTTACCAAACTCAGCTTTTATTTAATGTGTTAATATTGGCTAAATATAGCAACTGCTCTGAAAGAGTGTGACCCAAATCATTATTTTATAACAAAGAATACATTTGTTTAACTGAGCCTAAAAGAATTTGTGCAAAATCCTAGTTATCCCAGTCTTGGATCTACAATGAATTTTTGTTGTTCCTCCATCCATCCATCCATTTTCTGAACACCCTTCGTCCCTAATGGGGTCGGGAGGGTTGCTGGTGCCCATCTCCAGCTGCGTCTTGGGCGAGAGGTGGGGTACACCCTTGACAGGTCGCCAGTCTGTCGCAGTTTTGTTGTTCCTTTAATTTTATATTCTTTGCCTGCAAGTACTTCTGACTTGATAAATTTGGTCCAAGTTACAGAAATTTTGGACATCCCTGATGTAGAAGAAACAGTGAGTATTTTGAAGCTTTATCTGAGTGTAGAGAAAGGATAAAAAGGTGTCAACAAGTGTGGAAGTTCACAAGCACTGCCCACCGATTTCCTTTTTTTTGTTTTCTAACAAGTTTACCGCTGCTGAAAACAGCAGGAAATAAAACGGATCTGCAGCCAGCCGTTCCTGAAAATAAAAACAGCAACATTTTAAGCATCTCTCTGGCTGTGACGACAAGCCTAAGTTTCTCTTACGGTTCAGAGGAGGAGGCAGCACAGCAAGAGAGATGACACGAGCGTTGAACCGCTATGAGTCAGCGTGCTTTGAGGTAACACTGCCCCCATGGGTGCATGGGAGTCATTCATTGATCAAATGTCAACCCGCTTTCCTTCCCGCCCAGTTTGGCCCTTCTTGTCTTCTTGTTATTGATGTGACTGGTCAGCTGTGATATAGAGTGAGCACATTTTTTTTTGCTTGAATCCCAGAACACTTTGGATACTTTAGACATCCATTGTTAATTTATTCATTTTGGAGCTAATCTAATGCGTTTCTTCAGTCAGGACCCCCCTTCCACCAGCCAGGGGAAACATACAGTTTGCATGTGAAAGACAAAGAAAATGACTTGAAGTAGAAAATGCATTAGAAGTCACATAAAATATTTATCATTTAGATAAAATAACCTCTTTTTCATCTGTATTTCACAAATCAAAACTTTGAAAAGGTCTAATCAATAAGCATCTTCTTCTGTATAAAGTAAAAGTAGCATTTTTTTGGGATTATCACCATTATCTATGTCGTCAAACAAATATTGTAACTTCACCATGAATTTTCCAGGTTATTTGTGTCTTTTTGTCAAAAAGCAGCATTATCTTACACAATATCTGCAGCATCCTCTTCAGGGATTATTAAAGAAGTGTAAAAAGCCTAAAAATGATGATTACTTTTAATGCAGTAAGATTTGAAAGTGGAAAAATTGGTCATCTACCTTTAGAACATTAACTCAGTAGGGTCCAATTCATTGTTAAGAATGACCACAAATGCTACAATACTGAGATCCCTGGCTATTCCAATTAATGTAAAAAAAGTATGTTAATGCAATTTAACCCTTTAAAAGAAAAAAGGTTGTCTCACTGTTTTTTATCCGTGTCTTTGAGCACCATTCAAACAAAGTGTTGATCTCCAGGATATTGCTTCCTGAAAGCACCAGCTGGCCTATACTTACTCATATCTGTGGTCAGAACAGTAATTAAAAAAGGCACAAGCACATGGGTCTGTGAAAGACAAGGTTGTTCCAGGACCCAAAAACCAAGATGGTAAAATACCGGAAAGGGGTAAAATCTTGGTGGCCTGGAGTCTCCAAATTAATTAGAAGCTCTCTACATGCCAGCCGTCTGTTTGTAAAGTTTCTTCACATTACTAGGACTTTAACCCCTTAACTGACATCCTGAGTCAAGAACCCAGCTAACATGTAATGCAGTGGGTTTATGAGGACACTAATGTCATTACCACAATTAGAAGGTTATCTAGACCTGTGCCTTGGTCCAATGATGCTGAAGATAAGCCATTCGCAGGTTGGATTTAAAAAAATAAATAAAAGTACCTAATGTCCAATGTGAAGTGCAGTGGAGGATCTGTGATGTTATGGACATGTTTCTGTTCCATACACTGCATAAACTATTTAAAAGACCAATATGTTTTGAATAAAAAAATCACTTATGGATCTTATGTTACCACATACAAAAAGTCTTTCTGCAGGAAAACATCTGTGCAAATCAACAAACAACAACAAAAAACATTTCAGTCCTGAACTAGCTTTAATGCTTTCTAGACATCTTTCCCAAGGGTAACAGTAAGCCTGCAGAGGGCTGTGTAAAAGTGTAAGCTAATCCCGATATGTACCAGCACCTTCTTGTTGCTTTACTCTGCGTAGGTTTGTGTCGCATCGCATTTCTGAGGTTTATAAATGTAAAATAAGCATCTGGTGTCTAGTGTCACAAAGTCAATGTTCCTCAACTTTACCTCAATAAAATGTCTTTACACAAAGCTTTGGGCTCATTTTCTGACGCGTCATGCCCACAGTCGTGGGATACATACTCATGCTTGATGATCTTTTAGATCCGCTACACAGAAGGCAGAGCTTCTGGTGTTTTCCTGCTTCTGGTGTTTGTTCTAAATGAGGCCACTTCTACTCTTTTAGTGCTGTCCATGCATAATGCACCATGCTGCAGCCACAAACTCACACTGCTGTGCATAGAGGAATGCCAGACTGATGCGCAAGACAGCTGCAGTATAAATAGCACATAATGGCACTGCAGGAGGGAGTGTAATTAAGGCCTGTTTACCATATTACACACAGCTACATAAATCAGAGAAGTGATATCATTTTTTACTATGAGCAGGCTTGGTTTTAATTATTTTTGTTTTATTTTGACAAATAATCAGGATTTTGTTATCAGTGTGCATCACAGTTTATATCAGTATTAACAGTATTTTTATCTGCTGTATTATTTGTGTGTAATGAGGTTTAATATGACACTGATATTAACTTCCAATTGAAAAAACGTTTATTGATGAAAGAAAACAGTAAAGTTATTTAATCACATAACTTACAGAATTGTAAGCCTCTTCCACTGTATTTGGTTGCTTTGGAGCAACCAAATGCCATTATTTTTATAAATAAAAACAAAAATATCCCACATTTAAGGGGAAAAGTCATGTCCCATTTATTTAAACTTTGATTGAGAAGTCATACTCCATTATGATATGTGAAAGACTGTTTGACATTTTAAAAGTTTCTTTATTTTTTATTTATTTATTTTTAGATAACTTTTGAGCTTTTTGCTGGTTTCCTCTAATAATTTTTTGAAGTTTTGTGATTGTTGAGCCGCTTAAATCCATGTCTTATTTTTCAGACATAGAAATATATACAGTAGATACAAAAAGCTAAAACAATAAGTCACAGAGTTCAAATACAAAGTACTATTTCATCCATTAACTAAAGAACCATTTGCTGAAATCTTGGCATGCAGTGAATGATAGAGTGGAGAATGATGCACATCTCAGATCCTGTGCCTGCAGTTTTTCTAAAAAAAATGGCTTTCAGGTAATGTTTGTTTGATTAAACAGGAAAAGCTCAAAGTAAATTGATTAAAGTCCTTTGGAAAGGCTGGAGAACCATTGACCACTTTGTTGATTGCGAATCGTCTAACTCTTTGGCAGCAAAATGTAAACAGAGATATGAAGTTATTAAATTCTACGGGGAAAAGAAACATGTTCAAACTACTCTCACATCCAAAAGCGTCTAATCATGGAATCCTTTCATCATTCTATCCCTTCTTCACTTACAATTATTTTTGTTTTTCATAAATAACTGGGAGAAATGTATCATAGAGTTTCCCTTCTTTTTGTTTTCTGTTTGCTCCCTTACAGATAACTTCTACTCTGGTGTTCTTGTTCCACTTCAGTGTTTCAAAAAAAAATCTAAGAAATTTTAATATAAGACAAATACAACCAGGATAAATACAAAATACAGTTTTCAAATGATGATTATAGCAAACCTATCCAAAGCAGCCTGGCCCTATGTGAAAAAGTAATTGTCCCGTAAACTCAATAATTGTTCACTGCTTGGGGAAAAGAACAGCCATCAAACATTTGTGATAACAACGTCTTTTAAATTGCAGCAGAGGAATTTTTCAACCTTTGAATTATTATTTTCACTTCAGCCATATTGGAGGGTTTAAAAGCAGAAAAACTCTAATTAGGTGCCACAGCATCTGAATTGGATTTAAGTCCGAACTTTAACAAGGGCACTCAAAATCCTAGGTTTTGCTTTGCGTCTGCTCAGAGTGGACTTGGTGGTGTTCTTTGGATCATTGTCCTGCTACGTAATAAAAATGCGCTTGAGCTTAACGTTCTTTCATTTAGGAGAATTTGTGGTTCAATCAATTACAGCAAGTTGTACAAGTCCTAAAGCAGCAAAGCAAGCCCAGATGACCACCATGTTCTTTTTGTTGGTAAGATATCTTGAGGGCTGTCAAGATGTGATTTTTTGGAATGTGAGAAAGGCCTTTGTGTTCTTTTTGGTAGTGATTTTTTGTCTTATTGCCAAAAGGAAACCATTTTTGCCCAGTCTCTCTCTTGTTTTTGTAGAATTGTGAACTTTAGCTTTAGATGTGCCAAGTGTGGTCAGCTTGCCTCGGATTTTGTTCTCAGTTCTGCTGTGAGATCCTGACTTCTTCAGTCACGTGTTCTTTGTGTTTCTTTGGTTGGAGAGGATTGACTCCTTAGAACTTCTGTTCATAGTTTTTCTATTTGAGGATAATGGCTCTCAAAGCCATAGAAATTGATTTTTTTACACTTTCCAGACAGAAAGATGTCAGTGACTTTATTTCTCACCTGTTGAAATTGTTTTTGCCATTCTATATCTGGTTAAATGAGAGTGATGTGATTCTACATGCAAGCCTTGATTTTTATTTTTTTCCCTTCTATTAAATAGAATAATTAATGTGGTATTTACTATGGCTATCTGAGAATATAAAAGATATTCTGATATAAATATGTATTCGATGTGTTAAAAAAAATTTCACTGAGCTGTACATATCAGTTCATGATATGTTGATGTTTAATACTGAGTTCTTTAAACACAGTTATTGCCTTTTGGTGCTGTAGAGTTGAAGTCTTAGGAGGGAACAAGTTTTTGCCTTAACACCAGCTTCAAAAACAATAGATTGCATTTTGACAGAAGAGCTCGTTGGTTGATTTTACCACCAAGAGTGGCTGCTGCACACCTCCATTAGCACTTGACAGAACTACCCATCTGCTGTGACTCAGAGCACAGCAAGTCTTCTCAGCCTGGTGAAACTTTGCCAGTGTGGGAGAAAGCTGAACAGTCCAATCTTTCTCTCCCTCTGCCAAGACAATCTCATTTAATCTTTCTCTGGCATGATCCACCTCTCCATCACTCCTTTCCTTCTTCCTTCCTCCGGTTTTGCAGACTTCACTCACCAGTGTCTTCCATCCAATCACTGGGCTCTTGACTCTGTTTCCCTTACCTCTTCCATCAGTTTCTGTCACTGCCATCACAACTGTAGTTTCTGTCATTACTTCTTATTAAGTTATTTTAGAAATCGGCCCACAACTCACATGACTGAATCATAGAGAAAAATACGAGGATGTGATGAAGCTTTTTCCAGCAAAACAGTCTATTAATAATGGCTCATTTCTCCTGGCAGCTTAGCCACAGCTTGGCCATAATGTCCACTTACTGTGATAGTAAACGGAGGGAAATAATGAAGGCCTGGTGTAAAAGTGGTCATTTATAAAATTTGGCTAGCCATCACACCGGCTGACCCTACATGCACCCTGCTTGTGCTCCTGTATAATAACTGTCTGCCGTCATTATTCATGCAGTGTCCCCTGCTGTTGTTATTACATCCTCAACCTTTCGGGTTGCCTCCCAGAGAGTTTCAGGACTAACAGCCTCAGCGGCTCAGTTCAGGAGAACACTGAACCACAGAAAGGGAGAGAGAGAAAGAGCATCAGCTGCCATCCCATTTATCTTTCATCCGTGCTGATCAAAGGATTACAACTCTTATCCCAACAATGAGGAAGACAACACTGGTGACGACAATCAAGCAAGCTTCTGTAGGAGAATACAGAGACACGCTTAAAAATCTTTATATTTACTTTAACTACTAGTTCTACAGACTTTATTGAGTTTTTTTTTCTTCTTTTCAAAGAGCTTCATATATCTGGAATTGGAGAACATGTATTTTGTGGAAGATGAAAGGCAATAAAATGCCAGATTTAAAGTGGACTATTTGTTAAATTGCCTCTTCTGAGAAAATACAACACCCATTCATCCATAATGTGTTAGAGCCTGTTATAACTAAATACTTAATAGTTTGGAGTGAATTGTGTATAAACCCGAAATGTGTCTGAAAAGGATCCTGTTCTGAACTGAAAACGAGTGGAAAACAGCCAAATGCTTGTGTTTTTTCAGGAACTTTGTGCAAAAGAAAACACCTGAAAACAAAACTTTGAAGAAATGACTGACTTTTACAGCAAATTGTACAAAAACATTTTTTTTTTTCATTTTAATGAATTAGAAATGAAAAAAGAAATCTGATTTCATACTGTCAGCATGTCAAAGGATGCTCTTTGATTTGCTTTGATTTGCATTTAGGAAAAATCAGAGCAAGATTACAAATAATTTTATGCGTGACTGAATGATTTTTAATTTTTGTCCTCTGCTACAACAAATATTATGAAGCACTTTCTCTTTTTCTGGTGAAAGCTTAATACATTATGTGGTTTAATTCATTTTCATTTGTTGTGTATTCTTGCTTTTTTTTCTTGTAAAATGCCAGTGGGTGTCTTGAAATGCATTTTTATTATGATTATGATTAATAATATTATTAATCAAGACCAAATAGGCACAGGTCCTTGCATGTTATTCATTAGAAATAGTAAATTAGCTTCATTTAGAATCTGCAGCTTAGACCTCATATTGATGTCTTAGCATAAAATATAAATTACTATGCTCAAAAATGATAAACACAAACTTCATTAATATAATGTCTACCACATATCTGACCAACATTCACACACACACACGCACACCCCCCTCCCCCACACACACACACACTGTACAGAAGCTCTCATTCGGTTGATATTTTTCATCTGTACATAATGTAGTTTCCACACCTTCAGATTCTATGTAGCAGAAGAAGCACATGCAAACAAAAGCAGCTGTCTAGGGAATCCAAAGGCAAGAAATAGAGGCAATTAAATGGATGTGTTTTCTAGGAATAGCAGGTAATCAGAGGCTTCCAACGTGAAAACACACACACCCTCATGAAATGACCTGTCCCTGATACTGCCTGATAGAAATGTAAAGAATTATTTCCCCAGCGTTTCAAACAACATACCATTATCGCTTCTTTGTCACCCACACAGGGAGCAAATGTAGTGCAATAAACTGTCCTTTACCTCAAGCTGTATGCAAATGACGGTACAATTACAAAGAGAGGAAAAAGCAATTTACTGTATCTTGTGATTTTATGCATGTAGTGTGAAAAGAGCACAGAGGCTGGACTGAAAGTCATCTTCCCCATTCTCGTTTTTACGCCACCTCCATTTCCATTCATATTTCTTCATTTTGTTCAAAAGAAAACAACAAAATGTCATTAAGGGTGCACAAAGACAATCAGTGAACAAGCTTGTTTAATAAAATCAAACATCCGAATCACTCGAGGTGACAAGCTCAAGGCTGACGTGCAGCAAATCAGTCAAAAAAAATTCTTTTTATTAGGAGAAGAATAAAATCCAAGGTGGCTTTAGGTGACACAACTCAAGGTCTTGTCATCTAAACAACTTCAAAAATACAAATAATAATGACACCTCTTCTTTCAGCCATGCTACAAATTTAAGCAGTGATTTGTGAGTGCTTCAAAACAAAACATCTGAGAGTTCTAAAGAAGATTGGACTGCTGGAAATTCCTGCTTTTAGGATGCTAGAAAAACATCCAAATCATCTTTTGATGTTTCTGTTTGCTGACTGCTAAGGAGGCTTTTCCTTCAGAAACTACTTGGTTCTGTGAGAACAAAACATGTTCAAAAGAAATTTTTAATATTTGTATTTCATTTCGTATTTGTGCAAACATCTGGCATGAGAACTGAACGTCGTAACAAAAACCGTCTTGTAACCAGGATATGGTGCTATTCTAAATTAAGATGATATTTCATTGCAAGTGTTAGCTCTGCAGATTTTAATTAATTTCCACGAAAAGAAGCTCTAACAGTCTAACAATTGAATCCATTCATCAAGAAGTAAGCAACCTTCTTTTCAAGTACAGTTGCAAGTCTCGCAGAGTATATTTCTACCAATTCTGCAAATTGGCTTAATCAGATAAGATTAAATGCTTACGAGAAAATTCAAGTTTTACCTCCAAATCTTTATAGGACTAAGGACTGAGCTTTGACTGAACCATTTAAACATAGGTATATGGTTTGATCTAGACCACAGGTGGCTAAGTCCAGTCCTCGAGAGCTACAATCCGGGACCTTTTAAATGCATTTTTCCCCCAGCACATGATTAAAATGAATTTTCTTCTTACCGAGCGAGTTAGTTTAGCTGGAAGCCTTATTAAGTGTGCAGTCGCCTAATTTTAGATGTTGAATTGAAAAGTGCTCTGTAAGATTTCCAAGGCATGTCACTTTATAACCTTATCCTGCTTCAAACTTCACCGCAACTTTATTGTTGGTCTTTATGATGCTATTTGTTCACTAATGTTCTCCAATACACATCTGAGGCCATCATAGAGCAGCTGAGATTAAATTACACACAGCTGGACTCTATTAACTAGTTTGAGTCACATCTGGGCAATTGGTTGCGCAGGATTTTGCTTAGGACCATCAGAGTACACAAGGCTAAATTCAAATGCATTTCACACATTTCTTATTATTTGTAAAAAATCTTTTAACTATTTGTTCATTTTCCTTCATTTTCACAATAATGCACCACTTTCAGATGAAATCCTCATAAAATACATTTAAAAGACCCTGACAGAATATAGACTTTTTTTTCTGATAATTTATCCTAGAAGAGACTCGATGGTTTATCCAAATCTTTTAATAAAATATGACTCAAATAATTAGCAACACTATATATAATAAACTACAAGGAAAACTGGAGCCTCAAACAAAAGAAAATGGGTTCCTAACCAATCCTGAAGTTGGTTGTCGTCTATATCTTGACCAACTAAATTAAATTAACTTCTGTAAATGGGCATTATTACATGTTTTCCAGGCACATAGTGCCATTCTATACCATAATCAAGTAATTGTTACCTTCAGTTGTCATCAAAATACTATATGACTTAAAAGATTTGACTTTGATGTCTAATGCCATGAATTTGGGCCTCTGTCTCTTTAAAAACTCTGGCTTTTTCTGAAACTCTGTCTTCAGAAAGTCATCACAACATGGCTCGTCTTTTAACCCTTTAACAACAATTTTACCAGTGTTTCAGTGAGAAGTAGCACACATAATGAGCTCAGCTGATGCACAGTTCCACCAAGTGTTTGCTAATTGCTGCTGGCTAGTTTGAAGGAGCAGAGTGAGAGAGTCACAAGGAAGGGAGCTCTGTGAGGCAGAAGCTTGGAAGATTGGAGACTGTAGCTCAGAGGAAGAAGTGTGAAGGCAGCACCAGGTCCAACCAGACATTTTGCACAGCTGAATTGTTGCCACGAGAATTTAAAGGATTTCTCAAACATGCATGAAAGAATCAAGGGAACAGTCCAGGTGTGTTCAAAAAAGCTCAAAAATGTTGATTTTATGGATGAAATAGCTTAAGTGTTTCTTAGCAGAGTAAGACCTGCTCTTTTTGCAGATGAGAACATGCTGGATGGAGTTCACCACATGCAGACGCGGAGTGAGTCCCTCCACGGCCAAAGAAAAGTCAGAAGTTATTACACACGTGATGACTGGGAGTGACTGACAGAGGGGGGAGACAGATTTGCAGAAAGTACTACAAGAGGACGTTGTTCTGACTTTGATTCAGCGTTCAGTCAGTAATGATGACCGATGTTTCAAACTGGACACTGACTCCTCAGTCTTCTGTTCTGCCCCTGATCAACGCTGATTAGAGGGAGACCAGTGCGGATGCTCCCTTGAATCAGTGATTGCCCTTACATTTGTTCGACACATTCTCCCTTTAATTAAAGCCAACTGCGACCCCTGTCGTGCACGTCCTCACACACACACGCAAGCAAACACAAAGCGAATGATATGCTTCATTAAAGAAACATGAGCTCCAGGCTTCCCACTGAGTCCTCTTTCACTTTCTTGCAGCTCTTCTCAGTCTCTAGAGTTGGCAGCCAAAGGCGTTGCTTGTGGCAGGGAGTTGCTCTATGAGCTGGAACTGCTGTAACACACAAACACACGCCTGCCCACGCACACAAAGCTGCTACAGTGTACAACTCGCCATCGTTCTTTCTGCAAAGATGACCTTTACTTTAGTCAACACATACATAAAATCATATGGAAGGTCTTGAAAGAGGAGGAAACATTAGGTGTCATGCTCCTAAAAAAAAGGTCAATTTTTGAGCTAATTCACAGACATTTATTTTACTGCAATGCACATTTAACAGCTTAAATGTTTGTGGGTGAGTAGCTACCGTATATATCTGCAAAACCCTTTTATTACAACTGCACTGATGCTTTCTGAATGTTTAACATAATATTCCCTTCATGAAGACAAAAATTAAGAAAACGAATATGCAAAACATATCTCATACCTTAAGAATCCCAAACAGTTTCTCAAGCCATATGAAGAAACTACAAGACATGTTCTGAATTAACTCATGACGGATGACTTGACTCTGTAAAAAGAGACTAATTATTTCTCATGCTAATGGCAGTTGACGATAATAAGTTTGCTAAATGAATTCCAGATAAAATGTAATTATTTGTGATGTTTCTCACAATTAAAACAAAAGATTCCTGATTGGACAGTTGAAAATGTGGAAAATCTTGGAAACACTCTTTCAGGAGCAGATTTCCTGAGCGGAAAATAAATGAGAGAAGGCTGTAAAGGTCAACAGGGATTGTGGAACAGTTATTGCAGAAGACATCTGAAGAAAATCAAACCAGGCTGCAGCTATCTACAGAGATAGCTTAAGTCTATGCACTGCAGGACAAATGTTTGCCTAAATAGTATTTAGTTTTATAAGTGCATTTAAGCTGCAGTTTGTTATTATGTTACCGTGTATCAGATTGGTTTTGTAGCAGAGCGCTGTCATGTACAACGTGTCCAGTTGCAACTTTTTCCTCATTTTTTACTAAATTCAGTGTTAACTGTGTATTTTAAAAGTTCTGTTTGTTATGTGGATTTTACCTTTAGTAAGGTAAAGGTAAAATGCCAAGTTGTCTGCTCGTATTTCCTATCTGGAGCCGTGTTCGTCCCTCTTTTTCCTATAAATGAGCCTGAAGACGTCATAGAAGTCGTTCCGGATAAAGTTCTGTAGACAGACAGTAGATCCCTCTGGGAATGCAGAGCAGCCGTTTATTTATAGGCAATAAAAGAAAGTCCTTGAAAGAAGAACACACCAAATACAGTAAAACACAGCGACACCCATATCTTGGAGTGGCTTTACTACCTCTGCAACAGGAATCACTGTACCGGTATGTTAAAAATAGATTTCAGTCAAATGATTTTTATGTCATATCACTGCCAGGCACAGTCAAACCATAGTACATATCCAACAACATATGAAATCCACAAAGCTTATAATGAGATAATGTTATTTTTCACTAAAATCAAAGCCTTCTAGCAAAAAAAACCCAAAACATATATATCAAAGCATAGGATCTTAAATCTGCATCCCCTTAAACGCAGGAACAACCCCAGTTTATGTGAGGCCCAAACTAATTGTTTAATCCTCCTACAATATTAAGAGACGGGGTCATTTAGACCCCATGAGTTTTTTACTCTGCGCAGTACAGCGGGTTGTACTGACCCTGTGTGCATTTTTACAAGGTGTTCTCATGTGGTTTTGAAAACTGATGGCCTGATGGAACAATGGTGTCCACCAAGTACTTTAATTATTATTATTATTATTATTATTATTATTATTATTATTATTATTATTATTATTATTATTATTTTTATTATTATTATTATTATTATTATTATTATTATTATTATTATTATTATTGGATATTATTTCAATTCAAGATTCATTTTGTTATTGCTGGTTAGTGTTGTCCTGTCTTCCCAACATTCATTTCATGTGATGCCCTCTAAATTACATTTTCTGAAAACATTTCCCCGAAGGGATGAACAGGTTGCAAAACATGTAAAACGTTTCTTTCAATTTTCTGGTTCATGTGACCTTTACCTGGGCTCAAAAAAACTAATCACTCTGAATGACATGCCTGCTAATAAACACTCGTCCATGTTCCTCTTGGTGCATTTTCATTTATAATGAATTAACAGCTGGTTAGAGTCAATCAAAAAAGCTCGTTGTGTGTCTCAGACTAATCCAATGTGAAAAGTTCAAAAACATAAATGGAAGCAAAAAGGTCTAAGCAATGTCACAGTTGATTGAATCACATTTTTATTATCTAACCTCTGGGATGAATGACTACATAGCAGCACGAGCTTTCTTCATCTCAATGCGTTGTAAAAAAAGACAACTGTCACACTCCCTGATTTGATCGCTTGCAGCACTTTTAATTACTGATGGAGCTCGACTAGAGTACAAGATCCTTATCAAAGGCCCAGACTTTGATCGATGAAGTAGCAGACACAATGAATATGAGAAAATGAGGACATCACTGGAGGTCGTAATGTGCATGTCAACAAAAGGAAGTGTAATCAAACCCAGATTTGTGTGTCTGGTTATCAAATCTCATCTCTGGAAACACAGATCATCAGCTGAGAAAATCACTCCTAATCGGATCAAAATGGCTCCGATACTCTCCGGACATAAATCATGTCAGCATGTCATTTAGAGTTGCTCTGTTTGTATTAGTGACTGAGTTACACAGATTTGTGTCACAGTGAATGAGTATTGACTTTAAAGCAGCTTGAAAAAGCAGCATCCTTTGACTTCTGAATATGAGTCATTAAATTGGTAAGACTGTTTATTTTTTTGAGCAGCAGTTCTCTAGGCTTTCAAAACAGCCACAAAAGTTTTATTTTGGTAACTTTTTCCTTCATCCATTTATTTGTATTTCAGTCTTTCTAAGACGTTTTTCATAATTCCTTTGGTTTGTTTGTTAAGCCCTTTAACCTTGCCAACTTTGGGACCTTTGACTGATGACCCATGTCCAGTTGTCTGGCAGAGTCCACCAGACTTTTACTGAATGAGGCTGAGGGTTACCACAACATTTGAAATATAAACAGGACCGACCATCATGCTCAACAGTGCACATGAGGAGCTTTTTCATCATCTTTTGTTTCATGACCAAAACATGCAATTCCAGTTAAAGTTCAACTTCTGCTCACAATTTCCATATCGTTTCGTTTGTGATGGTAGGTCAGAGAAGAGTTTTCTTTTCCTGGCATGTTTTCAAACTATCAAACCTGGCAAGTAGAGAAAGACTAATGCTTGTTGTGGTTAATAGAAATTTTACAAGCATCTAATTCATGTTAGTCGTTGCAAGCATCAGCTGTGAGTATGACAGAAGATACAGAATAATTTGTCATTAAATATGAGATGTCAATGCTTCACCATTAGAAAGACAGATTTCCTCAGCTTATTCTGCCCACTTCACATTTTCTTCTTCATGTCATTATTCATGACAGCATAAAAAGGCAACAATCCTTAAAGAAAAATCATTTTACTGTGAAATATAATCTTATCAACATAAGTGGAGACAAGAAAGAGAAGAGATGTATCAAGTGATATAATTTAATGATTAAATGAATTGATAAACTGCTAATGGCAAATCACTTTTATAACAACAGGGTTAATGGGAAAGCATAATGTTTCTTGTCCTGCCAGTCGACTTAATGTGCAGGACAAAACAAGTATGCAGTGATCCAGTGGAGAAAAAAGCTTCCACACAAATATCAGACTGTCTGAAGGAAAAAAGAGAAACAAACACTATCAATCTCTGTCTTCTTCAATGACTTTCAGCTTGCTGGTCACTGCTGTGTCTGTTCCAGTTTCCTAGAAACTGAGGACTCCTGCTTGCAAAGCCCATTTGAAAACCAGATCAATTTGCGTTGGCAAATTTTTGCCACCATATATGATACAATACACCACTAAGGTTTATTAGTCCACATGCTGTCTCTGCTTTATTGAAGTTTTATTGTTGCTCATGGATTTGCTGCACTATAAAACTTTCACTCAAAGCAAACAGTGGGTAAAGTCGGGGTCAGACAGCTCAAACACTGCCTGGGGAACAAGACACAGATGAAATAAATGACATATTAGTTCAATAAAAGGTCACTGCTGTGGGATCAAGAAAGGGTAAAAGTTGGTATTTTGAATGACTCATTTTAATCTTGCTTTCAAAATAAAATCTTATTATCCAATTTGTGTGTCAGAAGATTAAATGTAACTTTTTTCTAGTTGGAATCAAAAGTTCCATAATTTTTTTACATTTGTGCTTCACAATGAATGCAACCAAATGAAATTGTCAATCTGCTGACCTACAGTCTTGCATAAGCCAGTCAAAAATAACCACTAATTTCTGTGAGTGCTGCATGCAGTTTGAAACACAAACCACAGGATAAAAATGTAACCTTTCTTGAAATTATTTTGGTTGGGTTACAAAGCAATCTGTTTTTCCTAAATATATATTTTGTTGAGACAGCGGAAAATCCTCTGGAGAATTTACACCAAGCAGGTGTGCAAGTGTACTGCTTTGGAAGCTGTATATATTTATGTATACGTTGTATATTCTGCATTATCATCCAAATAGGGAGGGTACAGAAAGCGGAAATAAGTCATCAATGGTGAGTCATAGTCATTTGCAGCAGTCAGCGAGCCTTGTACAGATACACCAGTGAATCCGGTAAGTCCACTTCTTTACTGTTGTATTTTAGATTAATTAAAAGCATGAAGGCCAGCCCAGAATCCATCTTCAGTATTTTTTATTATGCTTATCAGCACTGAAAGAACACCATATTCTCCAGCTTTATTTTGCAGTTTTCACTAGATGCAGGAGTGTAAGTGCAGGAGAAATCCTGCATATCAAGTCCAGAAGATGGGAGGATTTCCAATCTACTTTTATATCAGGCACAGAGATAACTTTTTTTAAAATAGTTTCTATTTCTTTGTCTCAAAGAAATGAGGAATGAAAAAAAAAAGTTTAATTCTGATTTAATTCTCATCTCTGAATGGCCTGACCAGTCGTGGCAACGACTCATTACGGCTCAGAAGCTCCAGCTGCCTGAGAGAGAAACTGAGAATAAGTCTCAGAAAGAATCAGAAGCACAAGAAGCCTTGTCAGTCTGATCACAACCGGGACTTTTTAGAGTTGTCAATTAGGTTTTCAAAATACTTTAGGCTGCTGAACTGTCTTTTTGTTGTTTGGGTTTTTTTTCCTGTCCAACAAGCTTCAGCTTAACTAGCAGGGCTTGCTTTTGCCTTGAACATAAAGTTCCAGAGGAATCTGCATAGTGGGTAACCACTAATACCAAAGTTGGTTTCAAGTAAGAGGTGTCACAGCAGCCTAGTTTTGGACCACATAAGGCTTTCTTTGTTCTGTTTGACTGTGGTAGATGGCCAAAGCCAAGGGGACATTTTTAAATGAACTTGAGAGTAAAGATCCATCCTCTGCATTAGTTCCCCTTCTTAAGAGTAAAATTTGGTCTTAGGACTTCTGATTAGTTTAAAATCCACCTTCTGTAAACTTTAAAGTAAGGTCAAGAAATTCTTTGATTAAAATGTAAGCTTTTGATCAGATAGGAAAATATTGTGAACATTCATTTCTTCCCACTTTTTCCCTGTAGATTTTTTTCCTAACCTTATTAAAATGCCAGGTTCTGTGATGAAATAATGAGTCAGTTTCAAAACTTAGTCCAAACATGTGACATTTAACAAGGCAATAACCTGATATTTCATGTTGAGAATCCTGAAATGAATACTTTTAGAAGTACATTTTGACATTTTCCATCAGTTTGTTTTTTTGACAGAAATCTGTCAGCATCGGACATTTTGAATGTATTGCATCAGATACAATAAGTACCTAATACTTATTGTCCTCTTTACATGACATTTGACTTTGACTTTCTACTGAATGTAGCTCTGATCTCTGGCCATATCAGTCTAAATTAATTTTCCTCTCATTCAGTCATTATTTTGTTGTTTTGGATGCATGTTTAGTTTCACTGTGATGCTAAAACTGCAACTTTGTAGCAAAGATTTTCAGTCAAAACTGGACAGCATTTGGAACATTTATTGTTTTGAAAAAATAACAGTTCCATTAAAAGGAATGTAATCCCAGTTTATGATGCTGCCACCACTATGATTTTCTCCAAGGATTGTTGAGTTGTTTTGGCATTAAACATATCTTTTGGAATAGTGACTCAAAGTTCACTTTGGTTTCATCAGGCCAATTTTAGCCAAGCTTAAATGTTTTATTTGAAAGAAAAGGTTTCTGTTTTGCATTCCCACTAATTTGTCCAGACATGCAGAAAAAAAGAGAAGATTTTTATCAGATGTAGAACACAACCAGAGCTTGGCAGAAAATCCTGGAGCTCCTGCAGCGTTGCCATCACCCGGTTGGCATCTCTGCTTTGACTGTCTTCAGTGCACCATTGCAGATATATAAAGCCGTGGTGTTTTTACATCCTCATGACTAAAACATTTCTTCCACAACTCTAAGATGAAAGAGAAAATGTAAAAAGGATACAATTAGAGTTGCAGTTTGTTCCTGGTTTGCACATTCACTATGACTAAAGCTGGGTGTGTACTCAACAAGTCAGAATATTAAAATAAAAATGTATTCATTAAAGTTTTAATTTAAGGGTTTCCCACTATTGTAATCAATTATTATTTTTTTTATTCTAACAGAGTTGTTTGTTTTAGATCACATTACGGTCTCATTTTGTTATGTAACAAAAACCTGATCTGACTGGTTTGTGTAAACTTAAATATTCCCTATTGTACATTAATATAATTTAAAGAAGTCTATCTACCTGCTACTATGGTTATGGCAAATAACTCGCTTAATCTCAACCAGGGTCACGGTTTAAAAGAAAAGTAAAACAGGCCAAGGAATAATAATAGAAAGCAGAGGAGCTGATTTTGTTTGCACCTGTGCAGAAGGCATCTCCTCTTCATCTACTTTCTCCTGTTGGTTTGGTGTGCATGTGTTTCTGCTATGAAAAGCCTTTAAACAAGGCCATGGGAAAAGAAGAAACTGGAGTGGTTAAAGGTTTTGGGTCATCTATTCTGGAACATGAAGGCTAAATCAGGACATGACGACTGTAGTTAACCTACTTTGATTTATCTCCTTGTTTCGTTTTCTTTGCACGGCAAGAGTGCAGATTTTTTCATTTAGGATTTTCTGTGAATAAGACTGGAAATAAAGTGGATTACTATTTAAATTAAAAATGCTTCAGCTGAATAATGAATTTTGCAAAGTAAGATATGATGGGGTTGCAGAGTTTGGGCTTTGAAGTACAAAAGTTTAAATACATTCGTCATGGGCATGGATTTTGCACTCATTTATGGCATTTAATTATGTCTTTGAACAATTTTTTTCAGGGTGGCTTGATAATATGACATACATACTTAATTTTGAATTGTGTATTTTCTGTGATCCACACAGAGAAACTGTACATACATGCTCAAATAGATTAACACCCCTTCATACAAGAACAAATGTGGAGTTCTTTATGGTGTCAAAGTCTCAACAATTGGAACACAAAAAAAGCCCTTTCAAATTAAAAAAATGTGGTTAAAGGTGTTCAGGAGCAAGTCGGTGCCACTTGAACAGAGACGGTGTCGACCAAGACAGAAATGCCAGCTAAAAACTTAAAGCTCAACTAAAATTTTCAGCTCACTACATGGGAGTCAAGTTTCTTTTGGGAAAAATGGTTATAATGGGATGTTTATGTCTAGACGAATCAATGTCAAGCCTTTCAGACATAAGGATACTTTTATTGTAAAGTACAGCAATGGTATCATGACGATGTTCCAGTTTCAGGTATGATACTAGTGCAAATGGACAAATGGAATAATACAGGTAAACTACCAAATAAACACCTTAACCGTATTGAAGGACTATCCTAAGAAACCAACCAGTTTGATGGACCAGAGAAATTTATCATGTTCATTTTTCAAATTTATTTATGTTCATTTATTACAAACCAAAGTACATTAAATTCATGCCTCAAAACTTCAGAGTAGAACTATATGCTACTGCAAATTTAATCAAACTTACTTAAATTTTGAAACTCTAGGGGCAGAAATGTTATCCTAAGAAAATAGTTTGAAGTGGTTTTTCTTCAATAAATGTCAAAATAATTTTTAGAATTACTTAGTGTACTCTTTATGGAAATATCACAAGTTTAATTATCTGAAATTTCTTGCCTAAAGTCAAAGAAACTTGTCATGGTGGAGAAAGATTCAGTTTAATTTACTCCCCCCAGCCTTTGACAAGATGCAAAGTCTACCTCAAAAGGTTATAGGTCATGCTTTAAGGGTAAATTGACGTGGCATTTCCTGAAAGCAAAGTCCTAAAGCTGAGGTTTACAGTTTGATTCAGATTTTACTGATCAGCGTATTTAATGGCAACAGGAAATACTGTTTCTGTGCCACTGATGAAAGCCAGCGATATCTCAACTCCATAACAGAAATTTTTCAGCTTACGCTAAAAACAATGTTCACCTTTCTGAAACATCTAGCTTCCCTTAGCATTTGACTGAAAGCCACACTGCACATCCAAAGCAATTTTAACTTGAAGAGGCAGTCATTAAGAGGCTTTTATCTTCACTTTGTAAATAAGCTTTACAGCTGGTACACCCAAGACAATTAGATGATTCAGAGAACAGCTAAAGCTAACTGTGAGTAACTGCAAATGGAAACTGTGAGCTCGACTGAACACGCAAGTCAGCTTTTGTAACTTAATGTATGGGCTATAGAGCAGAGAAATTGACCTTCAGAACAGGGGCGAGAAACGGCATTCAAACTTTATCTGTCAGCCGGTTACAGATCTTTGAATTTAAGCTCATCCTGCTTCACTAAACCAGGAATCTTAACATAAAACGTACAGCAGCCTATTCAGAGACTACGGTGGTAAAAAAATAAATAATTCTCTTTTCACCTGCTAAAGGTCATAACAGATCAGATTTTAAAGCTTCAAGAAACATGTTCACCCTTAAAGGCCACATTAAAGCCAGTTGCAAAATAAAATCAAACATTTGAATCTAAATCTGAACTCATCTTTACAGCTTTTGATTTGTTTCATTTAGACTGGAAGATTTCAGTTACAGAGAACATGCACATCACTGACCAGGAAAGCTAAAATAACCCACTTTTATTTAAGTCACAACTACTTAGTCTTATTTTTAAAGTGTTGAGCCATTTTTTTTAAATGCATTCAAGCCTTCATCTGGCCAAATATGCAGACTTTATTCTAATCCAATCCACCCCCAAAGTTACTGTGATTCAGCCTTTAGTCATGTGCAGTTTTGTTCATTTCTATTGAGCGCCAACCAAAATCTGCAGCCCAAGCAGGCACACAAATGCTGCAGGAGGACAGCAGCTGTTTGAGTGGGCAATTATCAAGATGCTTACAATTGCAATTAAAGGTCAATGAATAGCTGATCACTTGTTACAGATTGGCAGACCCTGCAACAGAATACCAAGTCAACATAAAACAGCTTTAGGTTAAACAAACTTACTTTATTGGGTCAACATACAAGAAACTCAAATCTTTAAAGGGAACTTAGTTTTCTCCATGTCCTCAAGTCATAAAATTAGAGTTAAACTAAATAAAAGGGCCCCAAATAATCCAGCAAAACAAAATGCAGTAATTGTGTGCATTAACTTCTCACTGGTGCAGCCTCAAGGACCTCAAGAGGACAGGGCTGCTTGATCCCAAACAAGTCTCGTAGGTTGACTTCTGGGTCCACATAGTGAGGGATCTTGCGTTCGTTAAACAGACCAGAGAGGTTCGCTTCCACTTTGGCACGTCTGGAAATCCGCATTCGAAGCGCAAAGAGGCGACCCAGGTTCTCCTCAACAAATGGCTGACTGTTTCCATTCAGGCGCTTCTGCCAGGTTTTCTTTGGCCTCTTCCATTTCTGTTGGGATAAATTAAAGTTAAAGTGAGAAAATTCTACACAAAATGTTATATTTTTAAGCATTACCATCATTGTGGCGGCAGTGGGATCATGGCGAAGAAGGTGCCTTTGCAAACTCTCCTGTGGGATAAAAGATACTTATTTTGATTCTAATCAAATTCAGTCATGTTTATTATGAAGGCAACATTTTCGGATACCAACCCTCATGGCAAACATCCGAAGACAGTCAGGGAAGGAACATTTGTACTTCAGCAGCTGAAGGTGCACCTTGCGAATGTGATGCTCCAGGTTAAAGGTTGTGGAGAAATAGGCCTGGCAGTTCTCTCTTGGACACACGAGCACTGGCTTATGGGAAGCATGGCTTCGTTTGTGTCTTCGCAGAGAACCGGCTTTCTTAAAGACCTTCTTGCAGACCGAGCAGATAAAAGTAGCTGTGAACCAGAAGTGATTAATCAGATGCTGCATCCAAGACATGATGATTTTTAGCCAGACTTGATCTAAGAGAAAAGCTTATTCAGGATGAGAAAATCCCACATTTCCTATGACTTTCTGAATCACATGTAAGTGATTCAGAGTTGAATACTGCACCAGTCACTTTTTGGAATAAGATTTTATGCAAACCTGCAAATCTCAAATTAATGTTTGCTTATCACAACACAGTCTGAGCCAGCTCTTGTTCCAGCTATATTTTTTAAACATGGTAAGTTTTTTTTACCTGGGTGTTTGGCCATGTGTTTCAGAAGTTTTCCCCAGGTGTGTTCAAGCACCTGGCAGCCATCATGATGGCAGCGATAACCTAACGATACAAAACAGATAAAACCTTCTCCTGAGGACATTTTAAAGCTTCTTTTTACAGATTAAGAAATGCCAGCAGAACAGCCAGTATGAATCAAACCTGCATGCTTCTTCTCATGGGCTTTGCGGGCAATGTGGGAGTTGAATGTTGTAGTACATCCAACTTTAGAACATCTGTACATCCAGACAGAGTGAACAAGCACTAAACATTAGACAAATGCTACTTAGAAAAAGTAGCTGCTAAAGTGTAGCATACAGCATTTTCTTTAAATGCAAGCCAAATTAGTACATACTTGAACACTGCTGGCACATTATGCTCCTGTAAGTGCAACTTCATCATTTTGCGCTTCTTGAAGCTGAGGGCGCAGTTCGGTTGGCTGCACTACATTATACACGCATTATTATTTAAGTTACTGAATGGCATCAAACTGAACGCTACTTTGTCGCCATCTAGTGGAAGAATGTAGCCGACACAAACCTTGAAAATGTTTTCTTTATCTCCATGAGCGACGCGCTGATGCCTTTTCAGCTTGTGTGAGAGGACGAAAGCCTTTGCGCAACCTGCAATATTGCATCTGAACACCAGAAATAACAATGAGATGCTTGTTAATGAAGTGCAGATTAAGTTTTGTGTACTTACTGGAACTGCCTCTTCCCTTCATGGTGAAGCAAGTGGCGTCTTAAGTGGCATTTCCTCTTGAAGCTACGACCGCATCCAGCGATGGCGCACAGACACGGGCGCTGTGGAGACGCATGTTAACAGCGTCTGCTTTGAAACAAGTGATGCGAGAGTTATTTAAAGCATTTGTCTTACTGCTCCGGTGTGCACAGTCTCGTGTTCTTTCAGCTTCCACTCTCTTGGGAAAGTCGCTCCACAGTCTGCGTGTGTACACCTGAACAATCGCGACCTGTCCGGAAAACCGTTCATCGTCATCCAATATCCAAAGTCTTAGCGCTGGGAGGCCGCCGCGTTTTCACAGCTTCTCTTATATTATCTTGAACCCAATTAACTCTAATTAGTGAGCAGCCGGTGAGTCAGGTTGTTTTGGTTTTTTTAACTTCAAAACAAAAGCTGAAACTAATTAACCTAATTAAACGATCAGGTAACACAGACATCAGACACCAGCTGCTTACCATGCCTCCCACATGGGACTCATGGTGAGTAGAAGTGAGGTTACAAAAGGTAAACGCCACAAGGTGTTGAAATGGTTTACATTTTCATAACCTGAAAAAAAATACTCCTTTCTTGCATTACTAAACAAGTAATTTCAGTCAAGTTATTTCAGTCAACTGTTTTAAGTTAATTCGATTTCCAGACGACATTACATTTGAAGAAAAGTTAAAAATCTTTATTTTTAAATGTAAGTGTAATGTAGCTTTGTGAACGTTAGAGGGCAGTGTATCACTTTCCCTATCATAAGTGTATCTCAGTAAATCAAAATACATAGAAAAGTGAAACAACTACTTTGACTCTCTACACATTGGAGTGATGTGTTTATTTCTAGTGATTGTGATTATATTTTGTCTACAGCAAACGGAAATTCACCTAAAAAACAGTATCCCTAAAATACCTGCAAATGTTTCCTGAGCCTTTACACCAGTGTTTCTAACCCTGATCTTCAGGGGTTAGTGTCCTTCCTGTTTTAGATGCATCTCTGCTCCTGCATGTTATCAGGTGCTGCAGAAGCCTGTTGGTCACCCATTCATTCAGGTCAGGTGTTTGGCAGCCGGGAAACATCTAAAATATTCAGAACTCGGGTTTCAGAGAACCAAATTTAAGAAGCAATGTTTTAAGCCACAGACATCCTGCAACTTCTAGAGTTATCTCTGCAAAACCCATGAAGCAAATCATTTGCTGGACTCTGGAGAATGTGACTGCATATTGAGGTAATTCTCCAATTTGATACAGGTGTGTTAAACCAAGGACACAAGTAAAGGTTGCAGTAGACCGGCCTTCAAAGACTGGAGTTTGCTCTGCACTGTATCTCAGGCTGATTTGGTAAAAAAAAAAATGCTGACTTTCAGTCATTTCTTGCACAGCGTCATCATATTCCAGCAGTCAATTTTATTTTCTTGGAGGATTCTGTACCATTTAAATAAATAAAAACATTTGTCCCTTATTGACGAATTTGCCTTGCCACCATCTTCCTGCATGTTTGGGTTCCCCAATGATGTCTCAGGAGGGTAACTTAAATATTCACATGTGCCTCCATTAGTGGGAAGTATTTAGGTTGAGTAGAGGAATTTGCCTCAGCAGGGGACTAGAGCCTGGAGAAAACAAGACTGAGACATCAGCACAGTGCAGATTATTAAAGTTCATTGATTAAGATCAATCAATGAAGAGCTGGCTAAAGTCAGAAATCCTGACAGATGTGTAGAATTTTCTGTCCACTGTATGATGTTTTTGTAGTGGCACATGCAGTGTAGTATTACTTTTCCACACCTTGTCTCAGCTGAGCATAGTTAAATCCGAAACAGGCTGTCACTTATTACTCTAACCATATTATTTTCACTGGGAATGAATGCTCTATTTGACTTTGTTCTGACTATTTTTTTTAAAAAGAATGTACCAAGATACCTTGCTTTAAAATACAAAATAAGACTTCACAGAAAACATCCCACGTTCTTTATATGAACATGAAAATGTTAAGTATCTCACTGATTTAAAAATATAACAAAGTAGTATACAATAAGTACATAATTATTTCAGTTTATTTTTGATTACCAAGATATTCAATTCTTCTGAGTTACTGCATCCATGCAGTGGGAATGGAAGTGATCAACCTGTTGTTATGCTGAGGCTTTGGGAAACCCAGAATATTTTGCTGACCAATCAAGGACATTGATATCTTGGAATTTAAAGCCGGTGTTTGTACTTTTTGAACTGACTAGCTGTCAAGTTCTGCTGAGGAAAAAAAGAATCAGTAGCTCCATAAAGTTTGTCAGCAAAAGAAAATTCCCCTTAGCTACTATATGAATCTGGTGACTCTTGGAAAAATTGATTCCATCCACAGTGCATCTTCCCCAATCTTTCAAATGGACTTCGCTTCATGCATTTTCTGAAGGTTTCTGTCATCCCTACTGCTTTTGCAGCTTTTACTGCCACACTTTTTCCTTGCAATAAACTTTCCTTCAATATGGTATGCTTGGATTTATCACTGTTCACAGCCATTTTCCTTAGTAACGACCTTTTGTGGCTTACTCTGTTCTTGTCGAGCAGTGACTGCTACTGCTGGACAACTGTCAAGTTAGATGTCTCCCACTTAACTGCATAAAACATATCATGATGATAATAATATAATATTTCTGTATATATTATCCGATTTAATGTTTTATGCGATAGTCTAATTAGACAGAAGTTTGAAAGATTTTCGGGGTGTTTTTTTTTTTTCTTTTTTTTTTTTTTTTTTTTTTTTGCTTATCTGACGCTGTAAATCCCTTTGACGCCTGACAAGGCTGTGTGATACTTTTGTTACACCTGTATTTCAGTTTCAGGAAAAAAGTAAATCACACATTAAATAATTTTGATTCAAGTTTTATTACAAAAATGTAAATGAATCTGAACTGTCTGCGCTCGTTACCACAGAAACAAACTTGAAGCATTAAGGCAGCGATGAGTCAGGGTTGTTTTCGCCTGCTAGTCGGGGCACACCTTAATCCCCTGCAGACCTGCATCCTTGTCCAGATGGCAGCCTCAATGTGTGTCTCCGCCGTTCAGATCCGCACATTAACAACCTGAATGAACTTGTTATTCGTCTATCTCCTTTCTGGCTCTATAGGCCGTGCTCTCCAGCCGTCGGACTGCACCATCCTTTCCCTGCGCAGCGCTGCATGGCAACGGGAGGAGGAGGCTGCGCGGGATAAGGGAGGGTACCGCGGCCCCACGTGTCCTCCTCGCCGCAGACCCTTCGCAGTTCTGCTCGGTTTCCCATCCCTCCGTTTCCGCATACCGCACACACACATATACAACTCCAGCCATACACCCAGCGCCTACTACGCATCCGCGCAGCGCTGCGGAGCGATGATTCCGCGATGCGCGCTCTCTCTTTCCTCGCCGATCCCATCGCCGATCAGTCTGTAGGCCCGGATCGATTCATTTTTCATCTTTCTGATATGCAAATCCAGACCCTCCGTGGCAGTGCTGACCGGAGCTGAGAGGGCGAGAGGTAGAGAGGGGGGAGAGATGAGAGGACGCGCATCATCAGATGTTTAGCAGATTAACTTTGGATCCTCGCCATCATCTCTGCTGTGCGTTTTTTGATCTTTTTCCTCCTCTCCACCTGCCGGGCTTCCTGACATTTGGCGGGGGTTCTCCATGCGGTAATCGGAGGGAATATGTGAAGATCATGCTGGCGGTGTGGTGCTTCATGGTCTTTGGTGCAGTGGGCGAGAGGCTTGCAGTGTCAGGTAAGCGAGGGGGAGGTGGAAGAAAAGGGGGGCTGTTCGGATCGAGAGCGGGAGCACCCTTTTGGTTTCCTTTGCATTTTTTCCCCCCTTGATTGGCACTTTTCTTGCCCGGGATTTTATTGATGAGGATCTCGGTGCCAGAATAGCTCACTGACCACCATGTAGATCTGCTGCATCAACATGTATCCACCTACTACAATAAACGTCTCCCTAACACGTAAACCCACAATGTTTAACAAATTACCTTCAAACCAATATTTACTTACCCTTTATATGCCTTTATGAGAGTCAGGTTCTGATATAACTACATTAATTTCCATCATAACACACCGTTTTGTATCCTATAAAGGTCTTAAAATAGCAGTTGATCAAACACAATCAACTACAGGGTGTATTAGATCACCAAATGATCTTCCACATACATTTTTATTATTCATACTATATGGTCATTAAAACTATCAAGGCTTTCTGTTGGAATTTGATGTTCCTGTCCAGGTGCAGATAGAGGACTGTGGGACTGGTTTGCCCCCTCAGGCCAGCTGGATAATGGGGAAACTGAGATCACCTATCCAAAGCGACTGGTGCAGCAGATCAAGTCAGAGGAGGAAATGGCTCATAACTTCTTGGATACCAGGGTGAAGAACAGCAGTGGGGACAGCTTAGTAAGTCACCTCTCAGATCCACACATCTGTTCCCTGACACCTTTATTTGCTCAGCGAGTTCTCAGTCAGGGATACCCAAGAATGAGAACTGGATCTCATTAAAAACAAAAGCATCCCTGAATATAATGGATTTTCACTTCCTTCTCCAGTTTTTACCCTGTTGCTACATGATATGTAATGCAAAAACTATTGGGCATGTTGAACACAGACTGATATTTATGGGTGTCATTTAAAGATGTGCAAGAGATGGGATTTTTGTCATTAATCGGCAGATGAAATGCTGAAAAATCAAACGTTTCTTTCTTATTCATAGAATATACTCATAAAACCCACTGTTTTTTGTTGATAAAAATATCAATCAAGTGTATGCTCTTTGAAATGCATAAAAGTATGCTTTTATGCATAAACTGTGATAATGTAACTTATTCATTTCCTGTTAGTGTTATACTTGTGTGTCTATTAAACCTGCTGCACAATATTCAGTTTCCTTTAAAAAAAACATGATTTATCAATATTGATATCAGTAAAATGGTTGACTCATTTAAATGCTGACGTCTGTTCTGGATTGCGTAAACTTTCCAAAACAGCCTTTTGGATGGGCAGAATTGTACATTTAAAAATATATATATATATTTTCAACATTTTGACATTTCTGCTGTCATCACCACATGACCCTTCATCAGATATTCGGACGTCATGTTCGTTACCATACTGAGCCCCTCCCAGGCTTTTTTATTATTCAGTGGTGTGTCGAAGTATGTCCCATTAAATATGAAACGTGTCTGTGTGAGAAGTGGAGGATGGTTCGAATAATCCCTGTCATTTACTTGAGTCATCTCTCTGAGTCTCTCTATTTGACGAAGAACTACCAAAAATGTCAGAATCACATGACAGTGCTGCTGTATAATTACAAACATATAGTGCACAAAAGAGACGCCAGTTTGCAATGGTTTAAAAAGCCGAATTTCTACGTTCTCACAACATGCTGCCCTTTTCTTTTTGAAATATTGAAGATGCTTTAAACAAGGAGCTGATAAATTTAGAAACAGCTGAGCCTGATGATGATCTGAACCCATTTCTCTTTTCTGCAACATCACGTTTTGCTCAAAATAGATGAATTGGTCACTCCAATTACCAACACTTTCCATTTCCTAGATGGCCATCTAGAAAATAAACTGAACAATGATTCAGTAGTTTGGCTATTGCATTTCTCCAAAAATAGAAAGCAATTCAGTGAAACATAAAAGTGTTACTAAGATTGAGTAAAGTTGTTCTGGGGGCCAAACATAGGTGCATCTCAGTGAATGAAAATATAACTGATAAAGTGATTTATTCCAGTTGGAATAAAGTTGGTTCCAAAATTTAAAAGCATAGTATAATTATTTAATACACACAGTGACATATTTCAATGTTTTATTTCCCTTAATTTTTATTATTTTTGGCAAAACATAAAAAAGACTCAGAAAATACAATTTATTATTTAAAGTCAAACGTTTTCTCAACCAACAACAGAATCGCCAGTATTGTTTTTTTGTTGTTTTTAAAAAAAAAAAAATGTAAACGATGGAGAAAATTCTCATAGTGCTGACATCAATGCCACATGGCACCTTCTGTCGTCCTACACTGCAGGATCTATTAGCTTTGTAAACACAGCTGTGTGGGATATCATCATCTCCACTTGGGATTCATGAATGAGTAGAGGAAGTTCAGAGGCGGCTTGCTTTTGGAAGTTTATGGAGAAAATGTTTGGAGAAAGAGGCTACAGGTTGATTTCCAGCATGCTACTCTGCATTGATGCTATAGTTTATGTAAAAGAAAACCATAACTGTATTGAGTTTATGTACCGAACAGTACTTTGACATACTTTCAAATTTACTTTAATAGTCTGATTGTGTTAAATAGGAGAATATTTGGGTTTTCATTCTTTCAGTGAATTTGTGTGTTTCAGTTTTGCAATAAAATGTAGAAATTAAATGAACTTATCAACAATTTTCTGCTTGACCGAGCTGCATCTGTGTAGGGCCAAGTTTATATATTGAATAATATTAATATTTATTTATGGAACATATTTAGTAAACCAATATTTATTTCCTTCCCTTGGTAAAATTGTTTGATTTTACTTTATTTTTTTATTAATTTAAATTGAACCTTTGCAAAAAAATGACAAAATCACAGTTTTTATTAAAAGATGGTATCTCAGTGGAAATCCAATTGCATGCGGTTAAACTAATGGTGGTAAATTAACTCACTAACTCAGATATAATTCATTTCATGGGATCAGTAATTCTCTAAATGCCAAATTCAACATAATTTATCTGGATAAGGAAGCCGATAAATTGCATGTAATCTTCATTTAAGATAAATTCATTACTCTTATAGTGCGCAAGACAATGAGTAACAACAGACAGGGAAGCCAACTTTATATTGAGGTGAAAGGAAAGTCACACAAACTAATTCAGAAGTTCATAAATGCAAACCTTCTTTCCCACAGAGTTTTTTTTTATTCAATTATAGCACTTTTATCAGAAGATCCAAATTGAAACAATTGAAACATGAAACTAATCATTTTCAACCTTCAGAGTGGCCTAAACATTTCTTAACTTAAGTCCTCATTTAGCTTTGTTTGTCAAGTTGCAGTTTTCTTAAGTTCTTCAATTGACTCATTTGTTGTCTGCTAGAAATATGAAATGAAGAGAGATTTTATTTTTTAGTATCACTGATCATCAACTAGCTCAATTCCACATAAACATGACTTTCTGAGCTGAAATTTAAAGTTCTGGAAACGCCAAACCAGATCCAAGAACTAAATTTGACATAAAACTGTCTAGTTCTTTCTTCACTCTTTTAAAGATTTTGAGATCTTTTGCAGGATTCAGTTGGCAAATACAACAGTCAAGATGCCACATAGACTGTAAACAAATAAGAATTAATGTTAAAATTAAGTCACAACAAACTTTTTAAATTTTATATGTATCTCCTACTGTCTGTATTTTCAAATAAAATGTAGACTATATGTGTCACATTAAAAGTGGAAAAACTACAATGGCTTTG
Organism: Gambusia affinis; assembly: GCF_019740435.1. Lineage (NCBI taxonomy): Eukaryota > Metazoa > Chordata > Actinopteri > Cyprinodontiformes > Poeciliidae > Gambusia > Gambusia affinis. The sequence goes on from NC_057886.1 coordinate 16,938,495, forward strand.
TTTTAATTTTTTGAAAACAAACCAAGCATTTTAACTGGTTTGTGGAAACATTTGAGAGTAGATGAGATGGTTGCCAGTGTGTGAGCGTTTTGACACAACCCACTGCTGACAAAATAATTGAGAGTGATCATTCGTTTTAAAACCATGAATGATCTGATGCTGCAGAGCTCTGGCAGGAAAACTCAATTCTTAACCATCTACAACTTTATCTACTTATAAAGTTTATGTTTCATCAATAAAAGCACCAGGACAGTTTCCAAAAATGGCCTGAGTGATGAAACTGTCACACATTCAGCCGACATAAAGAAGTGGAACAATATTACTGTACTGTAGTAGTGACAGAGCGTGTGCAGTTACTTCAGCCTGTCCAAGTCAGTGGTGAGAAATATGTTGTCTGTGCTCGCTGGAGGGAATAATTTGTGGACAGTGAGGCATTTTATTGAAAAGCCCAATGATTCACTGGGACCCTGTTCCTCTAGACAGAAATCAAAGCCAGGTTGGCACAGTCAGGGCTGCCTAGTGTGTAGTAGATCTCTCTCCGTCTCTTACGGCCGTAATGCCTCATCACCTCCGTGATGCTGGCAGCTGTCCACTGGGGACATCGGTACAGCTTGACTGATTATAGACAATCAACATCTAGTTCTGTCCTCCTCCACCTACTTCCCTTCTGTGACTGTCAAGCCCCCTCTATCATTCCTCTCACAATGCTCTGCCACATATCAAACAGGCACCGCTCTGTCAATCAAAAGGGTCTTTATCAGTCGACATAATAAATCAGTTGGGATGTTTTCAAGGTGTATTGATCCCTGCTGAATTATTCATGAGTTTATGGCAATCAGCTTAGCTCTAGCTAAGTGGCAAATGTATTAACTGTTTTACTGCAGCAGTTAATGTGTGTCTGAGTAAAATTTTATTCTGTCTGCAGCCTGTCCACCTGGCTCTGAGCTGCTTTCAAGTCGAAGCCTTCGGACACACCTTCACTCTTGACCTGGAACTAAACCAGTTAGTATCATCAGATGTGTTGTTTTTTTGCTCTTTTCCCCCCATCCTTGCTCGTATCAATGAGCACACCTAATCTTCTGCAGCTGATCTCATTAGCATTTTCCCCGCTCATACGCAAATGCACTTAGCGCCTCTATTATGTTACACGACAAGATGGGGAATACCAACGCTGCGCTCTCACAGGCACACACACGTTTTAATAGCAAAGCATGTTAATAGGTCTGGTAATTCTGTGTGGAATACATCTGAGGGGAGAACCTTTGGTGTGAGATATCCCAGAATACATTTTCTCTGATCCTGGCACAGATATTGATGGTTATCTCTCCTCTTCTTTCAGTCACCTGCTGTCTTCAGATTATGTGGAGAGGCACTTTAACTACAATGGCAAACCACTTCAGTCTGTGGTAAGAGTTTCTCTCTCTCTTTTTTTTCTTTTTTGCATCTACACTACGGGGTAATATTTGCTGATGCCAGTGTTGATGGGGGACTTGTTTTATTTAGTGGTTTAAAAAGATGACCAGAGTTGCAGTGCAGCATTTCGGACTGTTCTTTATAGTTGTTCTTCCTGGAAAACAGAGTTTGAAGAAACACACCTTGTCCTGAGCAGACCATTTAACATACTGATCCTTCACATTTTAAAACTATTTACTTATGTTTTATTGCAATTTTAAGTGGCGGTGAAACAAAATTAGTGTCCAGTTTCAAAGTGGAGTTGTATTGATTAAGTTTACTTAATATAAAATAAAATCTGAAACCATTTATTGCCATGCAATGAAGAAATGTGGGTGTGTTATCCAGGTTCACACATCACTAAAATCATAGAAAATGTCATTAGACTGAAAGCTGTAAAAAAAATAAAAATAAATAAATAAATAACTAAAAAACAAAAGCCACAAAAAGTTATAATTGGTTTTAAAGAAAAGTAGAATAAAACCCAGGATTAATACTGTGTGTATATAACAAATCATACCCAGATTAGTTAAATTAAAGGTACAGCATATGCAGGTGACACTGATAAAAGTGTCACCACTCATTGCCAGTCACCGTAAACTGTTGCTAATAAAATTGTTACTACCAAGGGTGTCACAACCAGTTATTAGATTTAAGTTCAAACGAGTGTTTCACATCGGGCCAGGTTGTGTTTTTTAAAAAGATGACTTATTAATTTGATTGATTAACATGAATATTTGTCCCCACTGACATGCTCAAGTTGAATTTTCCAGTCTCATTGCTTGTTGCTGGGGTTGGGGGAATAGATGCATATTTGTGTAATTATACTAAATTTAGAAGCAGAGATGCTTTTTGTTTGGATTCCTCTTTTAAGGTCAATTTTTAAATTCATGGTTTGGTGGTTTGATCTCATCCTGGTGGTTTGTCTATTTATAGAAAGTGCATTATGTGCTTTCTGTTCTAAAGTAGGCTGCCATGCAGACACTGATCAGGAGTGTTACTGGTGTGCAAACATGAGAGCTTACCTGGCAGTCAGCCGAGGCCTTTCTAAAATGCTCAAAGCAAAAAAAATAAAAAATAAAAAAATAAGTAGTGTCACAAACCCACACAGACTCGCCAAGATAGCAGTGTGTGACCGAATAACAAATTTTACCATAACATTGGTACTGGGATAAACTTAAGCAATATCAAAACTGATCACCATGTGGGATGGTTGTGATTTTTATACTTTTTTTTTCTACTAATGTACCACTTACTTCCCCTCAAGCACCCACCTACCCATCTACCCAGCCAGCACTACATGTCCCCACCCACAGTCGCTCCAAACTCTCCTTCAATCCACCTGACCAATCACGGGCTTGTTTCCACAGCAACCGGTTAGCTCAGCAGCATCATTAAGTTCTTGGCAGCCAAGAGAATGAAAGAAGACCAGGAGGGAGGGAAGAGCAGAGCTGTAGCAAGAGGAGGAGGAAGGATAAAGGAATAAGGAGTGAAATGCCAGTTAAAACAAAGGCACGATGTGCTTTGGCATTACGGGGATGAATGTGTGTTTGTAGGCAGGCGGTTTGTTCTTTTGGAGGTGGGAGGGAGAGGCTGGCAGAGGAGACCTGCCGTCTGACCAGATTGTCCCTCAGCTGGATGTAGGCCTCACGTGTTGACGCTGCTGCGGCTGGACGTGCCAGGCGTGTTGCTTTCAGGGCATGCCGATCTGTGCTGTCGTTTCAGCCCGAGACCCAACCCGCTGAGCTCGGTTTGACTCAGGTGAAGCAACCTTTCTCTCCCATACTAGCGGCACGACCCCCCGCGGCTGTAGCCTTGCGAGGAAACGTGCACAGATAGTAGTGTCCTTGAATTTTAGCCTGCTTAGTCTACACTTAATTCTCAAATCAAAACAGTGCTGGCAACATGAGTGTTGATTTATTGGAGAGATCCCTGAGCGTGCTTTACCTCCCCCTCCAATCTTATTGTGAATGAAGAACAGGAGAGTGGAGTAAACTCAAGTAGGTCACCAACTATGCTGTAAGTGATGGTGAGGGAAGAAGAAGAGTGGTGGCATCTAATGAAGCAGAAAAGCAGCTATATAAAGCCTGGGGTCTTCTATGAAGTATGTTTTTGTTTTCCTTACAGGGAGGAGAGCACTGCTACTACCAAGGAAGACTAAGAGGTTTACCAGAGTCCTGGGCAGCTGTCTCCACTTGTCATGGCCTCTGGTGAGAAACCAAACTATTATTTCCTTTTTGCAAATCCTCCTGACCTTTCTTCTCTGCTCAAGTTTTTTTCTTCTGTCCTGCATCCATTAATTCAGCTTTCTGTTGCGTTGCAGTGGGATGTTCTCTGATGGTTTCTACTCTTATGGAATTGAGCCCGTTCACAATGTGAGCTGGAAGGTAAACCTTTACTTAAATGCACATTAGGGAAAGCTGACATGGGTTTAATTAGGAAAACATCCAAAAGTTCCCAGTTTCCCCACAAAATAATGGTGGAAGAGAATTGTTTTACAAAAAAGAAATTGAAGGCATCAATATAGCATCATATTGTTTTTATCTATTGATCAGATTGTTTTTTCTTTGTTGTTGTTTTTCTTAACCTGCTTTAGCATTTATAGCACAATTTTATTTTTCCAAGTTATTGTATTACGTTAGATTTATTTATTTTATTTTTTTTGTTGGTTCCTAATGCCTCACCCTTGCTGGATAGCAACCCCAGCTTTAGAAACCATTTTGTTAGCGAGCTTATGCTAAAATATGTGATAAGTTGTGGGTTTTAGTCACAATTTACCAACAATTCAGGTAAAATGTAAAAAAATCTTGATGATATAAATAGGAGAGGCATTTAACTTGATGCGGAGCAGACCTTTCTTTTTGGTGGAGTTTGATTGTATACCTGACGCTTTTCAGAGAAATGTATTTTTCATAAGACATTTCCCTCTGAACAGTTATTGAGGGACCAAGACTCCTAAGGTAACCACTGTTGTGTATGTTTTCTACTTTAGGACGAAGGAGCTCACTTAATTCGCAGGATGCCCGATATCAGACTTTCCCGGCACTGTCCAGGTGAGTAGTCTTAAAATCAGACCTTTCAGGCTCCCACTTATAGCATATCAAGACCAGATAAATGTGGTTTACATACACACATATTGGCAGCTCTGGTAAAGATGTGTAAAAAACTCAAACCTTTAAGTTGAAGACATTAATCCAAATTATTTATTTTTCTCAAAATCACCTATTTATTAGTTCTTCTGGTGTTAATACTTTTTTTTTAATCCTCTTTGCCAATAGGACAGCACTAGCTTATTTCACAATGTCTGAGCGTGCAAAGAGAAGAATCTCTACATCATTTCTCATGCTCTTCACAATTAACTGAACCAAAATGTGAAGGATTTTACAACTAAAAGCAAAAAGCCTGACAATGATCTAAGAACATAAATTCAAATGTAAAAAGGAACAGAACATAAGAATTATCTGAGTTACTCAACACAAATAAATGTGCTTATACAGCAACACCATTCAAGCAATGATTCATATAAGATACAAACACAAAAGAAACAAAAACCCAAAGGAGGAAAAGTGTGTCCATGTAGCTCCCAATGATAACATTTCATACCTGCAGCTCTGAATATGCTTTCAGAGTGTGCAGAGGACAGTGAGCAGGACAGCAGTGAGAGTGTTGAAGATGACAGTAGACCAGAGCAAACGGAGGACCAGCAGGTGACCGGGGTGCTGAGAAGATCCAAGAGGTTTGTCCGCAGGCCCTCTGTCCAGACAGAGACCAAATACATTGAGCTCATGGTGGTAAATGACTATGATCTGGTGAGTATAAGACGTAATTCTAGCACTCCGTATCAGCTGTCACATTTTGTTATATTTTTTCCTCGTTTGTCATCTTTCTTTGCTGACAGCAGGAAAAGGCATATTTAAGGATGTTTGGGTATAGGTGCAGCTGTGCCCAAATAAAGCAGTTTGCTGTTTGTTTGATGAATGTAATGCATGCCAATCCATTTGTAAAAAAAAAAAAAAAAAAAACCCTAAAAGAGTCTAGTATTGTAAAAATAGAAAAAAACCCAGTAAATCAAGACTGCCTGTATTTATGAAAATGACCTTGGATTTACTTTTTAAGTTGGTAAAGATCCGTACCATTTTGTGCTGGAGTGCATGATGAATCCTTTTCCTAAGCCATCTGTGGATCTCTTCTCTCTCTTCAGTTTGTGCAGCTGCGTCACTCAAGCAGCCAAACCAAAAACTTTGCCAAAGCTGTAGTCAACACAGCAGACACAGTGAGGAACCACAAACCCTCCTACATCTTAACTCCACAAACACAACCTGTCAGGATGTGTGTTCTCATTTTGGAAAGGTTGACGTCTCCGCATTCGCGATAACAGAAGTCCATCTTTGTCGACAGATCTTTCAGGAGCAGCTGAACACCAGGATTGTTTTGGTGGCCATGGAGACCTGGACCTCGGAAAACCTGATGCCAGTTGTGGAGGACCCGCTAATCACGCTGCAGAACTTCATGAAGTACAGGAAGGACAGCATCAGGGAGCAGAGCGACGTTGTCCATCTTTTCTCGTACGAAGACAACAACAGTGTTTATGCTGAAAATCTAGATTCTAGATCCCAGTGGGGATTTGATTTTAAATGATGGGTTTGCTGTGCTTTTCAGAGGGCGTACATTTCATAGTAGCCGCAGTGGGACAGCCTACACAGGAGGGGTGTGTTCTCCAACGAAAGGAGGAGGAATTAATGAGGTACATTTGGCATTATGCTCATAATTTAGAAAATGCTGATTATAACACTGTAGTCAAATTTGTTTTGAATCTGGAAGTTAAGAGTATAATTTGAAATCAGGATGAACGATTTTAGCTTCTCTGTTGTAGTTTTCTACATGTATTTTGTGTCTGTTCTGGTGTATAATGAAAGATACGGGTCAGAATTTCCTTTATAATTGTTCAAACTATGATGGTTGTTATCTGTAGAACAACGTGTCATGGTCAGTTTTTCTATTTCTTTGCTCTTTTGTTTCAAATACTTGTTACATTTTAGTAAGTCTGTTTTAACTTACAGTATGGGAGTGTCGGGGCAATGGCCATCACTTTGTGTCAGAGTCTTGGCCAGAACATCGGGATGAGATGGAACAACGCAAGAGCCTCAGCAGGTAAGACAACAGAAAACAACTTAACATACAAAGAGGTTCAGCATGATTTCACCCCTTTACCATTTCATATCTCCACGTCATACTCATCACTATTTCATCCCTGTTGCACTCACATTTTTATCCCCAAACAATTTCATACATTTCAATTTTACCATTACTTATGAATTTATTTATATTGTTAGTCAAGTATTTTTCATAAATTATGGAGATGCATACTTAAAATTGGTCCAATTTTGTTTCTAATTAAGTTACATTTAATGTTTGTTATCTAATCGAGTTATGTATAGTACCTATATATTACTTTATTAGAAATGAAATGCTTTTGTATTAAAGCCCATTTCTATTTATTGTGATTCTGGCCAGTACACTAGTAGTGCCTTAAAATGGGATATCAACTGACCTAAGATCAGCCCAAAACTTTGGTGGGTATAGACGATTGTTTTCATATTCAGAAAAGTTGCGCACACACACACACAAAAAGACAAAAGCAACAACAAAATTATAAAATGATACAGATATAAACTAATCAGCACTCATCCATATACAAAGAACTGATCATACTAAAATATTGGTTCTTTTGTGTGTCTTTATTTTCCCATTCATACATCTGAATCTAAATTACAGAGAACTCTGAAAACAGATGGAATTGTGACCTAAATAATGTGCAGGAACCCAAAATAGCCAGCCAGGCTTTCTGGCAGTTTCTAAAAAGTTTCTGTTTTGTAATATTTTTCTTTCTTCTTCTGTGGTCTTTAAAAATAGAAGTTATTCTTTGTATTTTGTATGTTGTGTTTATTTCTTCTTCTTTTTCAGGTGACTGCAGATGCCCAGATGCCTGGGTGGGCTGCATAATGGAAGACACCGGGTAAAAATAGCTGTTTCTACCATATTTGCTTGCTCACGCTTAAACAAGTTAACACCTTCATAAGATTTAAAGTTTCTTATTTGAAGCCTAAATAAATTTTGCCTTAACAGGAGACGCCAGATTGCTGTATAAAGTATTACAAAATGTGAACTAAAAGTATTTACTACATGAGTGATTTGGACTGGGCTCCCCCGGACAGATGGGACAATAAAGATGTGAATTATTTGAGATATATCTTACTGCAGATGGGAACATTTGTGTCAGATTGCAAAGTGCTGGCACACACACCCACGGTTGATCTGGCATTCCTGACTGGCCAAAAAGCATTTCACTGTTTGTGTTTTAGTGTATGTCTTGGTCTTCATACGTCTGAATGTGTGTGTGTGCTTATGTGTGTGATCACAGATTTTATCTGCCCAGAAAGTTTTCTCGCTGTAGTGTTGACGAGTACATCCAGTTCTTGCTCCAGGGCGGTGGGAGCTGCCTCTTCAACAAGCCCAATAAGGTGAGGATAATGAAGGGTGTGATGTCCATCTCTCAATAGATTGATTTTATAGATTTTATTCATTTCTACACCTTGTCTCATTTATTCCTATATTTCCTCACAGTATTGTCTTATACTGTATATATATATATATATATTATTATTATTTTAGCTGTTGGACCCTCCAGAGTGTGGAAACGGCTTTGTGGAGCCAGGAGAAGAGTGTGACTGTGGATCCCAGGTGGTGAGTAGCCAACTTTTCTTCACATTAAGCTTACATTTCAATCTGAGAAGATGTAGAGTTTAGTGGAACAAATTTTTTATTTTTTTTTTCTTGTCTGTGGCTGTAGGAATGTGCCCGTAGCGGAGGAGCCTGCTGTAAAAAGTGTACTCTTACCCATGACGCCATGTGCAGCAATGGACTCTGCTGCAGTGGCTGTAAAGTAAGTTGAACAAAAATCAAAGTTGCAGATCTATAAATTATGAAGATTGGTATGATTAATATATATTTTAGGCTCAAGCAAAAACAAGAAATAGTTTCACCTGCATATTTTTGCCTTTTGCCACATTTTTCTGATAAATTTGCTCTACAAAAACCTGATAATCATGTTGAATTTGTTCAATTCTACTTGAACTGTAACTTAATCCTTGCTTGCTGGTCAAATGACGCCAATATTCAGCTTTTCTGCAACAATGGAACACTCTTAGGCTGTTTGATGCAAAACAAAGTACATATTTTTGGAAATGCTTCTTTTTCCAAGACTTATTTTACACACGTTGAGTGCAACAATACATGAATCCACATTTGTTTATGCATGACCTGGTATGCACATACCACATACATTTAAAAAAATATTCATTTTCATCTTTCTCCAACCCATAATTATCCGCTTAAGTTGAAATAGATGTAGAAATCCATGCCATTTATCGTTTTTCCTTCCACAAGGCTGCAGAAAGGGTTAATTCTTCATCAAAAGAAACTCTACTATGCCACCTAGTGGCAGATGTGAGAAAAGAAAAAAACTCTTGTGGCTTCCAGTTTAATTTTTATCCAAATTAAAATGCAGTTAAAGCATTGGTGGAAATTTGATCAGCCACATACACAAAATCAGGTGAATATTTTTGCTAAACATAAGCATAGTGAGATTTGAACAAGCAAATGATCCTGTCTTTATATTTTTTCATTGATTTGATGCTATATAAACAGATTTCCTCCTTTTACGTCGTCCTTTAAATTTTAAACTGCCAGCACAACACCTATATGATGTTTTCAACAACTTTAAGTCTCTTTTATTCTGCCTCCCAGTATGAGCTGAGAGGTGTTGTCTGTCGAGAGGCCGTGAACGACTGTGATATTCCCGAAACCTGCACAGGAGACTCCAGCCAGGTGAAACTTCCTGTGGAGAACACTGGATGAAACTGATGCGTGTTGTGTGAATGTTTATTTATGGGGTTTTGTTCTTTGGCAGTGCCCTCATAATGTCCACAAGCTGGATGGTTACATGTGTGACAACAGCCAGGTAAGATCTGGGTCATTATTTCTTCCAACTCTAATGCTGGGGCTTTATGCTCTACCTGCATTGTTTAACCTTCATAGGGACGCTGCTATGGTGGACGCTGCAGGACTCGTGATGGACAGTGCAAAGGACTCTGGGGCTATAGTGTGTTTACAAACAGACACAACAATTATCTCATCCTGTGACATTAACATGTGATCTACATTGACTGCTTCACTTTTAATCCTTGATCAGATTCAGCAGACAGGTTCTGTTATGAGAAGCTGAACGCTGAAGGTACAGAGAAGGGGAACTGTGGTCGGGGGGCTGAAGGGAAAGGCTGGCTGCAGTGCAACAAGCCGTGAGTAAAACAAGCTGCAGAGTTCTGATTTGGATCCCCCAAAACACAACCTGCTGATTATAACTAAAGCCAGATGTTTGCATTTATTTCTCTCACCACAGGGATGTATTATGTGGCTTCCTTTTCTGTGCAAACGTCACAACAAAGCCAAAATTTGGTGATCTGCAGGGTGAGGTGACCAGCTTTACCCTGTACCATCAGAACAAGTACCTGGACTGCAGGTAAGCTGCTGCAGAACATCTGCAGCATTTAACAGTGTAAAAAAGTTATTCACTTTTAATATTGTTATTTCATTTGTCTTCTTCCACTTCTGTGACACTTTTGGATGCTTCACCCAGAGGTGGCCACGCACTGCTAGAGGATGGCTCCGACATGGGCTATGTGGAGGACGGCACACCCTGCGGTCCGAACATGATGTGTTTGGAGAGACGCTGCCTCCCTGTCGCAGCGTTTAACCTCAGCACCTGTACAGGATCTAAACTTGGACACATTTGCTCTGACCACGGGGTAAAGACATTCAGAACATAATCTGATTTTGGATGAAAAATTTTGATGTTTTATTAAACTGGTTATTTTCCATCCATCCATCCATCCATCCATTTTCTGAACACCCTTCGTCCCTAATTGGGTCGGGAGGGTTGCTGGTGCCCATCTCCAGCTGCGTCCCGGGCGAGAGGCGGGGTACACTCTGGACAGGTCGCCAGTCCGTCGCAGGGCCTGGTTATTTTTCACCTGGATTATTTTAAGACGGAGGCTCAATCTTTCAAATAGAAAAAAATCATAATAAAATCCTGATTTTTCCCACTTTGTAGCCCTGTTTGCTTACTGTTCCCCTACCGCCCCTCAACAACAACAACTGCTTCTTCCCTGCAGACCTGCAGCAACGAGGTGAAGTGCATCTGTGACCCGGACTACACAGGAAAGGACTGCAGCGTTTTCGATCCGATCCCTGAGCCCACCGTCCCCACAGGCCCGGAGAAAAAAGGTCAGTAGCAGAACTCAAACTTTCCCATCTCTCTCTCTTCCTCTCTCTGTCTCTGCCTCTCTCATCATATAATACCCCACTCATGGTCTCTTCTCACCACCTGTTCTCTGTGCTGAAACCACAAAGTGGGTTAACTCACCTGACTGTCATGAGGATGTTAAGCCGTGTGTTTTCCTTCCCGTCGAGCCTTGCTATTATATTGTAGGTGTGTGTTGAGTGTGTACGTGCTGAAATGTGGATATGTGTGCAGTGCTTAGAGGTGTTTTTTTTGTTTTCCTCAAGCACTGCCTTTTTTTAAGTGTCTCTTACTTTCTTGCAGTCTGCCAATGAGACAGAGAAATTAAGCAGCTGCTCTTTTAGGCCCAAAACTGCCACCCTGAGCAAGAGGGTGTCCAGCTGAGAGAGCAGGGAGGGGGAATAAGAACAAAGTAAAAAAACTCTCTCTCCATTTTTTTTTCTGTGTGTAACTGTTGTCCCCCTGAACCTCCCTCGCTCACCTGTCACCCAACGTGATGGTCTCCCCCTCCCCTTCATCTCTCTGTCTCTGTCTGCAGGTTTCTCACCATCTGCCTCTCTTTTTCTCTAGTTGATGTTGTATTGTGTCAATGCGGTCTTCTGACGTGTGTTTTTAGTGGTGTTGTTTTTGTTTCTGCCCCTCCTCTTCCTCCGCACCCTTCCTCCTCCCCTCCTCCCTCTGCACAGGTCCCAGTGGCACCAATATCATAATAGGGTCCATCGCAGGTGCTATTCTCCTGGCAGCTATAGTCCTAGGGGGAACAGGATGGGGATTTAAGTAAGAGTTCTGGCATGCCTTTGTGTACCTGTCTGCTTATACCTCAAGAACCCCCATCCACTCCTCCCACTATCACCAGTCTGAAATAGCTGCAATTCATTGCCCAGTAGGTGGGAGGGGAGTTGGGGGAGTGAACTCTGAGACGCTTGAACGCTCTAGGCTATGAAATCAAATTGTTATTGAGGTTGTTTTTGCTCACGTTTCCTTCTATGTGAATACATCTTCCTGCTCAGCCTCTTGCTGTGACGACTGAGCAGGAGGGAGATATTTCTCTGCCAGCATCTGTTAGAATCAATCTGATCTACACCACTGGTGCCATGTCTGGAAGTTCCCCTTTACTTTTGTTTGCCTTTCTGGACTTGCTTTACCTTTCAAAAGTTCTGAAGAATCCCAAATTTATTTATAAGACTTTCTTTTAACCTTCAAACGTGGTCTCTGTTAATGGTTCACTTGAAGAAAGTTCAACACCTTGCAAGGAAAATAAAAATAAATGAGGGATGACTCAAGACTTTTGTACAGTATTGTCCATATTGGCTTAACCTAAGCAAACTTTTTCATTTCTATTTTTATTAGCTTGTTCAAGCTTCCATTATTCATTTTTCCTCAGTAGGCCTCATCCTAACCCTGAGTCCCCTCACTCTAGTGCAACAGTCCGCCTCTGCATGCTCGCTATGGTTCCCTCTATAAGATCTGACCTAAAAGGACGGCTCCTAGTGGCTGATGAATTAGATTGTCATTGAAAGATTATGATTTATGGCATGCTGTCTTTCCTTTTAAGGTCAGTAGAATAGTGCTGGCCACATTTATTAGGACTCCTGGTAAGGATGCATGTAAAACCGCATATATGCGGTAAAGTCATGTATCATTTTCTTTGGATGTACAACTTCTTACTCAAAGTTTTAGGAAAAAAACAATTTCATTAAAGTACATTTGTTCAATTGGTTAAAAAAAACTTACAGTAAGAAGTAATGTTTGTTTTGTAGCATTACTATTGATATCGCTGATGGTAATTGTTTGTGCAACCCCCCTTTTGCCAAATGTACACAACTTAGTGTAATCTGATAACGTTTAAGAAGATCAGAAATGTAGAGAGGGATCCTTGATCATTTTGCAAAACTACAAAATCTTACCAAGTGTTTTGTGTCTAGTTTCTAGTACAAATATCTTGGCAAACTTGAAAAGAGACAAAACAACTTACAAGTAACTTTTTAGCAAGATACTGAAGTTTGTTTCAAGAAAATAATTCCTTAATGTTGATGAAAAAGCACAAGTTCCACTGGGAGATTGCAAGACATTTTTCTCACGTTATAATTTAATTTGTCCGGAATTGTTTAGTCAAAACATGCCTTTGTATCTTGCTGAAATTTCATTTTTTAAATTAATTTGTCTTATTTAAAGTGTAGTAAGACATTTGTACTAAAAACTAGACCAAAATCACTTGGTAAAATTTTGGTTTTTTGCAGTGAATTTGTTTCAAAATCTCTGCAGATTGTCCAGAGTTCTGTTTTCTTCATGCATTCTTCTCTTGAGGTCACCCGACTCAAGACTGCAGATCAAGAGGATGGTAGACTTTGTGCCTTGTCAACCATATCTGTTGATTTGGCCAAATTCTTAATTATGTGAAAAATCCAGGAATGACCCATTTGCACATGGTGGTAAAGTCCAGCATGGTCTTATTTGCATTCTCCTGGTATTTCACAGCAGCATAGTTCTTCTTCTATGCCTAGCAGTAATCTTTAGGGGTTCTCACAAAATGGCATCCTTTATGTCAGACCAGTCTAGAGTGATTGTTGCCAAAATTGTCAATCTTTTTCTCTTGCCAAAATTTGACATATGCAAATGAACAAATCTACAAAAGAGCACAGTTAAGCTATTTTAAAAGATTATTTCAGAGCTCACAGGAGGTTTTCTTAAAAACTTTTTAACATTGGTTTTGTTTCCTCTCGGAATAGATGTACTCAAATGTGGCTGGTACTGTGTGCATGAGCAAGTTTCTTCCTACTAGTCACACTTACTAACAGTTTCTGCTGAATGTGATCTCACCACTTTATTCTGACAGAAGATCATTTCAGGGAGACTGTCAGATGGATATCATACTGAATTATCACTGTTGGATTTATGTCTTGTACTTAAATCTAACAGTGTCATTCAGCAGAGCTAATTCAATAGAAACAATTTGACGTTTTAATTCAATTCTAATATTTCGCCTGTTTTGTGCAGATAGTGTTCATGCTTCTTCATTTTGTCCTAATTTATGCAATGTTCTAACAATCAAAAAAAAAAAAAAAAACACTGTTGTAGTTATTGTGTTTTCACTTTCCCAGTCTTGCTGATTCAACATGTTTTGACTTTTTATCTCCTTTCTTGGCTTGCTTCTGTGATGCAGGAACATTCGAAGAGGAAGGTACAATCTTAGAAAATATTATAGTCAACCTGTAACTTAATTCGTTAAGATTATTTGGATGTTTTTTTGAGGATTATTTCACTCCTGCTTGACAACTGTCCATCTCAATGCAACCTCTGCTTTGACTGTAAAGCTAAATTTGTATACTCATGCCATTTTTCTGCCTGACTGTGTTTACCTTCCTCCAGCTGTTTTTTTCCCTTCTGTTCTCGTGTTTCAGATCTGGAGGAGGATAAGATCACTGTCTGTCTCTGTACGTGTCCTGTCCATGCTTGTCTTCCTCCTCGCACCGTGTCGTTTCCACGTTAAAGAAGAGGGGAATGAAAAAAAGAACACACAAGTCTTCCATTTCAGCCCTGGGATCTCTCCAAATCTATGTAGATGATCACTTCCTCCAAACTCCCGTCTGCTCCTTCCATTTGTCCTCCTTTGGGACCCTCACCATCCTGGGGCCCATGAGGCTCCTCTCGCCATACCAGCCAGATCACACTCATGTGGCTGCTGCCAGCTGAGGATTGTGTCCAGGCTTCACCTAAAGCAAGGATGTGGCTCTCTCTGTGGGTGACACCAGGGGTCCCTATGAATGTGCTTTGGTGTCTTCTTCTCACAGCTCAGACATTCTGGGGAAAAAAAAGTACATGTCGATGGTGGACCAATTTGATAAGACACTCAGACCTGCCAGGAGACCAGCCACTTTTTCAGTCCAAGATTCAAAGCTGGACGAGTGCACAGACCGAACTAATGTGACAGAAAATGAAATGTTGGCTCTTTTTTTTTTTCCTTACAAAAAATGGACCTGAGGTTCAGTACCTCCATAACTGGCTGTGACTTGGTGCACCTGTAACTGGACAGCTATCAGTTCAACATTTGGAGACAAGAAAACCACTGCAAAAGAAATCCTACAATTGTCTGTTTGCATGTTTTCCAAAGAGAGGCTAAGGAAAAACTAATTGTCAAAATAAGTTGTTCGCAGTGCCTTGCAAAAATATTCATAACCCTGACAACCTCTTGTCACATAATGAAAGGTTTGTAGATTAAGTGAAGCTGAATAGCTTTTCACTTTTTTAAACAAATCTGAAGTTTGGTTTTCATTTGTATCCACTCCCCTTTAAGTAACCATTCACCTTCAAAAATGATCTAATTAGTAAATAGGCAAGCTGTTAATGCTACAGCTATTAATCATGAATTTTACAAATCTTGCTTTTATGAAAGAAGAAGAAAGTCAGCTTTGAGCAAAAAAAAAAAAGACATAAGTCAGTTTTGTAGTTCAACAAGGCCATAAGGCACAGACAAATTTAAAAGGGTATGTGCATCAGAAAACCAACATTTCATGTGCACCTGAACACACAATGCCCCTGATGAAAGATGGTAGTATCATGATTTGGGGCATGATTTTCGACGAGGAAGCTAGTCAGAGTAAAAGAGAAAGATTGATGGAGCTTAAGACTGAGCAAAACTGGAATACAATCTGTTAAGAGACTGAAAAACTCTCGAGATTGGGGTGAAGGTTCACCGTCAGCAGGACGACAGCCTTAAAGGCCCATACCTAAATCTAAATGACAAACTGTGGTAAGGCGTGCTGTTTCTTTTCAAAAACATTGTGCATAAAATTTCACTGTGCTTGAGCTAATTTTGTAAAAAATAATAGGACATTATGTTCTCTGGATGTGCAAAGCGAGTAAAGAGATAACCCATAAGATTTCCACCTGTAATAACGATAACAAGAGGTGACTCTCCAGGTTTGCGATCCATGCATCTCTTTCCTTCTATTATCCACTACTTTATAACCCTAACCCTAAAATGCCCATAAAATACATTGAAACCTGATTGCAAAAAATAAAAAAATAAAAATGTGCAAAGGTCCTAAAGGTTTTAATACTTTTGCAAGGCACTGTATCAATAATTCTCAGTTTAAGAGCATCTTATGCTCCACTAACATCCTCCATATGAGTTTTCAGGCAAAACAAGAAGCTATGTTGTTATGGTTTTGGGATCATTTTTTAAAAGAAAACCACTAAACTATGAAGCAGCAGAGACCGTAACTTAGTGTTTTAAATGTCAGAACGACCGACGTACATTCCACTATATCTCTCCGTGTGCCCTCACCTCTTCCAAAGTGTGTAGAAGGTTTACTCTGTATGTCTGTGATTGTGTGAGTGAAAGATATTTTTAAAGAAAGCCAGAATGTACAGTATTTGTGTTTACATTTAATGTAGGGGGCAGTTGCGTCCATGCACATGTGTACACTCCTCTTAGGAAGGCAGGTTTTACCTCTTGTTCTCTTTCTATGACCTGTTGGTGGCTGCAGCCAGGCAGCGCATTACCAGTTTTTAAATCTTGCATCTACAGGAAACGAGCACCTGCCCACTGTACGCACACCCATTTGTAAATATGTGCAAATTATACTGAATGTTAAATGAAATCCATGAAGCTTTTCTGAAAGCTGTGTTAAAATAATTAGTTTTGTTTCTACTAATGAATAGCCTCTGATCTCTTGTCACAACCTGCATTTGCAAAGTCCTCCAAACACAAACCCTTTCATGTATCTCTAAATGTGGCTCAACAGCCCTGTCTTTCACAAAATCTTTTGTACGTTTTGTTGATAGTCACCAAGCCTCTGAGGAAAAAGCCCCCCCGACCCACCTACCACCAAAAAAATTAAGAAAAAAAAATCTCTGAGGACCCTTTGCTGTACATGAGATTAAAGTTCTGGTTTGGGGTCCAAGAGGCTATTTGTTTGATGCTGTCGGTGTGAATGAGGTCAGTTTGGTTTGTATGAGGTTTGCATTTGCCAGATGCACTATTGTTATTACAATATGTACAGAGGGCGCATCAGATGTGATCAAGAGGGGGTTAAAAAAAAGAAAAAGAGGCATCTTTCACCATATTTTTAGACACCATCTTTTTGGACTGAGACAATGGAAAAACCATCAACTGATGCTTGTAGATGGACTGAAATGAACAAAAATAAAATTCTGAAACATGAAGTCTCCTCTTCTCTTACATTATTCTGCCTGTCTTTAACTTTATATCCATAAAAATAGAAAGTATTATAATTTTAAAATGCGTGTATACTTGACATGTAAAAGCCAATCTCATGCCTCTTCTATTCAAAGCATACATGATTCTTCTAGGTCAGATTATAGAGTGCCACGCAATATCTTTCACAATATCTTTGCTTCTGACACATTATCTTAGTCCACTACTGTCACTGAACTAAAATATTCATCATTACCTATGGATGTCCTCTATCTCAATCTAAAAAAAAAAGAACAAAAGTAATTGTTTTTGGCCAAAAAAGGCAAGTTGAGAAATCGGCCTTTAACTAGACCCAATCAGTCTGAGGTCACAGAGGATCTGAAGAACATAACTGTGATCTTAGACTCAAACTTCAAGGTTAAAAACTAAATGTTCTATTAATAAATTAGATAATTATCACATTAAAAATGTATACATTTTCATGATTATTTTCATATGACATCAAATACTGATGTGTGTTTCTAATTTTAAGTAGCTTAGATTATTGCAATAATCTAAGGGTATGTTGGTCCCTAAAAGTAAAAATAAATGAAATTGAAAATAAATAAATAAAAATAATAATAATCAGCTGCAGGTCTTTTAATATGCTGCTCTAGAGTCCTGACCTACACCAGGAAAACGACTCCATTACACTATTGTATTAAAAAAACAAAACATGTAAAAATTCACATTTTGGGGGTGCAGTTTGGGCCTTCTGGGGAGACAAAAACCAGAATCGTAATTATTAAAATAATATTTTAATTGCGAGCAACATCGCTTGAAAACCAAACTGTTGCTGGTGGTAAAAATTCAGCATAAGAAATGTTACGAGTCAACTTACTTATAAAAACAGCACAAGGACATTCAACTTTCTTTAAATTAAAAAAAGAAATGAGGAAAAAAATACAGAAATGTTGTGAATACTTGGCAGCGCGCAGGTCAATGACTGGCAAGAAAATAACAGTTTAAATAAGGCTGATGGCAGCAAAGACCAAATATCAGTCTCTATTGTTGATCAATATGACTGGGTGGGAAAACAACATGAACCAATCAGTTCTGCTGTCTTTTTCTTAACACTGTTAAAAAAAATGTAGATGTCTGTCAGTTGGAAAGTCTTTGGTTTGTAGAAATGGGAGGTGGGATAAAAATGGATGTCAGTCGGCATCCTCACCAGCGTCCCACTTAGATTTCGGTTCCTGCCACCATTCTGCCAGGAAGGACTCCTCATAGTCACCCATCCCTTCAAATTCAGCATCAGGATGTTCAGAGTGAGAAGTGACTGCTTCTTCTGGACTCACCACGTCCTGGATAATAAAAGAACAAGGCAAGTTCACATTGGGCAACATGATTACTTTTTTAGCCTCATTCTCTGTAGACAAAAATAAAACATTTTCCTTCTTGGTTCCCATAAATCTTTCACACGTGCTCCCTATAATTCAGCCCTGTCCTCCTCCCCCCTCTCGGGTCCAGGAGGTTTGCAGGACTAGGAGGAGCTGACCCGAGTTAAATGGACGTGGCGCAGTGTGAGTGGTCGACACCTCCAAGCCACATACCGCACGCTGCTGGTGGAAAACACAACACCCCTCCCTTTCATCCTCCGTCTTTTAGCTTTCTCAACCACAGCTTGCATTTATCCAGCAACTTCTATTGCTGTGTCAGAAGTGCCATTCCCACCGTGTCTGGTCATGCAGACAGTTCGGGTCTTATCTGCTGAGACAGAATTATCTCTGGCTCAGAAAACTGCCACCAGGCCAAGTCATTGTGGCTTGGTGGGAATTTAGATTGTGCTGCAAGACAAAATCTCAGGGATGGAAAATCTTTATGAGGTTAGAGCCCCTACAAACTTGTCCTTCTGTCGTCTGATATATTTGATGAGTTTTTGCAAATAAATAAAGATGGAAATGGACAAAAAGGCCTGTCATGATAGTAAATTTTTATAAATTGTCCCAGAAGTTATTGCGCTAAATGATAATATTGTTATTTTGAAATCATTTTAATGTAATAAAGCAATAACACAATAATGCAAGTTTATTGATCTCAAAGGTCAATAAACTTTACATTCTAATAAACATTTAACACTGTAAGAGATTTTAAATATCCCAAATAAATAAACAAAAGAACAGAAACAATAAATAAAATTAATTATGAAGTCTCTAAACAATATTGTCCTTCAAAACGTGGCTAGTTGAGGCCATTTGTCATCCAGTTTTTGGTAGAAAGAGAAAAACGAGAAGTCATGCAAATGGAAATTATTAAGCTAGTTTTATTTTTTTTATGGGGTTAACTGATTTATTGCTTTTTGCAACAGGACTATGGACAGGTGATGCTCTGCTTACTTTGACTCCAAGACGTCTCCCAGACCCGGAGTATCTCAGATTGTCCACCAAACTTAACAGAAGGTCCTTCTCACATATTTGTCATTTTTTGCATACCAAACCACCAGGATTGTTTGTTACCAAAAATGCAATGTCTACATGCTTAGATGTGTGATAGTAGGACAGAAAATTTTTATTTTTTCTGAGTCTGATGGACATCATGGAGACTTGGTCAATTAAAGATGCTAAAGTTTCCAAGGTTCCAGCTCGGGAAACACAAGGCAATGTCCCTCGAGAGATTAATAAATTTTTGGATTACTTGCAATATAGAAACATAAAGCACAACATGCAGTCAACATCAAATGCAAGATTTAGTGGTTTCATTTACAAACAGTGAATGAGAAACGATGTGGCTTTATTTTTATGTTTAATTCAATATTGTATGATTAATAGAAAAGTTCAGAATTATTATTAGTTTAACTTATCATTACTTTATAATGTTTGCTATTAAAAAACATAAATCCCAGAGGAAACGTACCTCATCGTCTGTGTAGAGGTAGTTCAGTGCAAACTCGAGCATTTCTTTCTGTTTGATTGTCTGGTTATAATACCTCAGGGCCTCCTGAAACATGAAAGACAGATCAGCATTTGAGTTAGCTTAGTAAACACCCAAGTGTTTTATAACCCAAATTTGGTCTGTGGTCATATTTTTTCCCCTCTCTCGCTACAAAAGTGCCACATTTACAATTTTACAGCTGGTACTCTGAAGCTCCTGCCAAATTTACACCATGTAAAATGCAGAAAATACAAGTTTGTCGCGATTACGTGAGTATCTAATTACAGCCCTGTGATGGTGTTAACGATTATACCAGCGCTGCTTTTTATAACGTTGCTGCCCTGCTTTGCTGGGTTTGTTTTGACCAACAGCAGATGCACCGGGAAACAGCAACGGCGGCGGTTTACTTCACTCACAGGCCGAGGCTGGAAGTCCTCCTCCTTGAGGCCCCACTGCTCCCGGTAGAAACGATAATAAGCAATGTTCTGCTGCATCACCTGGTCGCTGGGGTCAAACAGCATGTAACTGGCTGCACAGGGAGCCGCGTTCTTCACGTCATTCACTGGAAAAGACGATAAGAACTCATGGCAGATTTGTAAAAATCAAAAGAGAGACGCTTGAATCTCAGTTTTGTTCCTACATTTATAGTATGAAAACTGAAGGTAGTGGAACATGGTGGCAACAAACTTTTCCACGAAGAACCCGCCGACGTTGGGTGTCAGCTGCTCCTCGCATTTCACTTTACATTTCAGCACATCAAGGAATAGATCTGAGGGCAGAGGAGTAGAATATATTGTTGCCCATCTCCAGCACGCTGAAATAAAGCTGCTGCTGTCTGCTGGGTACCTGCTAGTGATGGGTAGAAGTCTTTAAACTCCAAGATTTCATAGGAGCCTTCGCAGCCTGCTGAGCAGAGGCTGTACACCTCAAAGTACTGCGTGATGGCCTGCTCCATGTTCCTGGCGCTGCTGCTGAAGTCTCCACTGTTGTAGAGCACCACGCTCTTTAGGAAAACACTCTACCAGCAGAGACACAGTGGTTATTGTTTTCGGCAGGCATACGTCAGTCTGTGTGTTTTTGTGTTTGGGTTTTACTACTGACTTCATACGGCTGCTCCTCGTGGTCGATGAGATATTCATCCACATCAAACAGGCTCTTGTAGTAGTTCATGTTTTTGGTCAAATAGGGCTCATCTGGGTTTTTCTTGAGGAAGGTGTGAGTTGCAGACACAGCCTTTTCCATGTTGTTAAGCTAAGGAGGAACACAAGGCATGATCACAATTTCCACAAAACACACATGAAGGACCTCATCCTTACTAGCCAACTGTGCAACAGGAAGTATATCCTATTTTCCTACGTTTGTAGTACAAATGTGGTGCCGGCAGTGAAAGACAAGCAGTGCTCAAGTGAAGATATTCTTATAATCCATTCATTATCCATTTGATTTAAACCTGCCACCCTTTTCAATAAGCCTGCAGTTGTTGTTGTTTTTTTTTTTCTTTTATGACCACTGTTATTTCATCAATTAGTTATAATTGGGAATTTATTTCATCAATTAATTATAATTGATGAAATAACATAAAGTTTTCACAAATTACACAAATTAGTACTGTTGACCAAAATCCTTATTGTGATGTTTTTTAGATTTGAGATCTTGATATTTTTGTTATTTTTTTAAGATACAGTATGCTTCCCTCGTTTGAGTTTTTGACGGTTAGGAACATCATCTCTCTTTATCTGCCTTTTCTATAAGTTTTTTAATAAAAGGCTTGTAGAAAAAATTGTAGGAAATCTGTTCTTCTACTATGACTGACAGAGAGGAGAATGGGGGGATTGTTTTCAGGGGAACACTGGAAGAGACGTGGCACATGCTCAATTCAGTCTGCAGGAGGGCGCAACAAGGCAGCAGACAAACTGCCCTCCTCACATCTGACTAGAAGTTTCCTCTCACTGAGTCCAGTTGGGTGTATTTACTATAAAGAGTGTGTTATTCATATTTTAGCAAAGCTACAATCCTACACCAAGATTTCAGATGGAAAGCAAACTTGAATCATACTCTCAATGAAAAACAACTACCGCACAAGTCATGCGTAAAACGTCAGCATCCAGGCTACATTTAGCCCCAAATCAAAGCTCCCAGGTCTCACCTGATAATAAGCATACTGAATGTACCGATACGGTATCCTTTTCTCAAACGTTTCCAGTAAATCCCTACGTGGATAGGAGAGTTTAAAAACTGGAAAATTCTCCTTGCACTTTTTCAGGCAGGCAGCCCTCAGTAGGATGTGGCGCACAACGCGCAGGTTGCTGTCGGGGAGCGGGGAGTCGCTGTCCCGGCTAGCGGAGCTGCAGTTGCGGCCGCAGAACGTCTCGCTGTCCCGCAGCAGCCGGTGGAGCCGCAGGCTGAGCTCCAGGTACTTGACGCTCTCCGCCCAGCTCTGCGCTGCGTACTGCTCCAGCGCGTAGTTGTACGCGGACTCCAGGGGCATCATGTCCTTCTGGGGGAAACTTTTGAAGCTGTACTTCTCATACTGAGCCTCCACCAGGAAGGGCATGAGAAGGGCCAGGCACAAGTTTCTCGGGAGCATCATCCCCATTCCCCAGCAACAGCTGGAGTCCTCTCAGCCTTTGAATGGATCCAGGAGACTTCCCTTTTTCGCCTCTTAACAAGGTTTGTTCATGTCTGCCTGCACGTAGCCAGTAAAATCCCTGTAGGAATAAGACACTAAAAACTTGAATCCTTATGCAATATTTTCAAAATAAAAGCTTTTCAAACGTACCAAAGCTTTGAAAATAAAGTATGTCTAGTTTTTTGAACACCAACCTTGTGCTTTTTTGGGTCTAAATGTTTTAAACAAGACACATTTTCAAGCAAAAGTTATGCATCATCTTAAATTCAAGAAAACCGATCATTTCTTGTTTAGAAATCCCAATTTCAACGCTTGGAAATTATTTTGAAGGTACAACTTCCTGCTTTCTGTGTGAATGGTGATCATTTTCTCTTGCTTGACAGCAAGCAAAAGTCTGGACCTCAAGGAGGAAAGGATCTAAATACTCAATTTTGTCACTCAGCAGGCGTCTAACAACCCCTGATTGTTACAATATTACACAACCTATTTTATTTTTCAACAATGTAATTTTACATGTTCCATTCGTAACTTATCAGCAGATTTATTTGAAAAGTTTTGAAAGTATTTGGCCATACAGGCCCTACTTAAAGTCTCAGTAAACTTGCAAGATTAAGCATTATGAGTTTGAAAACCATTCTGCGTTTTAACGATGTGTACTTTTCAGTCTAAAAAAAAAGTATAATATGGACAATAAAATTGAATGCACACTTAGTTACCCAAAAAAATCAATTTTGATACACTTTCAAGAGACTACAGGTCCAATCCCACTGTTCAATTCCTGCGTTAAAAACATGGGGACGACATTGTAAGCCAGCCTTTACACGTCTGCAGAATTCCATTAGAAGGTAGGAGGAGGCCCGGGATCTCCTCCTTCTCCCTCTGCGGTTCTTTGCGGCGCAGAAACTTAAGGGTGCGGTATGTTAGACTAAAAGAGACGCAACAGAGCCGGAAATCACGACTTATTTCCATCTAAATAAAAGCACAAGGTAAAAACTATTTACAGTAGCCCTGTATGAGATAAAATTGGTGTGAATTTTACTAAACTGTATTTCAAAGAAAGAAGGGGAAAAAACTGTTCATCTATTTAATTATGGCTATTCAGTGTTCTGCCTTGCTGATTTGTGGCTGATTTGTAAGTTATTCACTTGTCATCCATTTTAACTTAAAAAAGCCACATAATATTTAGAAATCTAGGAAAATGGGGAAGAACTGGGATTTATGTGTTTTTGAGTCTGACTTGGTTGCTAATGACAGACATGCTGGTCTGTATTTCAGACACTGAGGATCTCGTTATTAATTTATTTATTTTGGTTTGTTTGTGTCTACCGTTTTTTAAGCTTACAGAAAATTATCTAAAATAGAATTGAAAGAGAAATCCAGTGAGCAACAGTCATATAATAACGCCTTGCTGTCAGAGGAGAATAACTAAAGTGGGTTGAGAATGAAGAAATGTGGCCGAAATGTGTCGCTAGCTTTAAATCAAATATTTTCATGCCTTTTATTTTGAGACATTTTTTTAACTTTCAAAACTTTATCAACATGATGTTCAGTTCAGCATTTCTGAATTTCTGAAATTAGATTTATAATTTGGCTATATAGTATTTTTTTGTGGGGTGTAAAAATGACAGATGGTGACAGGGTTTCACCCAGGAGGGAAATCCAGACATTCCACTTTCAAACTCTTCATCTGATCAATGGCGATCCGAACACCTTCTTTAAAGTTCAGAACGAATTTTCAACCTTCCAGCAGGTTTGCGATGTTTTATCTCTAAGGCTGAGTTTGCCCACTTTATGGAAGACATTTATCAAATTTATATTGCAAATATATATTTTAAGTTTATGGATAATTACAGTAAAATTATTTTGAATTCGGTTTATTTTGTGCCTAAATAAACAGGGCTACAGTTACGTTACCATTAAACAACACAGCCCCCAGCATGATGCTACCACCACCATCATTGACAGTTATTGGTTGTAACAGTTAGTATAGTGTTTCAGGGTTAAAAAATTAACATCCACCTCGCCTATCACATGTATTTTTTAAAATCCTGATGTAAACTAAACTTATTATTGTTATTTTGAAAACCCTGACCGGAAGCTGCTTTGCTTCTTCCCGCAAACCTTACATTCAAACTGCCCCAAACGTTCTGCGGCGCTTTCTCCTTTCTCCCCCCTTTTTATGAGTCACATCATCCCGCTATCTGCTCCAGGGGATCTGTGCTCTCCTCTGCAGTTTTCCCCGGAGGTTCCAGATGGATATAATGAAATGCTTCGGACTTCTGCTTTTTGTTTTCGTTGTGGACTGCAACCCTGGTCCGTTGGCGGACATTGTTGTGGATCGGTACGAATTACCGAAAGTTTGTGCCAGAGAAGTTCAAACAGAAGACTTTATCCGATATCACTTCAACGGGACCTTCTATGAGGACGGGAAAAGGTT
Source organism: Gambusia affinis (assembly GCF_019740435.1). NCBI lineage: Eukaryota > Metazoa > Chordata > Actinopteri > Cyprinodontiformes > Poeciliidae > Gambusia > Gambusia affinis. The sequence goes on from NC_057886.1 coordinate 16,963,441, forward strand.
TGACTCCAGGTGAACTTAAAGGGAATGTAATCACGCTTACTTTACGGCGATAATTAGAGCCAGATTTAGATGTCTGTAAAAACGAAGTGCAACAAAAACGTCAAAACATGCGAAGTTAATAACAGAGTTCAGCACTAGACGATGTCTCAGAGTGTTCTTTGGCAGCTTGTAGACGTGTCAACTTTGCAATAATCATAACGAGAACCATCCCGTTAGAGAGGTTTGCATACATTCATTATTGCATATTTGAGTAGACTTTTTTCAACAGCAATTATTCATTCTTAACTCACTTGTAACAGGAATTGCAAACGCTTGGATTTAATGTACGTAGGTCTAAAACTACACACGCAAGCATAAAATCGTACACGCCCCCTTTAATATTGGGGCTTGCAAAATATTGGGACAATGGAAAATGCGGAAGCTTAATGTTGCTTTTTTTATTCCAAGCTCAGTTTTGATGCGTGACATAGATCATTACTCTGTTAGAACAAACCCGTTCTTTCAAATTTCTGTGATTTATCTGACGCTAAACACTTTAATGATCCTACTTCTTGCAACATATCTCGAAACATTATCACTGATTGCTTTTCATAAATAAGCAATTTTGTCAGTCTATTCCAGAAGGTAATGTTAACTTATTTTATCCACTCCAAATCCAATTTTGATACGTGATAGAAATAATTTTATCCAACGCCTATAATTTGTTTCACATTTCAACAACCTTTGATTTGAAGTTGAAAAATTGAGAGTTAGTTTGCTTTCTGTTTTATATTGCATTGACTGTTGCAATTTAGCACTATCAGCAAAGCAGCATGATAATACCACCTGTATATTTGATCGTTGGTAATGTTCTAGGGTTGAAAGCATAACACAAACTTCTTCAAACATTCTTCAAAAGCTCAATCTATTTTTTGTCTCAGTACCACAAAACGTTCCCCAGAAGGCATTGAGCATTTACAATTTTCTTTGCTTTGCTATCCCCTGTCCTGCCTCTGCAGCTATGAGCGAGGTAAAGCCTTCGTCAGTCAGGTGGGACTTGGTAAGCTCATCACAGGGATGGACCGAGGTCTGCAGGGCATGTGTGTCAACGAGCGCAGAAGGATCACCGTCCCACCGCACCTGGCATATGGAAGTGTTGGCACAGGTGCGGCTCAGCACCACGCTGGACAACTTTTGTTTATTTTTCTGTTTTGCATCGTCTGTTGTGGTTTATGCCAATGTGTGTTGGTGGTCCCACAGGTGGTTTGATCCCTCCCGATGCCACTCTGGTGTACGAAATCCTCCTGCTGGACATATGGAACCCTAAGGACAAAGTTCAGATCCGCACAATCAGCAAACCTGGGATCTGCAGGCGCACTACTGCAGTGTCAGATTTCATCCGTTACCACTACAACGGCACGTTGCTGACTGGTGAAGCATTTGATTCCAGGTGAGTTAAACTTCACTGTCCTTTGGACAAAAATGTTTGATCTGTGTCTCAAAAAATTTTCTAACTTTGTTTTTTATAGTCACTCAAGAAACACAACTTATGACACCTACTTGGGGAGGGGTGACATCATTGAAGGCATGGATGAGGGTCTACAGGGCATGTGTGTTGGGGAGAGACGGATCATCATTGTCCCACCATTTTTGGCGTATGGCGAGACTGGCCATGGTAAAAGATAAAAAAATTTAAATGACAATTCTGGCCTAAAACTTTTTGCTTTTGCCAATCATGTAGCTTGCTGCACTGTGCATAATATTTTAAGTAAGTTGTTATTCCAACCATTGTTCTCCTCCCTGAAGGTACCACAATCCCCCCACAGGCGACACTTGTGTTTGAGGTGCTGTTGGTAGATGTATTTAATCCTAAGGATGATGTGACTGCAGAGGTAAGAGAGATGCCTAAAAACTGCACACGCAAGACAGTCATTGGGGATTATATCCGCTACCACTACAACGGCACCTTTCAAGACGGCACGTTCTTCGACTCAAGGTAAACTCCAGCATTTCTTCTTAAAGTAAATAAAGTATCTTAACTTTAAGCCCCCACTATACTTCCTCTAACAGCTACCAACGAAACAGAACCTACAACACATACATTGGAATGGGATATGTGATCCATGGCATGGATAAAGCCCTGCAGGGCTTGTGCATTGGGGAGAAAAGGAGAATTATAATTCCTCCTCACATGGCTTATGGAGAAAAAGGCGTTGGTGAGTTTGATGCCTGCATTTAGGAGCTTTTAAAACAAACTGAGAGGGCGTGATAAAATCATCAGTTCTGCCTTTTTCTTATCCCTCTGCGGTTGCAGGAAACCTCATTCCTGGCTCTGCTGTGCTGATTTTTGACGTCCACGTTATTGACTTCCACAACCCCAAAGACTCGGTCGAGATCACAGTCACCCACAAGCCTCAGGAATGTAACATGACCAGCGAAACCGACGATTTAATTCACTATCGCTACAACTGCTCCTTGATGGACGGCACGCTTCTGTACTCCTCGTGAGCGACCCCTGCTGTTCACTCTGCAACACCACACCCTCCACCTTCGTGCATGTAAACATCGCTGGCTCCTTGTCTGACAGATTTCTCAGAGTTTTGGAGTAGACGTAACTGTTCATGCATCCTACAGCATGTACGGCAGCATGTTTTACTGAGCTGGGATTTTTAAAACCTACTGTTAAAAGCTAAAGCGGATTATTTCTGGCTTCTCAGGGACCAGTTCGACTCGCCTTCTGTCACGACTCTAGGAGCCAGTAAGGTGATCATGGGCCTGGAGGAAGGTTTAAAAGGCATGTGTGTGGGCGAGAGGAGAGAGGCGGTGGTCCCTCCGCACTGGGGTCATGGAGAGGAAGGAGGTAAGTTTCTGGAAATGCTTAAATAAAAAACAAAAAAAAATTCAATGTCGTATTACTTATAAGTAATGTCCATGCCTCTTGAACTTTTCCACATCATGGAGTACAAATATAAGATATGTGCTCCATGATGTGGAAAAGTTTTGGACACGGTTGTGCCCAAAACAAATACTATAACTAGAACTATAACAAACATTGGAGTCCTTCACAGATCAAATAGTTTTACACTGAGATTAAATTACACACAAGCATACATTTACGCTGTGACCTTAAAAAGAAATTAATTGGAGTTACTCAGGAGTATCAGAGTCAAGGGGACTCATTATAAATGCAACACTTTTCAGATGATTTTACTTCCATTTCTAAGTTTGTCCATTCACATAAATTCATGATTAAAATTAGTTATTTTAATATGAGAAAATCTGAAAAAATTCAAGAGAATTGACTACTCTTCTGTAAATTCTTTCTCATCTCTTCTGACTGGATGGTTTTTTGTAGCTGTAGGAGTTCCAGGAAGTGCAGTGCTCCTTTTTGAACTGGAGCTGGTGCAGCTGCAGAAAGGTGTGCCTGAAGGCTTCATGTTCATCTGGCTAGGAGAAATCCCCGACCCCCTCTTCAATGCTCTCGACCTCAATGGGGACAAAGAGGTCCCTCTACAGGAGGTAAGCAGGAAAGTTTGGTCAGTTTTTTTTGTTTGTTTGTTTTAAGTAATCTGTTATCAAGCAGTAAAATGTTCTCCTCTTTCCCTCCCGCAGTTTTCAGAGTTTATCAAACTGCAAGTCAAAGAGGGCAAAGGTCGACTTCGGCCAGGTGTCGACATTGAAGGCGTTGTTAAAGACATGTTTGATAATCAGGACCAGAATAAAGATGGAAGAATTGTTGAAGATGAACTGAAAATTAAGGATGATGAGTCTGAACAAGTAAGGCGAGATGAGCTATGAGCAGCAGCGAGGCGAACACACAGGAACTGGAAATATCCACTTCACAACTATCCAACAAGAACTCTTCAAAAACATTAAAGGAAAATGAAGAAGTCATTGGAAACCATATCACTTACCCTTACTCATATGCAACTAAATGGTAAATTGTTTTATTTATATTATTTTCTTTTGATACATTTAAAATTGAAACCTGTATTCACTTTTAAATAGTCATAAATTCCCATAGAAATCTATGTTGAGGTTAATGGTTGAAAATGTTTATTTATGTAAAATTTTCATGCTGTGCTTCTGAATTTTCTTTTGTTTTGATAGAATAATTAAGAACTACTGGTCTATTGCATAATAACCATGTAAGAAAAAAATAAACTTTTATAAGAAAATTAAGTTAGTTCCGTTTCTTTCACATGTACTGCACATAGAGACAGGTTATTTTTTTTCTAACAGATGAGTTTATTGAAACGAAAACATGTTTAATATCAGGAAAGAAAAAAAAAAAGACTTCTTAAAAGGTCCAAACAGAAAAGATTGCTCACAAAAGCCAAAGAAAACTTTATAGAAACCTAGACTACAATTCAAAATGTATCATGAAACACAAACGGATATTTAAAGATGAAATTCAATTTTGGGTATCAAGTTGACAGTTTATAGAGAGGTGATTTATTGCGCATAAAATGGCTACAAATCTTGTTGAACCAAATGGGAAAATAAGGTGCCATGTTTTTATTGTGCATTTTATTTTAAATATTAAATCCAACATTAAAACAGGAAAGGCTTAAAGAGAACTAAAAAGTACCAAAAACCTCATACACATATATTTGGCTGCCACAAAATGCATACAGGTCCAGAGTGGTTCAAAACAGTAGTAAGGTTTAAAACCAAATGTAAAACAACTTGGTGTATGACACAGACTCATTCAGGTATTCTTAGTTTTTTTTTTTTTTTTCGTATAGTAAAATACAATCGTGTACAATGCTTTGCAAAAAGAATAAATACCTTTTGAACTTTTTCAGATGGTAAGATGAGAGCAATGAGAAGCCTTGTAATCAGTCCAAAGGTCATATAGGGACACAGCGAACATGTGGAACAAGATGAGTTGAGAGTAAAATGTAACATTCTTTGCCTACATGCAAAATGATATGTGATGGAAAAATACCAGAACCTCAACACATAAAGAACTGTGGTGGCACTGCAGCAACACTTGAGACAAGACAAAGACCCTAAACATGGAAGCTACAATGGAATGGATTAGATCAGAGGTGTCCAACCTCTAAGACCAGTGTCCTTCAACGTTTAGTCAAGTCTCTGCTTCAACACACCTAAATCAAACAATTAGGTCCTTATCAGAACTTTGCATCCTCACTAATTGCATAGTGAGGATGCAATTCTGCTGCTAGATTTAGGTGTGTTGGACCAGGGACACATAAAGGTTACAAGACACCGGCCCTTGAGGGCTGGACACAACTAGTTGAGATGAAAGCATATTCAGGCTTCCAGTAAAAATTCAGACCTAAATCCAGCTGAGAATATGTAGTAACACTTGAAACTTGATGTTTACAGATGTTTTCCATGCAATCTTACTGGGGTTGAACTATTTTACAAAGAATTGGCTCAAATTTGGATCTCTGGATAGGAAAAGCTGGTAAAGAAGTACCCCAAAATACTTGTAATGGAAACTTGGTCCCACAAAGTATTGATTTGAAAATGAAAAAATAATAACATGTGCTCTTTCTAACCAGTTCAAAATTATACACTGAATTGCATGAAAGTCATTGCATTTTCTGGCTAGAACATTACAAAATGTGAAGAAGTTCAAGTGGTGTCAATACTTTTGCAAAGCACTATTCTATGTATTTCTATTGAGTCTTTGATAAGATTCATTTTAACACTGGGAGAGCAGGTGGCTGCTCAGCCGATGGTCCTGGAGTGTTTTACAGCCAGGGATAAAAAACAGTTCAGTTGTTACCAGTAAGAAGCTGGAGGATAGCATTAGGAATTTCCAAGGATTCATCTTTCACCAAAACAATGTCATAGGAGTCCAAATAGGACTGTTTGCTCTCCTCAACCTAAAAATAAAGAAAAAGGCAAAAAATCATGGTTGGAAACCATTAGGATTAGCTGAAATATATCAGGCTTTTGCTTACTTTGTCATTCAGGAACCCAATCTTGAGGATGTGCTTCATATTCTGAACTCCATCAGCCATGTTCAGGTCCCCCAGAGAGTCTCCCATCAGCAGGACATTTGGTCTTGACCGCAGCTCCTTGAAATGGCCCGTGTTTAGCAGTGCACCTTCTCTTTTATTGTAGACGTGAATCAACTCTCCCTTGAAAGCCCTCAATATCCCCTGGTTAATCAGAGAAGTCTTAATATCATAGAAATCTATAATTTGGAATAAAATTAATATTTTTTTAAGTGCTGCACAACTCACAAATTCATCAAAGTCCATGTAGTTGGAGATGACTTTGACATTGGGGTGGAAGACGTTGGCTTGCCGTATCACCTCTTCCAGGATGTCTCCAATTCCAGCGGAGAAGATGAGCAGAGGGATAGCGTGCTGGTTCAGACGGTCGAAGAACAGCTCATAACCCTCCCTGTTGTACCATTGCCACATTTTATTTCAACTTTTCTCTTATGCATCAACCACAACTTTTAGTCTTTAGATATCCTTACCTCAGCATTGCATCAGACTCACGCACTGCCGCAGCCAGCTCCTCTTTTTTAATTTTCTGCTCCACAAGAAGGTCATGAGCTTTGGTCCACCTATGAGAAAGACTCACCTTTTCAAACACTATCCCCCAAAAAAGCCTAGAAACTGGAGAATATGAGTGAAAAATACTCACCACTCCACCATTAAAGGCAGCTTCTCTTCAACTGAGCGTGAGGTGTCGATCTCTATGGGATAATAAGTCTGCAGAAGATGATTCAGCTGTGGAAGACAGAACATGATTCTGAGATCTAACTACAGAAAAGGGTTAGATAAGCACAGATACCCTTTATATACCAGGAATAATCCAGGTTGAAAAACTTAAAACATGGTTCATAAAACAGGACCGAAATGCAAACAGTGTTACAACAAGCACATTATCAATTATAATGAGATTTCTTTACATTTTGCATTAAGCTTAGATCAACCAGCGCAAAAAATATTTCAGAAGAATCTGTCCTACCTTTTGGCGGCACTCTTCGGAGATGGCTTTGCTGTTGTCAAGAATATCTGCCAAAACAAACAATTCAACAACAACTTATGTTGGATAATTTATTTTTTTTCCATAAGGTTGCAATTATTAAAATATTTTTTTATTTCTAAACTCTTATTCATGTGTCCTTTACATAATACTGGGTGACTTGTGCTTCATGAGGCATCCACAGGGGAGTCTTCTTGTAGCACATATTTTATTCAAGCAAAGCTAAAATATGATTTTACTGTTTTATGCTGTTTGAAGAAAAAAAAATACAACAAATGCTTTAAAAGGGAATCCTGCTAATGTTACTTTTAGAGAAACATTTAACAGTTCCATTAAAGAGGCTTAACAGTTCCATTAAAGAGGCTTAAGTACTGCAAAGAATGCTTCAAGATACAGATGAAGTTGCAACAGGTGCCAAGATGATCTCCCAAGGATTGTTCAATAAGGTTAAGAGAACTGTTTGACACCAGTTCAGAGCTTGCTCATGAATGGCAGCAGTGGCAGAAATTTTGAGACTGGAATCAAGAAGGTTGCAAAGAACCCACTTATCTCCAGTACGTTAATGAAAAGCCCCATTTTGTACTTTGCAAGGGTAATACCGGCATATTAAAGCTTATTCTGAAGATTAAGCTTACACATTTATTGTCAAACATCATGTTGTAGTCAAAAGCTAAAAAAAATAAAAATAAATAAATGCATAGCAACACTAACGGTGTACTCACTGTGACAAGTAGGACATCGCTTCCCATTGTATTGGAATCTCGTCAGGGTCATGTCAAAATCCGAGATCACCTAAAAATAACAAGAATATGACGATTGATTTCCACCCAGTGTTCCTGCAGGGTTTCCAGTATTTCTGAGGCGTTTCAGTGTAGATACCTGCAGCGTGTTGGGTCCAGCGTCTAACAGGGACTTCAGGATATCTTGTACCCTCTGAGGATCCTTCATCAACACGGATCCATTGGACAACTCTGGAATCTGTTCAGACACAACGTTTGAAAATGGTAACAGTAATTCGTTAACAGCGATTACATACCACGATAAAAAAACAATTTTTTAAAACGAAATCAAAGCAAACTAGACTAATAAATGATTTAAAATGGATTTACTCGTATAGTCTTGTCATTGCCCATTACTAAAATTTGACTTATAAAGTCAAATTAGTTTTTAAGTCGTTTTCTCTCTTTATCTGACTTACAAAGTTATTAGCTATATCGTAGTAGTAGCTTAGCATAAAGTTAAACACAATTTAGCTAGCCCAATACAAATATGACTAGCGTGAAGTAAAGATTTACATGTTTTTAGGTTATTCTGAATGTTTACAGAGTAGCATTACCATTTTTAATAACAAATTGTGCCTTGCGGCTTTTTCGGGCAAAGTCTGCAGAGCAAGAGAACTATGTGTACCGGCTAAAAGGACACTGCTGCATTCATACTACCGTGTGTGTCGGAATTTTTAAAAAATTGTCTTTACTAATACACTAATTAGGTCAAAAATCCTATTTTCTTGCAAATAATTCACTTTATAAACAAGTTTTATTTGTATGTATTTATTGCAATCTGAAATTTTGATTTATTTTTGGAGTTTTCCCGTTACCATTTTAAATACGAGCCGATGGAGTGACCCTTGAAGGTAACACTATTCTTACCTAACCGTCCATGTGCAACTGTCCCCCTGAAGCAAAAACACCCGTTTCAGGTTCCCACCAGTCCCATACACACAAATACATACCAATAAAGTTGAATATCACCGAAAATGTAAGTTATATAGAATCATTACAAATAGGGTAATATTTTTCTGTCAATCTTTATGATCGAGGCTTCCAGCAAATGAAAACAAATAAATAAAAAAATCGGTTTTACAAAATAAATAAATAAATAATAATATAAAAATAGTTATTTTTTAGTACTGATTAATTAAAAATCACAACAACAACAACAACAACAACAACAACAATAATAATAATAATAATAATAATAATAATAATAATAATAATAATAATAATAATAATAATAATAATAATAATAATAATAATAATAATAATAATAATAATAGCTGCACAATACTAAAGAAAAGAGATTTTGATTACAGAAATGTCGGTCTGCTGAAAATCATCTGTATGTACTGTGAAACATATGCACAAATGTTAACTGCATGTTTATTACTGCATCAGTGTTGTCACAAGGAGGCAATCAGCTACTAAGAAGAGTTAGTTGTTAAGGAAGTCTGTATGGCAACCATAAAAGCACAGAGTTCAGGGGCAGTTCCCACCAAAAGAATCTAACCACAACTCTTTAACTTTAAAATCTTCTCAACTCTTTCTGTGGGCCTTGCACTACCAAACCTTTTTTTCCACTTAGCTTTTCATCCATTTGCATGTACAATGTACAACTTACTCTGTGGTCAGACTCAATTTTCTTCTGGACAACTCTAAAGTCAGCAGAATAAAATTTCTGCAATTATTTTTTTTTAGTTAGTTTATGTCATAATCAGAGATGGTGAATATTAGGTATTTTTTTATATATATAAATGTTTGAAATATATCACTATGTACGCAATGAAACACTTCAATAACTATCTAATTTATTCAGATGAATCTGTAAATTGATTGGTACAGCTAAATACAGAAAAGTAATCGAACACTCCAGGAAATTTATTTACTATTTGAGTGAAAGGCCTGAATGTTATTTATTCTTTGTTCAATTGGGAACCTATTGCTGGACCAAAAGTTATGCTGTGTCTGAAGCCAATTAAAGAGTATGAGTAGGCATTGAACAGAGTCAAGAGTCAAAGTAGCTATACACATATTTATCTTACAAAAACAGCTTTAATTGCAAGTGATGCCATTAGTACTTCTTACATACAAATATAAGGACACAATGTCAGACTATCACATGCAAAGCAAATACATAGCTTATTTCAGTTAAGATCTGCAGCACTATATATATTGGTCATAAAGTGGAAATGAATATCATTTCTACGCTCTTTAACCTTGGTACTGCACAGCTCCTGAATGTCAGTCACAACAAATTCATAGCAATCCTTTCTTGGTCTTTAGGTTTGATTCCTTTTTATTAGATCTTTACGTCTCTTTGGTGGGCAACAGGAGACACCTCCAATGTACACCTAAGTCAAAATGAAATAACAGAAATAATTTTTTATGAGATATTTAATGTTTGAAACAATTCTGACCATACTGATGGTAACATCTTTGCTTAAGAGTTCGAAACTTACTTGCTGAAATCTGGTTTTAAAGAATGGTATTTACAAAATACAATCACCTTGTCTGATATGACACAACTGAAAAATGCTAAATCAAGGTGCAGCAACGACTTTAAGAATTTACAAATAATAAGAGGTTGAAAAAGTGCAGTGAGAAACCTAAGCCATTCTTAGAAAAACAATAACCGAACCCTGTGCAGACACAATCCATAGACAGTCTTGCGTTCATACGCATACATTTTTTTTTACAGTTTCTGATTGAATTAAGAGGATAAGTGTAAAAATTTAAAAAGTGCAAAAGAAATGGATGATTAAGCCATTGATTTTGGTTCTTAATATAGAGGCAGAAAAAATGTGAATGTACTGCATAAATAAGGGAAATGTTGCAACTTACATATTACTAGAGCTTGGTCATCATACTGCCCCTCTGAGAACTGTTAAAAGCATTACATGTACATAAATGACCAAAATACACTACAATTGTTGAGGACAAAAGGAGAGCATTCTAGAAGCTTTTGCGATAAGAAGTCTTTCTGGACCATCCAGAAAGAAAAGAACAGGTAACCTATAAGTTATATTCACAGTTAATGTTGAATGTTTGAAGTAAAGTCCTTTTTTAGTAAGTTGGACTTTTCATGAAGGGATTGTCACAGTGTTAGGAAGGAAGGAATGATGGGACTCTTAAGAAAGTAGGAATGCAATACTAATGTTATCACTGATGTCACATATTCCTGCCAGTACAGGCATATACAATAAAGGAATGTCAAGTATCAATTTAGACATATACAGCTTTATACTATACAAATAGATAAACAGCATCTTTATCAACATTAATTACTAAAGCATACTTAAGTTTTTTGGCTGCTGAAAAACACTCTTATAAACATGTGTACATCTGCAACATACCGCCTGAATGACCTGCATACACATTTCATGGCTTTAAGTCAGCGATTAATACAACAATATGGGAGCTAATGCCACGCAGTTTAGATGAGTGACACCAATGAGAACAACACATCTTTCACAGCAGCGGGTTATGCATGACTGGTGGAAATTTTCAGAAGCCGCCGACCGAGTTCAGCACTCAATCTGCGACTGGAGCTGTCGACGCAGGGTTAGGGTGCGCCTGTGGAGCTGCTGCATCTGCTGCATACGATCTCGCTGGCGAGCCAGGTTCTGGGGCATGGGGTACCGCTGGCAGCCGTACAGGAAGCGGTACGGGATGCGGACGTGGCAGGCGGTGGCCCGACAGCGGGGCTGTGGCATGGGGGGCAGCAGCATCCAACGCTTCCTCTCCGCACAGTAGCGGTAGGCCTCTTTGCGATACTGCTTGTCAACATCGTCGCTGTTCTTCCAGCCTCCGATGATGAAGACGTCCTCATCAAAATGGCAGATGGCGGCACCCTCTATGCTGGTCACTTCTGGCGGCAGGCTCTCCAGGATCTCATCAGAGATGCGGGCACTAATCTTCTGCCTGGCGACTTCATCCCGCACTGCGTAACTCTTCGGGCAGCAAGAAGCAGTGTGGTAGAAGTTAGTCGAAGCCACGGCCATCTGGAAGATGCAATAGTTGTCAATGAGTGGCAAGGAGTCGACATCCTGCCATTGGCGGCTTTCGGTGTCGTATCGGGTGGTCACCGTCTTCAGTCCATCATCGTTATCTGTGTCCACAGGTGTGCGTGCTGTCACATACACGTAGCGATCCTCTACGCTAACGGCTTTCACATCTCGCAGGATCTTAGGAGCCGATTCCAAATTGTGCCACTTGTCCTGCTCTGGCTCATACACACTAACATCCTTGAAACCTGGACTGAAGTTGCCATGCCCACCAATGCTGTACAGGATATCCTTGATGCACGTTAACCCAAAAGAGTGCTTGCGCGTGGTTAAGTTGCTGACTTGCTCCCAAGTGTTGCGATTGGGATTGTAACGTTCCACTGTCTTTGCAAATCCTGGCTCCATTGATCCAGCTACATAGACATGAGACTCTGTGGTGGCGATGGCGTGGCCATCCAAGTGGTTGTGGATGTGAGGGAGGTTTACCCATCGATCCTCATAGATGAAGTACCCCACACACTCACTCAGATAGTCCCCGCCCTCTGACACCCCACCCACCACCATGATAACGTCCATGTTCTGGCCGAACCGAGGCTGAAATGAGGCCATGTGCGAAGACCAGAACTCCATATCTGCTGACTTGAGGTTCTCAAAGCGAATTGCATGGCCCTCTACAGCCTCTGACACCAGCCGCAGGCAGGCTTCATTAGAGGCCACGAGTCGTTCATTTTTCACCACCCTGGCCAAGTAGGTGGGTTTTATCTGGGGAAGCCGGAGGAGACGAAACAGCTCCTCAAAGTAGCGACTTCGCTCTTCTGGGTTCTTCTGCACCCACTTCACCACAGCCTCAAACAGCACCTCCTCTGAATCCACAGTGATCTCTGCATCCGACAGCCAGTCACGGACCAGGTGAAAGGGGAGCGTGTAAAACTCCTCATCCTGGATAACCTTGTGGAAATTGCGGCGAATCATGTCTGCGGCCCGCAAAGCCAGCTGGTCCAAGGTGTACATGTGAGCTAGACTGTGCACTGCCACACAGTTGGTCAAACTCAGCTTCTTCTTGAGGAATTCACCACAGAAATCTTTGAGCTGCAGCAGCAAGAACCTTTAAATAAAGTAACAGAGGAAAAAAAACACAATGAAAAACATCAGAGGGTATTGAGGGGTTTTAAGAAAAAGAACTTGCAACTATCGTTAAACCAAAAATGTGATCTTATAGGCAAGACTAGCAATGCAAATAGCTTCAGTTGAAATGAAATTGCACAGGTTTTTCATATTTAGCTTGCAAATAAGAGTCTGATATTCTTAAATAAAATCTTGTACAATCAATAGCCATCAGAAGTCACCTAATTGTTAAATATAGTTCACCTGTGTCTAATGTAACACCTGTGTACTATAAATATAGCTGTTCTGTGAAGGTCTCAAAGGTGTGTTGGAGAACTTTGATGAACAAAGAACACCAAGAAGGCCAAGAAACAGAACTCAAGTCAGAGATGAAGATGCTGAGTTTAAAGTTGAATTCAGTGAAAACTTTAGTTCATTATTTCAAAATAGAAAGAGTAGGTCGCTATTACAAACCGATAACATGGCCATTTATCTAAACTGACAGACTACACAAGAAGAGTTTTAATTAGAAAAGCAGCCAAGAGCCTCATGGTAACTCTGGAGCACATTCATGCATTGTGCTAAGCTGCATTGTGTTTATATTTATGGAATGCCACTGGAAAGAAAGTCAAAAGAAGCTACAGTTTGCTACAAACCATGTATTAAACAAAGCACATGTTGGAAGGTTGCCTTGAACAGTTAAAATCAAATATAATCTTGTTGCAAGAAACAGGGACTGCATGCACCACCATTAAAACATCATCCCTACAGTAAGGCACAATGGTGGCAGTATCAATAAACAACAATATTCCACCTCATCTTACCAGATAATTAAACTACCACACAATCAGCATATAAAGGAATGGATTAGTGTGATGGTATGGCCAAGTCAATGTCCAGAGCTGAATCCAAATGAAAATTGATGTTTATAGATGTTCTCCATCCCATCTGACTTTGCTGAAGCCATTGGAGGTGGGATTGTTTTATCTGGAAGTGCTCAGCTGATTAAGACAGGCCTCAAAGGAATTGCTGCAAAGATGGTTCTACAAAGCTTTGCCTCAGGTGTATACCAATTAAAAAACCCATCTGTCATTTTATTTCCACTTTACCACTATGCATTGCTTTGTTTGTCTTTCACATAAAAGTGACAAAATATGAACAAATCTCGAGACGTTTAGATCTGTTTACGGGTGCTATGTGCATTTCATAAAATTACAAACAGACTGTACCTGTCTGCCAGCTCCAGCACCTCATGTACATTGCAGGTGCTGACGCGTATTTCTCCAGTGTACATGTACTGGATGACACTCTCCACTGTCTCCGGGTCTGGCCCCAGCTCTGAGCTCCACTCCTTCATCTCCACCCGTCCGGAGAGAGATTCGGAGAATTGCCCCCCCAGCAGGGGAGTGAAATAGTCGGTGGCAGCAGCCAGCACAGACCTGTGGGCCGAAAACTCGCAGCTCTGGACGCTCCCGGTAGCCGCCCCGCTGCTGAAGGCCAACGTCACGTCGCAAAACAAGCCCTGCTTTCTCTGCTCATTCTGCCGCCGAGAGAGCTCCGAGCAATGGGAGGAGGATGTGAAGTCCTCGGCCTCTTCCGCGTCACCGTCTCCGGCTAGTGCACTAGGAGTGCTGCTGCTGGTTCCGCCGCCGCTGCTGCCATTCCTGGCGGAGTCCTCCGGGTTGGGAGCCGCCGCTGCCATTCTGCTACCAGCTCTGGAGGTGAGCAGAGGTGGGAGATGGAGTAAACTAGAGAGGGAAACAAGGCGACATACGCAGCCACACATACATGGAGTCCAGGCGGGGTCAGACTGTGAAACGTAGTCGTTGCGTCATTTCCGTAATTCGAAAGGGGGATCCTCAGTCGAAAGAAAAACAAATCCTTCTATGTGTTTTTGTAATTATTCGACCATTTTACTGCACCAAAACAGATGATAAAAAATATGGTTTATCTTTTATGCGATGTTTGACCAACTAATAATTTTACCATGAGTTATGGTAGACCGGTTTAAGATGTAATCCAATGTGTAATTTTGCAAAAAAAATAAATAAATAAATACAAGTACGTTCAACTTTAAAAGCTATAATATAGTCCCATTACTAAAAATTACTCTAACATAGAATTTATTTATAATAAAAAACAACTAATGACTTGCGAGGCCATTATGACTTCTATTTTTTTCAATTTACAATCAACATCAACATTACTTTTTGAGTAGAATCCATATTTTTATATCTGACTCAGTTATGGAAAAAAGAAGGCATAGGCCTACACCCTTTGAAATTCAGGCTTTTTTGTATTTTTGCATATCTAGGATTTGTAGGGTGCATTTTATTTTTGAAATGCTTTTGAGCTGTAGCTATATATTGGATAAATGACGACATGTTGGGATCTGTGGGGTAAGCAAAGTTGAGGTGAACATAGACTGTACATTTCTTCTTTTTTTTTTTTTTACCAGGACTACATAAGGTCTGATAAAATAATGGTATTTGGTTCTGCTTTCTAAAGACAAAACCAGGAAGAAAGTTTTCTTATTTCAGACTCTTTGAACATTCTGACATTGGACACAAGAGATTATGAAAATCAGAAAGTATGATTACATCATGTTCATTTTATTTCTTTTATCTCACAAGTGCAATTGTGAACATACAGCATGTAAGCACAAATAAGCACAATTAGTCCACACTGAAAGGTTAAAAATAGACACTAAAGCACAAGGTAGATGAAACATTCTTAAGAACCTAATAAGCATGATTTGATCATTTAACATACTGTGCATGACAGTTACAGATGAAGAATGTAAAATTATGTTTAAAACCAGCATTTAAGAGGTAAAATAGGACATGAAGCCTCAAATAATAAACATGTAACATCTCAGTTTGGCACACAAAAGCAAACAGTTTAGTTTTTACCACTGCTTTAGGAACATTACATCGATACAGATATGAAGAACTTCAGATTTGATCTGTATTATTGCACTGAACTTTGTCATTTCCAAATGGCACAATAACGAGAGTAGGTGTTACACAAGAATAGGACATCCAGACTTTGTAAACATGTTAATGTTATATATGTAGATAAATTACAGCACTTCACTCATCATGACTGGTAGTTGTGGTCAGCAGCTAAATATTCACATGTATATCTGAACCTATTGCATCTCTGCAGCATATTGACAAACATTCAAGCATCACATTTAGGCAGGTTTTAATAGTCCTCACAAAACTGCTGCAATGACTGGCTTTTACAACTATAAATACACCCTGAAACATCTTCTCAGTGTCTCACATTTACAGCTATAATATTTGTAACATGTATCTTTAATTTACAGCCACTAGTTTCTGAAGTGGCAGATCACAGTGCGGAACTAAAGGATGATATGTGGTTTTGTCTCTTTGATTACATAGACATGTGCTCCGGCAGCACATAGGAGATATCATCCCAGGGGTGGCGATACAGACCCTGCTTCAGCCTCTTCTGGTCCAGGTAATGGCCTGTAGGAAAGATGAAAACAGCAGAGTTGTTTGTTTTCTGCTGCTTAAGTCTCCATTCTACCACAATACTTTCACCACTTGTACCAGACACTTTTTTTTTTAGAACTGCAGCCTTAAAACTTTGACTTGATCTCTGAATGCAAATGTCCTAAGCATGGTGGGGTTTTTTGATGTACATTGTTTATTTCAACAACTTGCTGGAGTTCTGTGAGCATTATGCAGCCTTGGAATGAGGCCCATGTAGCCAGCCCAGATTTTCTGATATACAATCCTTGCTAGTGAACCACACCTCAACGATAAGTTACCGCTGCTCTTACCAAGTTTTGTCACGGCACACTTTAGACTCAAATATGTTCCCACCACAAAAATGAACCACCAGGATTCCCCCATGGGTTTGCATGCCTAAATAATCAGGAGAATCTTACATAGTTTTAGACATAAGGTACAGCCCAGTTTGTTTTTGATGCACCCCAGAAACACCTCTCCAAGACCACAAAAGGCCTTGGATGCATGATCTTGGATGATTTTTTAACATTATTGTAAAGGGTTAGTTTGATGTGAAGGGGGCCTTGGGCAGAAATGTTTGCTGTTGTGCAGATCTGACCAAAACAACAGAAACAACTCACCAATAAATCCCATGCTGCGTCCCAGGACAAAGATGCCATTAAGGGCACCAATTTCAACAAACTCATCTGCCTCATCTCTGTCGAATATGTCAGGAAAATGGTTACTTTATATTATGTAATATGTAATATAATATGCAATATTATTTATTTTTCTGACCTCGTAAATCCTCCACAGGTTCTGAGCAAGTCCACAAAGGCCACACCAATGAAGCCATCCACATTCAAGATCAGGTTGGGCTTCTAGGTAACACAGGGACAGCGAGAGCTCATGAAGTGAAGAAGATGTGTGTTGTGAATGCAGGAAAACAAACACTTTAAATCCTTACTTTAGAGGTGGTGATCTTCTCTACTTCTAAAGCGTAGTCCAGAAGCTGTGAGGAAGGAAAGTTCTGCTTCACAAAGTCCTTTAAGATCTGGACTCTCATGTCAGGATTGTTTATCTGAAGACGGAGAGAAAAATAATTAGTTGAAAACTGGAAAATTATCCAAAGACTTCATCTTATTTTAGAACTCTAACTTTGTCTACCTTTAAGCCATAAATACTACTCACCGACTTAACTCTGTGTCCGATGCCCATGATCAGCTTTCCATCCTTCTTCATCTTGTTGACAAACTCCATAGGCAACATGCCGCTATCAAATGCATGGCTGAACTGCTTTGCAGCAGCATCCAGAGCTCCTCCAAATCTGTCTCCCTGAAGAAACAACAAAGGAAAGTCAAGGTTTTCTTGTGGCATTTGGTGGATCTGGGCAGATATGTCATACTAAAAAGAAAAAAAAATATATCAAAATGTCTCACAATGGTGAGGAGGCCAGAAGTGAGGCTGGAGATTAAGTCTTTGCCAGCCCGGGCACAGACAATAGTGTTGTGTGCACCCGAAACAGCAGGGCCATGATCTGCAGTTACCATGAGGCACATCTCAATAAACTGGCAGGCGTACTTCGGGAGCCTGCACATGAAGAGGTGAAATTATAAAAATAAATCTGCATGTAGGCCAGTAATCCCTCAGGCGGGCGTTTTTCTAAGCACTGGTGGATAGGTCTGACCTCCGCTGGAACCAAAGAAGCCCCAGAGTTCCTCCTAGGCCAATTTCAGACTTGAAGACCTCAGTGATGGGCATGCCAGCATAGAGGAGCTCCTGGCCTCTCTCATCACAAATACTGGTCATGAAAGAAGCTGGTTTACGTATTAGGCCCAGCTCCTGCACAACAGCCAGAAAAACACGGGTAGTACCATCAGTCATCCACTAATTTACTGTGTTTCCAAAAAGAATGGAAAATATAGTTCATGCTGCCTTACTCACTCGTGCCCAGGAGTAATCCATTGGTACAGTGGGAGGAGGCACCTCTTCAGCTGGCTGGACTACTCCTTTGGAAACAAGGTCATCATACACAGATCTGCACAAAGAATAATATAAAAACAATCAAATAAAGATTGAAATACTAGCTTCCTAGTATATAATAGGAGCACAGCGCAGCTGGAAATTTAACAGTGTGTTTCAGTTTTTCTACATTTTGCTATGCTACATTTTATAACAGAATAAAAGCCTTTCCCCTTAAAACTAGTAGGGCAGTGACATAAAAATATGGGGAAAGTGAAGCACTGTGAATATTTTCTGGATGTGCTGTATGTCCTGATAAACCACAGTAACAGGCATAGCTGTGCACTCACTTGATGACCTCTCCCAGCTCATCAAAGCTCTTGGGAACGTACGCTCCAGCCTCTTTCAGAGCCTTGTTCTTGGCTACAGCTGTTTCAGAGGCCTGGTTGGCACAGGCTCCTGCATGGCCAAACTGCACCTGATGTAAAAAAATGTGCCAGAAAGCAAAGTTAAAGACATCTTTAATTTCTTTAATTTGACTGAAATGAATTAGACCCTGAAGTCTACCTCTTACCTCTGAGGAGAACATGGTGGCACATGTACCAATGCACCAGCTCACTACTGGCTTGGTAATTCTGCCCTGTTTAATAGCCTCGCCAA
The DNA here is from genome assembly GCF_019740435.1 of Gambusia affinis. NCBI lineage: Eukaryota > Metazoa > Chordata > Actinopteri > Cyprinodontiformes > Poeciliidae > Gambusia > Gambusia affinis. The sequence goes on from NC_057886.1 coordinate 16,982,386, forward strand.
TCTTGTATTCTTCTGTCCCACCAATCTAAAATAAAGTATGTTGGAAGTTAGATACAAAGCTAGGTCTGGGTTGGTTACAAGTATTAAGCCATACCAAGGGTTAAAAGAGCTACACCTTTAAAACTGATTTTAAAAAAGCCAGTTTTCGCTGACTTTATGTAGCATGAAGCAACAACAATATTACTTCTCCCCAGCCCTTGCTGCACACAGCTTGTCAACTAGCTGCTAGTACACCTTTCCCTAAGTTCCCAGCAAAGAGGGAAGCTATTTCTCACCTCTCCAAGTACTATTTCTCACCTCTCCAAGTACGACAATCATTTTCACTCCCGGAGTGTCTTGGTAGCGCAGAACATGGTCAGTAAACACGGAGCCCGGATATCTGTGGGAAAGTCCAGCAGAAGCTTAAACAAACATGTTTAAATGTTTCATATATACTGACTGGCCATTGTATTAGGTATACCTGTTCAACCGATTGGTAACACAGTTATTGAATTATCCAATTACATGACAGCAACATCTACATGTGGTGAAGACCGATTGCTGAAGTTCAACCAGATAGCAGAATGGGGAAGAAAGAGGATTTATGTAACCTTAAATATGGGCTAGTTGTTAGAGCAAGAGTAATTCAGAAAATGTTTAATCTACCAAGATTTTATTACACAACTGTCAGTTTTACAAAAAAAGTGGACCAGAAAATGACATTAAATCTAAAATCAGCAGTGACATTGGGAAAAATCTTTTGTTGAAAGCAGCAGTACCTTAAGTAACCACTTCTTACAACTAAGGCATGCAGAAAACTAACTCTGAATGCAGAATACATAAAAACTTGATGCAGATGGACTACAGCAGCAGAAAACCACATTGGGTCCCTCACTTTTCAGCTAAGAAAGGGAAAGTGAGGCTACAGTTTACACAGGGTTAATGGTTTGGGCAAATTATAGTGTGGTTGCTATTTTCTTGGGGCACGTTGGGCCTTTTAGAATGAATGGAACATTTTTTAAACACCACAGCCTATCACTGTATGGATAGTGTGCCTATGGTGGCCACTTTCAACAGAACAATGAACCATGTCACAAAGTTCAAATCTACTCAAAATGGTTTCTTGAATTTGACAGTGACTGTTCTCTAATGTTTAATCTCTGCCACCAAGAATTAAGGCACAAAGGCAAAGAAAGGTCCGATCCAAAAGGAGGAAGATGTACCTAATGAAGTGGTTGGTAACAGTACATCAAAAGTTACACACCTGTCCCCTCCGATGGCCACACCCTCAAAAACACCATCAGTAGTGCGGGAGATGATGTTGTTAAGTTCATTGGACATGCCGCCTGAGCGGGACACGTAAGCCACACTGCCTGGACGGTATAGCTTGGAGGCAAGGATATTGTCCAGCATGCCTCCAGTGTTACCAATCTTGAAGCAGCCAGGCTTTATCCCTCCAACCTGAAACAAAGAGACACCCAGTAGTTTTCTTTCACCAATATGTTCTAAGTTATCCAAGAGTGAAAGACTAACCGTAGCAGGGCCAATGAGGGTGACACCCTTCTCATCTGCAGCTTTAATGATCTTCCTTGTGTGTGCTTCAGGGATTCCCTCAGCAATAATGGCAATGGTTCGAATCTGAAAATTAGAGAGAAGAGCTTTACTCAACCGCTTTAAATGAGACAACTCTTTTATCCTGCTGCAGAAGTGTTTACCTGAGGGTACTGCATGGTCTCCATGGTGCTTTCAAAGGCCGAGCGCAAAGAAGCAAAACTGATGAGCACATCCACATCAGGGTGCTTCCTCATGGCATCGCCCATGTTTTTATACACTGGAATGAGGATCTCTTTATGGCCCCAATAAAATTTCTGTTTGTGGTCGCCACTGGAGGGCGACCAAGAACAAAAATATTCATGACACACCCAGCTACAGAAGGTTCTTCTTCAAGAATGAAATGTGCAAGAAGGAGTCTCCTTACGTGAAAGGGTAGATCAGGGCAGAAACAGATGGCTCTTCTCTGGAGCAAACATAGTCAAAGTCAAGCATGCCCTGCACTGCTCTAGTCTGCATACCCCACACTAGAGCTTTGGTGTGTTTGGTGAAAAGGGTAGAGGCCTTAGCTAAAAGGAAAGAAATCACTCAGAGATAGAAACTGGTCACTTAAAATGTTGTAAATGTGTTTAAGCAATACAATTTATATGGAAATTGTTTTTTAAGATACATTTTCCTTGTGTGACACTGTTGGTATGAGCATTATTGTTTCAATGTTTGTATTGTAGTTTGCTCTTGCTGTCATAAGAGGGAGCCCCAACACTTTAGCTTAAGAGTGGTGGTACTTTGTAATGAGATGTTATAGCTGAAAAATTTAGGATGCAAATGTTTTTACTGTGCAATGGGGTGCAAGTATACTCACTAACAGAAGCTCCAGTTTTCACCTTCTTAGCTGGTGAGCCCTCAACTTTAGCTTTGTTTTCTGAAGGGTCTTTTCTTCTGGATGTTGGAGTCTGCAAACAACAAAATGGGGAAGAGAAGCTCTTGTCCTTAATTCGCTGCAAACGCAATGATGGAGCAGAGGTACGTCAGGCCTTCAGGTTATTCGATAAAACGCCACCTGCACCGAACATCCATTCCAAGTTCTGCTATTCTTCACATGTCTGCCACCAAAGGATGACTTGCAAATTTCAGACCAACCACCTTTGAATTCAGCCTAAACTAAAAATTTTGTTTAGCTCTAATTCATTCATAGAAATAACTTTTAAAAATATATTTAAGTGCATATCTCATAATTCTTTTGAATGTATATTTAAGGCAAACTAAGCACTGTACAAACCCACATGTGTAAGCACTTGCACACTCACTTTGCTGAAATCCTTCACTGTGCACATTTTTAATGGAAGCCTCAGGGGGAAACTGCACAGCTCTGCTGACCAGACTTACAACTGAGTAAGAGCGGTGCACAATCCTCTAGACTATACTTACACAATAGAGCTACTGGGCTTCAGATAATCTGATTCACTAAAAGAACAAGACAGCAGAAGCTAAAACAGAGGCTGCTGTGCCAGTCCTCCTTTCACCAAACTATATATCACAACTGGAAAAGCTGATTATTTAAACACTGCACACTGTGGGCCAACATGGCTGAGTGCATGTCGTACCGATGTGCTGCTGCTAGAGTTGAGGAGAAAGTTGGCAGTGTGGGCAGCAACGGGAGGCTGATTGGGAATTGGCCGGTGACCCAGAGCCATGCCAACAATGGCAGTCATATGCGTTTCTGTGCCAAAGACATGAATCGGAATTCCGGTGGTTTTTCCTGTGTGGAAATTAGCATCAAAAGACAATCAGCTGGTGTTGGCAGAAAGTTTTTGTATAAGAAAATTTAAACAGCAGAAAAAAAACATACCAACTTCTCCCATCACTCTGAGGCCCTCCTGATAGTTGGGGCCACCGCGGCGGACAAATATAGTGACTTCATGCTCCTTAAGTGGCCCCTGATAGTCTCTAATAGCTCGAACAATTCCCTGAATAAGACATATATACTTGTGGTGACTAATTTGAGACAGAAGGGTAATAAAAATTTACAAACAGAAGAAAATGTTTCTTATTCCACAACAAATATATGGAGGGGCAAAATTACTAAAATTCAAGGAATAAATGAATAAACAAATAAATAAACTGTCAAATAAATACTGAAATGAGTCAATAATTAAAATTTAAATGATCAAAAAATTGAATAAATATGCAATAGTTGTTATATATTAATCATATAAGAATTAACATAAAAACACTTTATAAAGAACAATGTTATTTATTTTCACAATGCTACAGTGTTTTATAATTTGATTATCTTATAGATATGTGTGACAACACATCATTAATTTGTTTGATCTGTCAACTTAACCAATCAAAGTCACAGAGATATTATCACTCAACTCAAAATAATTTATTTACTGTTAATTTACTGTGCAGGTATAATATCAGACGATAAGTGACACAGTCTGTGTTATTTCCAGTTGTGCATCACGACGCATGCAATACCTTTAGACTAACTAAATATCGAAGAAAATAAGATTTTAACATAAAATTATTTTTTCAAACAATTTGATGGAATTACAATTACTGAGTTAAATTTTATGGTTGACATGTTTAAAAATATCTTTAAAAATGATCTCCTTACCATTGAATTTTATTATTAGTATTTAATTTGTGTACATTTATTCATGTGGTAAATTTATTTGATCAATTCCCAAAGGAAATGGAAATAAAGTGGCTATATTAAGTTGACCACAGTTACTTAATTATTCATTAATTACCATAACTTCTTGTTTCCTTGGGTGTGTATTTTATGTGACATATGGACCTATTTCTTTTAAACACTCTTCAGAAATGGAAAGACTGGAGAACAACCCATTATAGCCTGGGGCTCAGCAATACTGTACCTTAAATGTTGCTGCTACATTTGTGAAGTTTGCAATGCTTCCACCAATAATCAACACCTTTCCTGGAATTTAATGAATATATTTAGATCACAATAAAGAGGAATGTTACAATTCATGTATTATAGAGAAACTTGACATTCCCGTACCATCAGGATGCTTCTCTCTCGTCATCAGAGACAGGATGGTCTTTGCATAGTCGTAGGTCTGCTGTTCGCTTGGCGCTCCTGAATACTCGCCATAATTGGCCAGCTCGTCGACTCCACCCAGGTCACAAATTGTATCACTGGGAGTTTTTTTTAACAACAAAAATAAAAGCGACTTTTCTTAGCTCAATGTAAGAAAATAATATGTGCATTGAAACCGTTTCCATCGGTTTGGATCCCACAATGCACTGTAAACACATAAGACAGTGCACTCAGGGAGTAATTAGTTGCGGCTGATATGTCAGCATGTTACGCTTTAGATCCTCCTCAGCAGACGGAAAACCACCGATTCCTCCAGAGTGTTTCTAAAACAGCAACATTTAGAAATCTCATTTAGCAGACAGCTGAATGGGCAGTCTGAGTGGCTGAACCATGAGCTGCCATGCTGTCCTTATTCTTTTATATGGGTATGTGTAATTCACTGAGGACAGAGTTTGGGAACAATAAAGCCAACCAGGAGAAGCGTTAAATGATTTATGAAAAGCATGTAGATCTGCAGTCTTATCTTTTCAGGGATTTTAAATTATGTTTTGTTTAGGTACCTGTACACGACTGAGGCACCTCCTCCAGCCACCATGGTCCAGATTCTGCCTCGAGGATTCAACAAAGTCAGTTTGAGACTGGCACCACTCTTTGCATCAAGATCAGCGATGTATGCTTCCTGAAACACACAAAGAAATCATCGATACCTAAAGTTATTCCTACTTGAAGCAAGTAGTTAGATTTATCTCTAATTAGATTGTGGCCAACCCAAGCACCGATGACAGTCGATGCGATGCACATCTCCAGTTGTTTGTGACAATCTGGGTCACAGCTGGTGCTTCTGGGTAAAAAAAAAACTAGCTCCTAATCAAAGACACCCACTGTGTCTGGTTTCTGCTCTCATCTCACAGCAGGCCAATTAGTCCAGACCTTCTGCTTCACAGACAGACGTGCCTTCCACATGCATCAGCCAAATAAAAGAAACAAACACCACTACATTAACCATATTTACTTTGTTTGTTAGAAAAACTGAATTGAAAATTATGAGAAAAAAAATACATCAGGTATGAAACCAAAACTGCATAGGTACAACTTGTGAGGGGGAGACAAAAGCATAAACTTTTGACCCTTGACCAAAACAAAACGTCTATGAAAAACTTCCTCCCAGTAGATAAGAATTTCTGGAAATATATAAGCAAATGTAATAACATTAGATTAATTAGATTGAAGGAAATTACTTTGAATCGTCAAAGCAGGTACAAAGCATCCCAAAGGGGATAAAAATTGTTCAGTTTTGTGCACAAAATAATTTGGTAAAAAATGACCAAACAGCAAGGAAGCAAAATGATCAATATATGATAAACAAACAAATAAACATCCTCTTTTTGATTAACAAAAGTCAGGAGTAAGGGTGAGTTCTAAGCGATGGAAAAATTTCTTCTCAGCTGTAGCTCATTGCTTTCATCAGAGACAAAATTTATCAGAATTGCTATAACTTTATTAAAGGTTACTGACAGATGGCCTACTCAATACTTTGAGTAAATCTAATTTTAAATGATGAGACAGGGTTCTATAATGCTGTTCAGACTACTGACATCCTCTCCCGATGTTGCCCCTCCTCACCTCGGGGTAGGCCTCCCTGCCGAAGGGAGGCGGGAACTCCACGTCACCCCACTTGGATTTGCAAATGTAATCAGCAGTTGCGTCAATCTTCGCCGCCATGTCCAGCACATACACGCCATCTTTTGTCACCACTGGCACGAGAAAGAAACACCATGTTAAGATCTATAATTTTGCTATTACAGCTGTGGAGACTGTCTGAGTCAACAGAAGGAACCTTCCTGTTGCCCCAGCAGGAGGCATGGAAGGAGTGAAGATGAGGTGGAAGTGGATGGTTATCAAAGCAGCAGCCCAGCCACATCAACATGAACAGCTGCCACAGGGCATGTACTGTTGCCCAATTACTTCATTAGAAACACAAGCTGCCTTCATCAAACAGGACGGGTCTGAATTATTGAATGTTTTCTTTCCTGGATGTTAAGAATTGGCAGAATCGTCTGTTTTAATAAGAAATACTGTTTTCATCTGCAGTTCCACTTTGATGTCCTGTGTCTAATTATAAAATGCAATAGCATATTGATGAAGCGGCATGGGAATAAAGCAAAGGAAGCATTTATGATAGCTTTTACAGATAAGCCATGCAGACATGGACATATTTATTGTACCCCTGGTAGGGATCAGTGAAACCCTTTAAATTTTACTGCAGCAAGATGTTCTCAAACTGAAATAAAATGTATTCTGTTTTTAGTTTGAGTACATAATTTCCATGACAAAAAAAATATAAAATACATCTCTACAAAAGCACCCAACAGATTTAACCGGATCTACATGCTTTTGCAGAATTGGATTGATGAAAACCCACCCAGAGGGTTGATCTCCAGGTATGTGAAGAAGAGATCCTCATACAGGTTGAAGAGTCCGACGATGAAGCTGGCAAGAATCCTGCGGAAGGATGATGCAAAGATTTATCTTTCATTTCCTAAGCCATTCATTCTTCTTTTATAACATAAAGCAATGTGCGAGTATTTTAAATCGGCTCTATGTTCTGTAAAGAAAAACTGCAAAAGAGATAAATAGAAGCTAGTGCACAAAAAACAAGACATTCAGGTGGCCTTGAAAACTTGCCTGAAATTAAAACATTGTGTGAAACAGAACTTCAGTGGCTATAACTGGATACAGTGTGTAAGATTTTACATTCTATCAAATTTTGTACCTAACTGCACAGTTTTGCTTTGCATTTTTAAGGCTGGTGTAGAAAGTATTTGCACAACAAAAAAGCTGCTGGTTCATAAATATTTAACATACAAAACACATCACAAAAATGTGATGTGTTTTAAAGGTTGAGTCTGTATTTAAACTTTCAAAGTTTATACATATTAGGGCTTAAAATTCTCTGTTGACATACATGAATTCTTTATTTCTATATGGAAATGACTCATATACAAGTAAAAAATCTAATGTACAAAACAGAGCATGTGCATGGAGTCACATCTCCAGGATATGCAATCCAGTACACCCTGTTTAATAGTTAGAATCTCCTCGTAAATCAAACATCACTAAGGGTTTGTCGAGGATCAGCAGAATGAGAAACAGTCCACCTGTAAATTAGATGCAGGCACATTTGATTTTCCTCCACTATCACATCTCAAAACAGGGAGATGGAGGAGGATGAGTCAGTGGGTCGGGTGGGGGGGGGGCATTTTGCTGCCCTCTCCTGACTGTCAGTTCACCAGACAGCTCAGAGATTTGTAACCACAAAAGGCCCCGGGTGAAAACTGGAACAAAAACCCTGAGCGACTCTGTCTCAACCACGTCGGCCTCTGATGGGAAGGGCAGAAAAATAGGAATCCTGTTTTCAGTCTGAAGTGAGTGTTTGGGCAGGGGAGGTGAGACAGGGCTGGCAGAGTGCTTTCAGGGATTGCTTCTTCAATGTCAGCCAAGACAGTGAGTCCGGCCAGAATCTGCTGTCACGAGAGCGCCGCTGAGGAGATGGATCGGCGGGGGTCAGGGGCGGGGGGGAATGAGCCACTGTATCCTTTCCATAAAAAAAAAACGGACGTGCTTTGAATGTTGCTGGGACACAAAGAAAGGCGGTGGGTGGAGACTGATTGAAGAAAGGCAGAGCCGAGGAGGAAAATGTCATTTGTTTAATGGAACCACACACCCATTTGTTCCTCCTCCCAGGCATTTATTCCTAATGGCAGAGTGTTGGTCGTCCATCACTCACTTTGTTTTTTTTTTTTTTACCTTTGTACACAATAGTTATAATAAGTTTTAGAGTACAGTAATGGAATTATTTATTAAATCCAGATTGTTATATTTATTGGTATTTTTTCATACTTACGCTTTCTTGTCATTGGGAGCCTTAGTCAGCAGTTCTCTCTTCACCTGATCTTCA